>NC_052160.1:77927447-78251767 GCF_902713615.1 Scyliorhinus canicula | reverse complement strand
CTCGCTTGTGTCCCCCCTCTCGCTTGTGTCCCCCCTCTCGCTTGTGTCCCCCCTCTCGCTTGTGTCCCCCCTCTCGCTTGTGTCCCCTCTCGCTTGTGTCCCCTCTCTCGCTTGTGTCCCCTCTCTCGCTTGTGTCCCCTCTCTCGCTTGTGTCCCCTCTCTTGCTTGTGTGCACTCTCTCTTGCTTTTTCTCTCTCGCTTTTGCACTCTCTCCTGCTTGTGCTCTCTGCTGCTTGTGCTCTCTCGCCTGCTTGTGCTCTCTCTCCTGCTTGTGCTCTCTCTCCTGCTTGTGCTCTCTCTCCAGCTTGTGCTCTCTCTCACGCTTGTGCTCTCTCTGTCCCGTTTGTGCTCCCTCTGTCCCGCTTGTGCTCTCTCTGTCCCGTTTGTGCTCCCTCTGTCCCGCTTGTGCTCTCTCCGTCCCGCTTGTGCTGTCTCTGTCCCGTTTGTGCTGTCTGTCCCGCTTGTGCTCTCTCTGTCCCGTTTGTGCTCTCTCTGACCCGTTTGTGCTCTCTCTGACCCGTTTGTGCTCCCTCTGTCCCGCTTGTGCTCTCTCTGACCCGTTTGTGCTCCCTCTGTCCCGCTTGTGCTCCCTCTGTCCTGCTTGTGCTCTCTCCCCCGCTTGTGCTCTCTCTCCCCCGCTTGTGCTCTCTCCCCTGCTTGTGCTCTCTCTCCCCCGCTTGTGCTCTCTCTCCCCCGCTTGTGCTCTCTCTCCCCCGCGTGTGCCCTCTCTCCCCCGCTTGTGCTCTCTCTCCCCGCTTGTGCCCTCTCTACCCTGCTTGTGCTCTCTCCCCCCCGCTTGTGCTGTCTCTCCCCGCTTGTGCTCTCTCTCCCACTTTGTGCTGTCTCTCCCCGCTTGTGCTCTCTCTCCCCCGCTTGTGCTCTCTCTCCCCCGCTTGTGCTCTCTCTCCCCGCTTGTGCTCTCTCTCCCCGCCTGTGCTCTCTCTCGTGCAAGTGCTGTCCCTCGCGCATGTGCTCTCCCTCGCGCATGTGCTCTCCCTCGCGCATGTGCTCTCCCTCGCACATGTGCTTTCTTTCGCGTGCATGTGCTCTCGCGTGCATGTGCTCTCACGTGCATGTGCTTTCGCGTGCATGTGCTCTCGCGTGCATGTGCTCTCGGCATTGTGCTCTCTCTCGCTTGTGCGCTCTCTCTCGCTTGTGCCCTCTCTCGCTTGTGTTCCTTCTCGCTTGTGTTCCCTCTCGCTTGTGCTCCCCCTCTCTCGCATGTATTCTCTCTCTCTCGCATGTATTCTCTCTCTCACATGTGCTTGTCTCTCACGTGCTCTGTTTCTCACGTGCTCTGTCTCTCGCATGCTCTGTCTCTCGCGTGTGCTCTCTCTCGCATGTGCTTTCTCTCTCGCATGTGCTCTCTCGCATGCACGGTAGCATTGTGGATAGCACAATTGCTTCACTGATCCAGGGCCTCAGGGTCGATTCCGGCTTGGGTCACTGTCTGTGCAGAGTCTGTACAGAGTCTGCACATCCTCCCCGTGTGTGCGTGGGTTTTTATCCGAGTGCTCCGGTTTCCTCCCACAGTCCAAAGATGTGCAGGTTAGGTGGGTTGGCCACGATTAATTGCCCTTGGTGTCCAAAATTGCCCTTAGTGTTGGGTGGGTTTACTGGGTTATGGGGATAGAACAAAGAACAAAAAAAATTACAGCACAGGAACAGGCCCTTCGGCCCTCCCAGCCTGCGCCGATCCAGATCCTTTATCTAAACCTGTCTCCAATTTTCCAAGGTCTACTTCCCTGTTGCCGCCCATTCATATACCTGTCTAGATGCCTCTTAAATGCTGCTATCGTGCCCGCCTCTACCACCTCCGCTGGTAAAGCATTCCAGGCACCCACCACCCTCTGCGTAAAAAACTTTCCACGCACATCTCCCTTAAACTTTTCCCCTCTCACCTTGAAATCGTGACCCTTTGTAACTGACACCCCCACTCTTGGATAAAGCTTGTTGCTATCCACCCTGTCCATTCCTCTCATAATTTTGTATACCTCAATCAGGTCCCCCCTCAACCTCCGTCTTTCCAACGAAAACAATCCTAATCTACTCAACCTTTCTTCATAGCTAGCACCCTCCATACCAGGCAACATGCTGGCGAACCTCCTCTGCACCTTCTCCAAAGCATCCACATCCTTCTGGTAATGTGGCGACCAGAACTGCACGCAGTATTCCAAATGTGGCCCAACCAAAGTCCTATACAACTGTAACATGACCTGCCAGCTCTTGTACTCAATACCCCGTCCGATGAAGGCAAGCATGCTGTATGCCTTCTTGACCACTCTATCGACCTGCGTTGCCACCTTCAGGGTACAATGGACCTGAACTCCCAGATCTCTCTGTACCTCAATTTTCCCCAGGACCCTTCCATTGACCATATAGTCCGCTCTTGAATTTGATCTTCCAAAATGCATCACCTCGCATTTGCCTGGATTGAACTCCATCTGCCATTTCTCTGCCCAACTCTCCAATCTATCTATATTTTGCTGTTTTCTCTGACAGTCCTCCTCGCTATCTGCAACTCCACCAATCTTAGTATCATCTGCAAACTTGCTAATCAGACCACCTATACCTTCCTCCAGGTCATTTATGTAGATCACAAACAGCAGTGGTCCGAGCACGGATCCCTGTGGAACACCACTAGTCACCCATCTCCATTTTGAGACACTCCCTTCCACCACTACTCTCTGTCTCCTGTTGCCCAGCCAGTTCTTTATCCATCTAGCTAGTACACCCTGAACCCCATACGACTTCACTTTTGCCATCAACCTGCCATGGGAAACCTTATCAAACGCCTTACTAAAGTCCATGTATATGACATCTACAGCCCTTCCCTCATCAATTAACTTTGTCACTTCCTCAAAGAATTCTATTAGGTTTGTAAGACATGACCTTCCCTGCACAAAACCATGCTGCCTATCACTGATAAGTCTATTTTCTTCCAGATGTGATTAGATCCTATCCCTCAGTATCTTCTCCAACAGTTTGCCTACCACTGACGTCAAGCTCACAGGTCTGTAATTCCCTGGATTTTCCCTGCTCCCCTTCTTAAACAAAGGGACAACATTAGCAATTCTCCAGTCCTCCGGGACCTCACCCGTGCTCAAGGATGCTGCAAAGATGTCTGTTAAGGCCCCAGCTATTTCGACCCTCGCTTCCCTCAGTAACCTCGGATAGATCCCATCCGGTCCTGGGGACTTGTCCACCTTAATGTCTTTTAGAATACCCAAAACTTCCCCCTTCCGTATGACAACTTGACCGAGAGTATTTAAACATCCATCCCTAGCCTCAACATCCGTCTTGTCCCTCTCCTTTGTAAATACCGATGCAAAGTACTCATTAAGAATCTCACCCATTTCCTCTGAGTCCATGCATAAATTCCCTCTCTTGTCTTTGAGTGGGCCAATCCTTTCCCTAGTTACCCTCTTGCTCCTTACATACGAATAAAAGGCTTTGGGATTTTCCTTAACCCTGTTAGCCAAAGATATTTCATGACCCCTTTTAGCCCTCTTTATTGCGCGTTTGAGATTCGTCCTACTTTCCCGATATTCCTCCAAAGCTTCATCAGTTTTGAGTCGCCTTGATCTTACATATGCTTCCTTTTTCATCTTAGCTAGTCTCACAATTTCACCCGTCATCCATGGTTCCCTAATCTTGCCATTTCTATCTTTCATTTTCACAGGAACATGTCTGTCCTGCACTCTAATCAACCTTTCCTTAAAAGACTTCCACATTTCAAATGTGGATTTACCCTTAAACAGCTGCTCTGAATCCACATTCCCTAGCTCCTGCCGAATTTTGTTATACTCTGCCTTTCCCCAATTTAGTACTCTTCCTTTCGGACCACTCTTGTCCTTGTCCATGAGTATTCTAAACGTACGGAATTGTAATCGCTATTCCCAAAGTAATCACCGACTGAAACATCAACCACCTGGCCGGGATCATTCCCCAATACCAGGTCCAGTATGGCCCCTTCCCGAGTTGGACTATTTACATACTGCTCTAAAAAAACTCTCCTGGATGCTCCTTACAAACTCTGCTCCATCTACGCCTCCAATACTACACGAATCCCATTCAATGTTGGGGAAGTTAAAATCTCCCATCACAACCACCCTATTGCTCCTACATTTTTCTATAATCTGTCTGCATATTTGTACCTCTACTTCATGCTCGCTTTTGGGAGGCCTGTAGTAAAGTCCCAACAATGTTACTGCACCCTTCCTATTTCTTATCTCCACCCATATTGCCTCAGTGCTCGAATCCTCTTTCGTGCACTCCTTTATCACAGCTGTGATATCATCTCTGACGAGTAATGCAACTCCTCCACCCCTTCTACCTCCCCCTCTATCCCTCCTGAAGCATCTATACCCTGGGATATTCAGTTGCCAGTCCTGCCCTTCCCTCAACCAAGTTTCAGTAATACCAATAACACCATATTCCCAGGTACTGATCCAAGCCCTAAGTTCATCTGCCTTACCTGCTACACTTCTCGCATTAAAACAAATGCACGACAGACCACCTGTCCCTTTGCGTTCATCATCTCTTCCCTGTCGACTCTTCCCCTTAGTCACATGGAGTTTATTATCTCGTACCTTACCGGCTTTAGTTGCTGCTTCTTTACTGACCTCTAACTTCCTAATCTGGTTCCCATCCCCCTGCCACATTAGTTTAAAACCTCCCCAACAGTGTTAGCAAAAGCACCCCCTAGGACATTGGTTCCAGTCCTGCCCAGGTGTAGACCATCCGGTTTGTAATGGTCCCACCGCCCCCAGAACCGGTTCCAATGTCCCAAAAATCTGAACTCCTCCCTCCTGCACCATCTTTCAAGCCACGTATTCATACTGACTATTCTTGAATTTCTACTCTGACTGTGACTGATAGGATGGTGATGTTGACCTTGGATAGGGTGCTCTTTCCAAGAGCTGGTGCAGACTCGATGGGCCGAATGGACTCCTTCTGCACTGTAAATTCTATGATAATCTATGTGCTCTCTCACGCCCATCTCCTCTCTCTCGCCCATCTGCTCGCTCTCGTGCATGTACTCTCTCTCGTGCACGTGCTCTCTCTCTTGCACGTGCTCTCTCTCTTGCACTTGCTCTCTCTCGCGCATGTGCTCTCTCTCGTGCATGTGCTCTCTCTCGCGCAAGTGCTCTCTCGCGCAAGTGCTCTCCCTCGCGCAAGTGCTCTCCCTCGCGCAAGTGCTCTCCCTCGCACATGTGCTCTCCCTCGCGCATGTGCTCTCACTCCCACATGTTTTCTTGCGTGCATGTGCTCTCTCGGCATTGTGCTCTCTCTCGCGCGTGTGCTCTCTCTCTCGCTTGTGCTCTCTCTCTCGCTTGTGTTCCCTCTCGCTTGTGCTCCCTCTCTCTCGCATGTATTCTCTCTCTCTCGCATGTGCTCTCTCTCTCTCTCGCATGTGCTCTCTCTCTCTCGCATGTGCTCTCTCTCTCGCATGTGCTCTCTCTCACTTGTTCTCCCTCTCGCATGTGCTCGCTCTCTCTCGCATGTCCTCTCTCGCTTGTGCTCTCTTTCACGCATGTGCTCTCTTGCTTGTGATCTCCCTCCCGATCTTGCTCTCTCTCTCTGTCCCTCTCGCTGGTGCTCACTCTCGCTTCTCTCTCTCTCTCCCTCTATCTCTCCCTCTCTCATGCACTCTCTTTCGCTTGTGCTCTTTTTTCTCTCTCTCTCTCTCGCTTTTGCTCACTCTCTCGCTTGTGTTCTCTCTTTCACATGTTCTCTCTCTCACGCATGTGCCCTCTGTCTCGCTTATGCGCGTGCGCTCTCTTGTACCCTCTGTCGCGCCTGTGCCATTTCTCTTGCTTATGCCTTCTCTCTTGCATGTGCTCTTTCTCTCTCGCATGTCCTCTCTCTCTCTCGCATGTCCTCTCTCTCTCTCTCGCATGTCTTCTCTCTCTCTCTCGCATGTGCTCTCTCTATCGCTTGTGCTCCCTCTCTCTCGCTTGTGCTCCCCCTCTCTCGCTTGTGCTCCCCCTCTCTCGCTTGTGCTCCCCCTCATATGTTCTCTCTCGCGTGTGCTCACTCTCGCTTGTGCTCTCTCTCTCTCACTTGTGCTTTCTCTCTCTCGCTTGTGCTCTCTCTCTCTCGCTTGTGCTCTCTCTCTCTCGCTTGTGCTCTCTCTCTCGCTTGTGTTCTCTCTCTCTCTCGCATGTGCTCTCTGTCGCATATGCTCTCTCTCTCGCTGGTGCTCTCTCTCTCTCGCTTGTGCTCTCGTGCATGTGCTCTCTCTCTCACTTGTGCTCACTTCCGCATGTGCTCGCTCTCTCTCGCATATCCTCCCTTGCACGCATGTGCTCTCTTGCTTGTGATCTCCCTCCCGATCTTGCTCTCTCTCTGTCCCTCTCGCTGGTGCTCATTCTCGCTTCTCTCTCTCTATCTCCCTCTATCTTGCTCTCTCATGTGCTCTCTTTCGCTTGTGCTCTCTTTTCTCTCTCTCTCTCGCTTGTGCTCACTCTCTCGCTTGTGTTCTCTCTTTCACATGTTCTCTCTTTCACGCATATGCCCTCTGTCTCGCTTATGCCCGTGCTCTCTCTTGTGCCATCTCTCTCTCGCTTGTACCCTCTCTCGCGCCTGTGCCATTTCTCTCGCTTATGCCTTCTCTCTTATAGAACATAGAACATAGAACAGTACAGCACAGAACAGGCCCTTCGGCCCTCAATGTTGTGCCGAGCCATGATCACCCTACTCAAACCCACGAATCCACCCTATACCCGTAACCCAACAACCCCCCCCTTAACCTTACTTTTTTATTAGGACACTACGGGCAATTTAGCATGGCCAATCCACCTAACCCGCACATCTTTGGACTGTGGGAGGAAACCGGAGCACCCGGAGGAAACCCACGCACACACGGGGAGGACGTGCAGACTCCACACAGACAGTGACCCAGCCGGGAATCGAACCTGGGACCCTGGAGCTGTGAAGCATTTATGCTAACCACCATGCTACCCTGCTGCCCCCTGCATGTGCTCTTTCTCTCTGGTATGTACTCTCTCGCATGTCCTCTCTCTCGCATGTCCTCTCTCTCTTGCATGTCCTCTCTCTCTCTCTCGCTTGTGCTCTTTCTCTCGCTTGTGCTCCCTCTCTCTCGCTTGTGCTCCCCCTCATATGTGCTCTCTCTCGCGTGTGCTCACTCTCGCTTGTGCTCTCTCTCTCGCTTGTGCTCTCTCTCTCTCTCGCATATGCTCTCTCTCTCTCGCATGTTCTTTGTCTCGCTTATGCCCGCGCTTTCTCTTGTGCCCTCTCTCTTGTTCCCTCTTTCTCGCTTGTACCTTCTCTCACGCCTGTACCCTCTTTCATGCCTGTGCCCTTTCTCTCGCTTGTTCCTTCTCTCTCTCATTTGTTCCCTCTCTCTCTCTCTCGCTTGTCACCTCAATTCCGCTCCCTCTCATGATTCCGCTCCCTCTCTCGATTCCGCTCCCTCTCTCGATTCCGCTCCCTCTCTCGATTCCGCTCCCTCTCTCGATTCCGCTCCCTCTCTCTCGATTCCGCTCCCTCTCTCTCGATTCCGCTCCCTCTCTCTCTAGATTCCGCTCCCTCTCTCTCGATTCCGCTCCCTCTCTCTCGATTCCGCTCCCTCTCTCTCGATTCCGCACCCTCTCTCTCGATTCCGCTCCCTCTCTCTCGATTCCGCTCCCTCTCTCTCGATTCCGCTCCCACTCTCTCTCGATTCCGCTCCCACTCTCTCTCGATTCCGCTCCCCCTCTCTCTAGATTCCGCTCCCTCTCTCTCTTAATTCCGCTCATTTTCTCTATTCTTCTTTCTCTCGCTTTCGCGCTGTCTTTCGCTTGTGCTCTCTCCCGCATGTGCTCACTCCCGCATGTGCTCCCGCCCGCATGTCCTCTCTCCCGCATGTGCTTTCTCCCGCATGTGCTTTCTCCCGCTTGTGCTCTCTCCCACTTGTGCTCTCTCCCGCTTGTGCTCTCTCCCGCTTGTGCTCTCTCCCGCTTGTGCTCTCTCCCGCTTGTGCTCTCTTCTGCTTGTGCTCTCATCTGCTTGTGCCCTCTCTCTCCCGCTTGTGCCCTCTCTCGCTTGTGCCCCCTCTCACTTGTGCCTTTTCTCTTTCTCTCTCTCATTTGTGCCCTCTCTCTTTCTCTCTCTCGTTTGTGCCTTCTCTCTCTCTCCCGCTTGGGCCCCCTCTCTCTCTCGCTTGTGCCTTGCTCGCGCGTGCTCCCCGCTCGCGTGCGCTCTCTAAGTTAGCAAAAGCACCACCTAGGACATTGGTTCCAGTCCTGCCCAGGTGTAGACCATCCGGTTTGTAATGGTCCCACCGCCCCGAGAACTGGTTCCAATGTCCCAAAATCTGAACCCTTCCTACACCATCTCTCAAGCCACGTATTCATACTGACTATTCTTGAATTTCTACTCTGACTGTGACTGATAGGGTGGTGATGTTGACCTTGGATAGGGTGCTCTTTCTAAGAGCTGGTGCAGACTCGATGGCCGAATGGACTCCTTCTGCACTGTAAATTCTATGATAATCTATGTGCTCTCTCTCGCCCATCTCCTCTCTCTCGCCCATCTTCTCTCTCTCGCCCATCTGCTCTCTCTCGCCCATCTGCATTCTCTCATGCATGTGTTCTTTCACGTGCACGTGCTCTCTCTCTTGCACTTGCTCTCTCTCTCTCTCTCTCGAGCATGTGCTCTCTCGCGCATGTGCTCTCTCTCGCGCATGTGCTCTCTCTCGCGCATGTGCTCTCTCGCGCATGTGCTCTCTCTCGCGCAAGTGCTCTCCCTCGCGCAAGTGCTCTCCCTCGCGCAAGTTCTCTCCCTCGCGCATGTGCTCTCCCTCGCGCATGTCCTCTCCCTCGCGCATGTGCTCTTTTTCGCGCGTGCTGTCTCTCTCGCTTGTGTTCCATCTCGCTTGTGCTCCCTCTCTCTCGCATGTATTCTCTCTCTCTCGCATGTGCTGTCTCTCTCTCTCGCTGGTGCTCTCTCTCTCTCGCTGGTGCTCTCTCTCTCTCGCTGGTGCTCTCTCTCTCTCGCTGGTGCTCTCTCTCTCTCGCTGGTGCTCTCTCTCTCTCTCGCTGGTGCTCTCTCTCTCTCTCGCTGGTGCTCTCTCTCTCTCTCGCTTGTGCTCTCGTGCATGTGCTCTCTCTCTCTCACTTGTTCTTCCTCTCGCATGTGCTCGCTCTCTCTCGCATGTCCTCTCTCGCTTGTGCTCTCTTTCACGCATGTGCTCTCTTGCGTGTGATCTCCCTCCCGATCTTGCTCTCTCTCTCTGTCCTTCTCGCTGGTGCTAACTCTCGCTTCTCTCTCTCTCTCCCTCTATCTTTTTCTCTCTCTCTCTCATGCGCTCTCTTTCGCTTGTGCTCTTTTTTCTCTCTCTCTCTCTCTCGCTTGTGCTCACTCTCTCACTTGTGTTCTCTCTTTCACATGTTCTCTCACGCATGTGCCCTCTGTCTCGCTTATGCGCGTGTGCTCTCTTGTACCCTCTCTCACTTGTACCCCCTCTCGCGCCTGTGCCACTTCTCTCGCTTATGCCTTCTCTCTTGCATGTGCTCTTTCTCTCTCGCATGTCCTCTCTCTCTCTCGCATGTCCTCTCTCTCGCATGTCCTCTCTCTCTCTCGCATGTCCTCTCTCTCGCATGTCCTCTCTCTCTCTCTCGCATGTCCTCTCTCTCTCGCATGTCCTCTCTCTCTCGCATGTCCTCTCTCTCTCTTGCATGTGCTCTCTCTATTCTTTCTGCTCCCTCTCTCTCGCTTGTGCTCCCCCTCATATGTGCTCTCTCTCATATGTGCTCTCTCTCGCATGTGCTCTCTCTCGCGTGTGCTCTCTCTCGCTTGTGCTCTCTCTCGCTTGTGCTCTCTCTCTCTCTCTCTCGCTTGTGCTCTCTCTCTCGTGTGTGCTCTCTCTCTCTCTCTCGCATGTGCTCTCTTGCGCGTATGCTCTCTCTCTCTCGCATGTTCTTTGTCTCGCTTATGCCCGCGCTCTCTCTTGTGCCCTCTCTCACGCCTGTACCCTCTCTCACGCCTGTGCCCTTTCTCTCGCTTGTTCCTTCTCTCTCTCATTTGTTCCCTCTCTCTCTCTCTCTCTCTCGCTTGTGACCTCGATTCCGCTCCCTCTCACGATTCCGCTCCCTCTCTCGATTCCGCTCCCTCTCTCGATTCCGCTCCCTCTCTCGATTCCGCTCCCTCTCTCTCGGTTCCGCTCCCTCTCTCTCGGTTCCGCTCCCTCTCGATTCCGCTCCCTCTCTCTCGATTCCGCTCCCTCTCTCTCGATTCCGCTCCCTCTCTCTCTCGATTCCGCTCCCTCTCTCTCTCGATTCCGCTCCCCCTCTCTCCAGATTCCGCTCCCTCTCTCTCTCAATTCCGCTCATTTTCTCTATTTTGCTTTCTCTCGCTTTCGCGCTCTCTTTCGCTTGTGCTCTCTCCTGCATGTGCTCCCTCCCGCATGTGCTCTCTCCCGCATGTGCTCTCTCCCGCATGTGCTCCCTCCCGCATGTGCTCCCTCCCGCATGTGCTCTCTCCCGCGTGTGCTTTCTCCCGCATGTGCTCTCTCCTGCTTGTGCTCTCTCCCGCATGTGCCCTCTCTCTCCCGCTTGTGCCCTCTCTCTCCCGCTGGTGCCCTCTCTCTCCCGCTTGTGCCCTCTCTCTCCCGCTTGTGCCCTCTCTCACTTGTGCCTTCTCTCTTTCTCTCTCTCGTTTGTGCCCTCTTTCTCTCTCTCGTTTGTGCCCTCTCTTGCTTGTGCCTTCTCTCTCTCGCTTGGGCCCCCTCTCTCTCTTGTGCCTTGCTCGCGCGTGCTCCCCGCTCGCGTGCGCTCCCCGCGCTCTCTAACCACGTGCGCTAACCGTTAGCAAAAGCACCCCCTAGGACATTGGTTCCAGTCCTGCCCAGGTGTAGACCATCCGGTTTGTAATGGTCCCACCGACCCCAGAACTGGTTCCAATGTCCCAAAATCTGAACCCCTCCCTCCTGCACCATCTCTCAAGCCACGTATTCATACTGACTATTCTTGAATTTCTACTCTGACTGTGACTGATAGGGTGGTGATGTTGACCTTGGATAGGGTGCTCTTTCTCAGAGCTGGTGCAGACTCGATGGGCCGAATGGACTCCTGCACTGTAAATTCTATGATAATCTATGTGCTCTCTCTCGCCCATCTCCTCTCTCGCCCATCTTCTCTCTCTCGCCCATCTGCTCTCTCTCGCCCATCTGCATTCTCTCTCGCATGTCCTCTCTCTCGCATGTCCTCTCTCTCTCGCTTGTGCTCTCTCTCTCGCTTGTGCTCCCTATCTCTCGCTTGTGCTCCCCCTCATATGTGCTCTCTCTCGCGTGTGCTCTCTCTTGCGTGTGCTCACTCTCGCTTGTGCTCTCTCTCTCTCGCGTGTGCTCTCTCTCTCTCTCTCTCGCACGTGCTCTCTCTCGCATATGCCCTCTCTCTCTCGCATGTTCTCTGTCTCGCTTATGCCCGCGCTCTCTCGTGCCCTCTCTCTTGTGCCCTCTCACTTGTACCTTCTCTTACGCCTGTACCCTCTCTCACGCCTGTGCCCTTTCTCTCGCTTGTTCCTTCTCTCTCTCATTTGTTCCCTCGCTCTCTCGCTTGTGACCTCGATTCCGCTCCCTCTCACGATTCCGCTCCCTCTCGATTCCGCTCCCTCTCTCTCGATTCCGCTCCCCCTCTCTCGATTCCGCTCCCCCTCTCTCGATTCCGCTCCCCCTCTCTCTAGATTCCGCTCCCTCTCTCTCTCTCAATTCTGCTCACTTTCTCTATTCTGCTTTCTCTCGCTTTCGCGCTCTTTCGCTTGTGCTTTCTCCCGCATGTGCTCCCTCCCGCATGTGCTCCCTCCCGCATGTGCTCTCTCCCGCATGTGCACCCTCCCGCATGTGCTCTCTCCCGCATGTGCTCCCTCCCGCATGTGCTTTCTCCCGCATGTGCTCTCTCCTGCTTGTGCTCTCTCCCGCTTGTGCCCTCTCTCTCCCGCTTGTGCCCTCTCTCTCCCGCTTGTGCCCTCTCTCTCCCGCTTGTGTCCTCTCTCTCCCACTTGTGCTCTCTCCCGCTTATGCCCTCTCTCTCCCGCTTGTGCCCTCTCTTTCCCGCTTGTGCTCTCTCCCGCTTGTGCCCTATCTCTCCCGCTTGTGCCCTCTCTCTTTCTCTCTCTCGTTTGTGCCCTCACTCTTTCTCTCTCTCGTTTGTGCCCTCTCTCGCTTGTGCCTTCTCCCTCTCTCGCTTGGGCCCCCTCTCTCTCTTGTGCCTTGCTCGTGCGTGCTCCCAGCTCGCGTGCGCTCCTCGCGCTCTCTAACCGCGCGCGCTCGCTCCTTCACCAGTGCTTGCATCTCGCTAGTCCTTGCATCTCGTGAGTTCTGTCTTCTCTCGCTTGCGCGCTCTCTCTCTTGTGCGCACGCGCCCTCCCTCCACCTCTCTCTCTCTCTCTCTCCCTCGCTTGTGCGGTCTCTCTCTTGTGCTCTCGCCATTCCACTCGCGCTTGTGCTTTGTTTTCTCTCACATTTTTTATGCTCGTATGTGCTCTCGACTCGCATGTGCTCTCGACTCGCATGTGTTCTCGACTCGCATGTGCTCTCGACTCTCATGTGCTCTCGGCTCGCATGTGCTCTCGACTCGCATGTGCTCTCGACTCGCATGTGCTCTCGACTCGCTTGTGCTCTCGACTCACTTGTGCTCTCCTTCGCTCGTGCACTCTCTCTTTCGCTTGGACTCCTATCTTGCTAGTGCTGTCTTCTCTCTCTCTCGCTCGCACACTCTCCACCTTGTGCTCGCTCACTTTCCACCTTGTGCTCGCACTCTCGCATGTGCTCGCTCGCTCGCGCCGTCTCTCGCTCGCGCCCTGTCTCTCGCTCGCGCCCTGTCTCTCGCTCGCGCCCTGTCTCTCGCTCGCGCCCTGTCTCTCGCTCGCGCCCTGCCTCTCGCTCGCGCCCTGCCTCTCGCTCGCGCCCTGTCTCTCCCCCTTGTGCTCTCTCTCCCCCTTGTGCTCTCTCTCCCCCTTGTGCTCTCTCTCCCCCTTGTGCTCTCTCTCCCCTTGTGCTCTCTCTCCCCCTTGTGCTCTCTCTCCCCCTTGTGCTCGCTCTCCCCCTTGTGCTCGCTCTCCCCCTTGTGCTCGCTCTCCCCCTTGTGCTCGCTCTCCCCTTGTGCTCGCTCTCCCCCTTGTGCTCGCTCTCCCCCTTGTGCTCTCTCTCCCCCTTGTGCTCTCTCTCCCCCTTGTGCTCTCTCTCCCCCTTGTGCTCTCTCTCCCCCTTGTGCTCTCTCTCCCCCTTGTACTCTCTCTCCCCCTTATAGCCTCTCTCCCCCTGTTGTCTCCCTCTTCCTTGTCTCCTTTGCTTATGCTCTCTCACTAGGGGCTGGTTTAGCTCACTGAGCTAAATCGCTGGCTTTTAAAGCAGACCAAGCAGGCCAGCAGCACGGTTCGATTCCCGTACCAGCCTCCCCGGACAGGCGCCGGAATGTGGCGACTAGGGGCTTTTCACAGTAACTTCATTGAAGCCTACTCGTGACAATAAGCGATTTTCATTTACATTTCATTTTCATTTCATTTTCATTTCATTTCATTTCATTTTCATTTTCTCTCGCTCGCGCCCTGTCTCTCGCTCGCGCCCTGTCTCGCGCTCGCGCCCTGTCTCTCGCTCGCGCCCTGTCTCTCGCTCGCGCCCTGTCTCTCGCTCGCACCCTGTCTCTCGCTCGCTTTTCGTATGTGCTCCCTTCTCTTGCTTGTGCTCTCTCGATTCCGTTCTCTCTCTCTCTCTGACTTGTGCTCTCTCTCTCAATTGGCTTGTGCTCTCTTATCTCTCTCATTTTCTCTCTTCTCATATGTGCTCTCTCTCAATTGTGCTATCTCTCAAAGAACAATACAGTACAGGGACATGTCCTTCTGTCCTCCAAGCCTGTACCGTCATAATACCACCCTTATCCAAAACCCTCAGCACTTCCTAGTGCTGTATCCCTCTCCACCCATCCTATCTATGTATTTGTCGAGATGTCTTTTGAATGCCGTTCATGTATCTGTTTCCACGACCTCTCCAACACTCACCACGCTCTGTGTAAGAAAAAACCTGCCTCGCACATGTCCTCTAAACTTTGCCCCAAGGACCTTAAACCTATCCCCCCTAGTTACTGACCCCCCCACCCTGGGAAAGAATCATATCATAGAATCATAGAATTTACAGTGGAGAAGGAGACCATTCGGCCCATCTCCGAATGGCCCATCCCGAGTGCTCCAAAAACTAGTGATTCGAAACAAACTTGTTGGACTTTAATAACCTGGTGTTGTAAGACTTCTTACTGTGCTCACCCCAGTCCAACGCCGGCATCTCCACAGCAGTCCAATGAAGGCAAGCATTCTGTATGCTTTCTTGACTACCTTGTCCACTTGTGTTGCCACTTTCTGTGGATGTGTATGCCCAGATCTCCCTGACTTTCTATATTTAGAACACAGAACATACAGTGCAGAAGGAGGCCATTCGGCCCATCGAGTCTGCACAAACCCACTTCCATCCTGGGACCCTGGCGCTGTGAAGCCGCAGTGCTATCCACTTGTGCTACTGTGTTGACCATTCCTGAGAATTATGCCATTTACGGTATATTTCCCCTCGATGTTCAACCTACCAAAATGCATTACTTCACATTTATCCGGACGCGGGTGGATGTAGCTGTTACAAGTGGGCATAACCATAAGGTTCAGGGTGGGAGATATAGGATGGATGTATGAGGTAGGTTCTTTACTCAGAGAGTGGTAATGGTGTGGAATGGACTGCATGCTGTGGTAGTGGAGTCAGACACTTTAGGAACTTTCAAACGGTTATTGGATAGGCACATGCAGCACACCAGAATGACAGGGAGTGGGATAGATTGATCTTGGATTCGGACAAGGCTCGGCACAACATCGAGGGCCGAAGGGCCTGTTCTGTGTTGTACTGTTCTATGTTCTAAACTCCATTTGCCATTTCTCTGCCCAAGTCTCCAACTTATCTATGTTCTGCTGTATCCTCTGACAATCCTCAACGTTATCTACCACTTCATCAACCTTGGTATCATCCACGAACTTACTAATGAGACCGGCTATATTTTCCTCCAAATCGTTTATGTACACTACAAACAACAGAGGCTCCAGCACCGATCCCTGTGGATCATCACTAGGCACAACCTTCCATTCAGAAAAACGCCCTTCTACTGTTACCCTCTGCCGTCTGTGCCTGAGCCAGTTCTGCATCCATCTTGTCACCGATCCCACTTCAATGCAAAGATTGTCTCTGATCCCATGTGTCTTCACCTCACCTCGTACTCTCTCTGTCTCGCTCGTGCTCTCTCCGTCTCGCTTGTGCTCTCTCCATCTCGCTCGTGCTCTCTCCGTCTCGCTTGTGCTCTCTCTGTCTCGCTGGTGCTCCCTCGCTTGCGCTCTCTCTCTTTCTCGCTTTTATCTTACTCTCGCTTGTGCTCTCACATTTTCTTGGTATAATGTCGGGTAGAAACCTTGAGAGCTGCTCATTACTAGAATCAAAAAAGGATGGGGAGGAAGAAAAACATCCAATCTGCTGGTGTGTTGAATGCTTCACTTGACGGTCATTCATCCTATCAATCTGTCTTGTGCTCGCCTGGGCTGCTTCTTGCTGTCTTGGCTGGCCCGAGCTGCCTCTCGCTGTGTCTTGAGCTGGCCTGAGCTGCCTCTCGCTGTGTCTTGAGCTGGCCTGAGCTGCCTCTCGCTGCATGTTGGGCTGACCTGGGCTGCTCATCTCTGTGTCTTGGGCTGACCTGGGCTGCCCCTCGCTACGTCTTGGGCTGGCTTGGGCTGCCCCTCGCTGTGTCTTGGGCTGGCCCAGGCTTCTCCTTGCTGTGTCTTGGGCTGGCCTGAGCTTCCCCTTGCTGTGTCTTGGGCTAGCCTGGCCTGCCCTTGCTGCCTTGCTGATGTAGCTAGTGCTGTGACTACACTTAGTCAATTTGCAGAATTATTTCATAAACCTCATCCCACTTGTCAGTAATTTAGTAAAACACTCTTGGTAGAGTTTGCTTACATAGTTTTGATCAGTTTTCCAAAAACATTAAAGTGCTTAATAATCTCAACTTCATGGATTCTAACTTTCTTTTAAAACTAATTAGGGGAGAGCCTAAGACATGGTATGGAGCACCAGCATACGTGGCAGAACAGCTGGAGAGTGTTATGAAGAGACTGGCGCCTGAGCTGTTTGAATCCCAGCCTGACCTTCTGCATCAGCTGGTCACCATCATGAACCCTAACACTCTGATGGCTCACGGAGTGCCAGTACGTATTGCAGATCTCCTTGGAGCCCTGAGATCCTGATTTCAAACTTAGATTTTATGTTTAATGAGTGATTACCAGTGATGCACCTAGCATTATCCATTTGATGGCAAGTTTTAGAAAATAGTTTCACAGTGTGGGCTGATTTGGTTGGGAGGGTGGCCTTCAAGGTTTTTTAAAATTCACCATGGGATTAGATAACCCCAGTAAAAATAAGAAAAACTTAACATGGCAACATCTTTTGAGAGTTATAGTACATTACAGTATACTTGTTTCCATTGAATAAAGTCCATTGAGTAACTTTCATTGCGATACACAATTTATTCCACAGCCAGAATAAATTGGCTGATTCATGAATCAACAGTATTTATACATTGCTGCAGCAACTCTGAGAGGTTTACCAAGATGTAGCTACTTCAGTACTTGGATGATTTGCTGTGTCTGCGTTGTGTATTTTACACTTCCTTCTCTTTCCACCCTCATCCCCAAATAATGTTCCTGCTTAACAGTAAAATTCTAATACTAAAATGTATTTTTTGTTTAAAAAAAATAATTAGTTTAAAGTTTTAAATCATTATGTATTTCTGCTTCATAAAATGCAAAAGAATAGAAAGAACTTTCTTTGCTTTGCCTCCACGTACAACTGGTATCAATAAAGAACAATACTGCACAGGAACAGACCCCTCGGCCCTCCAAGCCTGTACTGGCCATGATACCAACCGTTGCCAAAACCCTTGTGCCGTATCCCTCTATACCCATCCTATCCATGCGTTTGTCAAGATGCCTTTTGAATGCCATTAATGTATCTGCTTCCACAACCTCCTCTGGCAACGCGTTCCAGGCACTTACCACCCTCTGCGTAAAAAACCTGCCTCGCAGATCTCCTCTAAACTTTGCCCCAAAGTACTTCATTGGCTGTGAAGTACTTTGGGGTGTCCTGAGGTCATGAAAGGGACTTTTTAAATTGAAGTCAGTGGTTTTCTCCTGTATGTTACTTTAAAAACACACAAATCCATGTCCTGTTACACTCTTCTTTTGCACTTGGTTTGCTCTTTGTGTCCAATTGCTTTGTCTGCAAATTTACCCTGTTTGCCTGTTGAATTGGTTCAGTTTTGACGTTGCCATCCTTTAAGATTTGCATTAAATAATTTAGATTTTAACGGTTTGGGTTTGGGGAAGGCTTTATTAAGTGGGTGAAGCTGCTCTACTCGGCCCCGACGGCGAGTGTAGTGACAAACGGGAGGAGGTCGGAGTATTTTGGGCTCCACCGAGGGACCAGGCAGGGATGTCCCCTATCCCCCCTACTTTTCGCACTGGCGATTGAACCGTTGGCGATGGCACTGAGGGGTTCAGGGGGGTGGAGAGGACTGACTAGGGGAGGGGAGGAACATCGAGTATCGCTGTATGCGGATGATCTACTGCTGTACGTGGCAGACCCAGAAGGGGGAATGCCGGAGATAATGGAACTATTAGCAGAGTTTGGGGACTTTTCGGGGTACAAACTAAATTTGGGCAAAAGCGAGGTTTTTGTGATACACCCGGGGGACCAGGGAGAGGGTATTGGGAGACTCCCCTTCAAGCGAGCAGGAAAGAGCTTTAGGTACTTAGGGGTGCAGGTGGCAAGGAACTGGGGGACCCTCCACAAGTTGAACTTTTCCAGGCTGGTGGAACAGATGGAGGAGGAATTTAAGAGGTGGGACATGGTACCGTTGTCGCTGGCGGGGAGGGTGCAGTCAATCAAAATGACGGTCCTCCCAAGGTTCTTGTTTTTATTTCAGTGCTTGCCCATCTTCCTCCCTAGGGCCTTCTTCAAAAAGGTGACGAGTAGCATCATGAGCTACGTGTGGGCGCATGGCACCCCAAGGGTGAGGAGGGTCTTTTTGGAGCGGAGTAGGGACAGTGGAGGGCTGGCACTACCCAATCTTTCGGGGTACTACTGGGCGGCAAATGTGTCAATGGTGCGCAAGTGGATGATGGAAGGGGAGGGGGCAGCTTGGAAACGAATGGAGAGGGCGTCCTGTGGCAACACAAGCCTGGGGGCCCTAGTAACGGCACCATGGCCGCTCCCCCCCACGAGGTACACCACGAGCCCGGTGGTGGCGGCCACCCTCAAGATATGGGGGCAGTGGAGGCGACATAGGGGGGAAATGGGAGGTCTGTTGGCGGCGCCAATAAGAGGGAACCATAGATTCATCCCGGGGAACATCGACGGGGGATTTCAGAGCTGGTACAGGGTGGGCATACGGCAGCTGAAGGACCTGTTTATAGAGGGGAGGTTTGCGAGCCTGGGAGGGCTGGAGGAGAAGTTTGAGCTCCCCCCGGGAAACATGTTCAGATATTTACAAGTGAAGGCATTTGCTAGACGGCAGGTGGAGGGGTTCCCCCTGCTCCCCAGTAAGGGGGCGAGTGATAGGGTGCTCTCGGGGGTCTGGGGCGGAGGGGGGAAGATATCAGACATCTACAAGATAATGCAGGAGGCGGAAGAAGCATCAGGGGAGGAGCTGAAAGCCAAGTGGGAAGGGGAGCTGGGAGAGCAGATAGAAGACGGGACGTGGGCGGATGCACTGGAGAAGGTCAATTCTTCCTCCTCGTGTGCGAGGCTGAGCCTCATTCAATTTAAGGTGCTGCATAGAGCTCACATGACGGGGACAAGGATGAGCCGGTTCTTTGGGGGTGAGGACAGGTGTGTCAGATGTCTGGGAAGCCCAGCGAACCATGTGCATATGTTCTGGGCATGTCCGGTGCTGGAAGGGTTCTGGAAGGGGGTGGCAAGGACGGTGTCGAAGGTGGTGGGGTCCAGGGTCAAACCAGGATGGGGGCTTGCGATCTTTGGGGTCGGGGTAGAACCGGGGGTACAGGAGGCTAGGGAGGCCGGAATACTGGCCTTTGCATCCCTAGTGGCTCGACGAAGGATATTAATTCAATGGAAGGACGCGAGGCCTCCAAGCGTTGAAACTTGGATTAACGATATGGCTAGCTATATTCAGCTAGAAAGGATCAAATTTGCCCTGAGAGGGTCGGTACAGGGATTCTCCAGGCGGTGGCAACCTTTCCTTGACTTTTTAGATCAGAGATAGACGTTCGGGGTCGTGGCAGCAGCAACCCGGGGGGGGGGGGGGGGGGGAGGGAGGGAGGGGGGGGGGGAGGGGGGGGCAGCAAGGGTCGTGGGGGGACATGCACGACTGTAACGCGGGCAAGTCTGCTCGCTGCTCATGTCTGAAACTGTAGGCTGCCTTGTTTGTTAAGGTTGCCTGGGGGGGGGGGGGGGGGGGGGGGAGGACTGGTGCGCGCGAGAGGGCGGGCGAGGGAGGGACATTTGCCTAGAGGGATTGTGTTGTAAATAATTTAAAAATTAGTAGGGGTAAATGTTTGTATGGAAAAACTCTTTCAATAAAAATTATTTAAAAAAAAAAAATAATTTAGATTTTTTGCGAGCAATTAACAAATGACAATTAAGCTCACTGGCGGACAATTGATAGAAGTTTGAAGCTCAGCAAAACTGAAATGATATTCACTCATACCATTTTTGATATATAATCTCATCTAGTTCTCCATTCAAGGATATCTTGAAATTTGTACACTGCAAGTCGCAGATCCAGTGGAAGCAATTGTGGTGACATCCCACTTCATCTCATGAGATTTTGAACTCAGTCACAAAATAGTTCAGTTCAGAGTTTGGAGTATGCAGCCTGATATCAGAGCAACAAAATGCCATATGTATAGTTGATAAGCAGCCTTTTAAAGCAAACAGTAATACAAATGGAATTCCAATCGTGATCAGCACAGATCCTTTTTACCAATAAGCATTTATCATGTTTTTCATGAATCTGCTAACTTGTATAAACATTATTTTATACCACGTTATTACCATTGTCTCTTTGGATTGAAGTATTAAACTCCAAACAAAATTTATAACAGGATAAAGCTAAGAGTTTAATTTACCCTCAATAATTGTGAATACATTTAGCTGTCTGTAAAAGCAAATGCTTTTCTAAAATAATTGTTCCTGATTATTATTCTATTTGATTTAATCTTCTCATAGCCTTGCGTTCCGTTCTCCTGACACAAGTTGAAAGATGTGGAGCACCTCCTGTTTGGAGCTCACAATTTAGAATGATTTGGAAAACTCATATATGCTATATATCAAAACTTTATTATCCATTTGATGTAAGATAGGCTGCTAACATTCAGAATTCAAAAATATCTGTTGACATGTTAGATGTTTGGATCCAAGCAGCAGAAATGGATATGATTCAGAATGGGAAAAATCATCTTCCCATCCCTTTCATTGAAACGTATGTTTTTGAGACCAAAACCTTCTGTAAGCATACATGTATGTGCCTGCATATAAAACAGCTAGCTATAGGCTTGAACAATGAACAAAACATATGAAATCTGATCTGGTGTATTTCTGCACTCTCACAGGACAGCAAAAGCCTTTTATTGCATTCCATCTTGGATTTTTAAATAGTCAATCCAGAAATAGTTTGAAGATAAGTTTTACACCCATGAGTTCTAGTGGAAAGATGACCAGATCTGTAACCATGAAAAGATTTATTGAACAAATTATATATTGTGCTTTTAAAGGCAGTATCAATTCAGATCAGCTCGTGTAGTGTTTTTTGTTTCTGCATTAACTATGACCATTGGTCTACCAAATTGCCTGAGGTGAGGGTAAACATTCAATATATTTTAATGAGGAAGAAGTTGGTATGAAGATAAAACATCTAGAGAATGCAGGACACTTGGGGAAAGAATGAGTCTCAGTTGTATAGATTGATCCCAGTTACACTTATTTGGACTATAATGTATTACTTCCAAATTTGAAACTTTTGTGCTTTAATTCATTGATCTCCTTTGAATTTGGTATTTCTGTTTAACTGGAGAGCACGTACATGTTGAGTGCCAGGAAATGTCATTGCTGTTTATCTGTTCAATTTCAGTTTCGAAGGAACATCAGATTTTGCAACTACTTATAATTGTGGATACTTGCTGGAATTTTGCTGATGCAAAATGCCTTCATTGGGCAGCCCAGTCCATTTCATACATTCACTTTCCTCTCTATAAAGTAATTGAAATAAAATTCCCCAATACACTGCCTCTCAAACAGCAAGTGAATTCAGAACCTTTGGACCCCTAACCATTGGTTTGTCGATGCTCTAGACTGGTGACTCCACTGTATTTACAAGTGAATTTCACCTCGCCGCAGAACTTGATAACTTTGGACTCTCAATGTGTTTCCTCCTTGCCTACAGCCAGAATATCTCTTTCTCTCTTAACCTTTATCATGCCCAGATAACCTGAACTTCCTCTGCATTTACTTTTTGCCGAAACTCTATCATTTTAATCCTTTTTTTCTTCCTTTCACACCCTGAGTATCCTTCTTTGTCATGCCCCCTTTTGTTTCTCATATCTCTGGGAATTACCCTTCAAACTCTGTTCCAATCCATCACAACTTCTGTGCCTCCTCTCCTATTTTTCCAGATTCAGGGCAGCACGGTAGCACAAGTGGATAGCACCGTGGCTTCACAGCGCCAGGGTCCCAGGTTCAATTCCCTGCTGGGTCACTGTGCGGAGTCTGCACGTTCTCCCCGTGTCTGCATGGGTTTCCTCCCACAGTCTAAAGACGTGCAGGTTAGGTGGATTGGCCATGATAAATTGCCCTTAGTGACCAAAAAAAGGTTAGGACGGGTTATTGGGGTTATGGGGATAGGGTGGAAGTGAGGGCTTAAGTGGGCCGGTGCAGACTTGATGGGCCGAATGACCTTCTTCTGCACTGTATGTTCTATGAATAAATATTCCTTGTACTAGCCACAACTATCCTCTTCATATCTCAGAAATTTCTGAAGAGTTTATCAAGGCATCTGTTGCTGCCTACTTATGAGTAGCAAAGCCAACAATTCCATTGTTCGCTTTTGCTGATCTTCCTGCCCCCCACACCCTGTCGAGGTTAATCTTGCCAATCTCCTTCCTGTCCCATTCAATACAGTTACCCTTGGTTCCTTGGATTCGGCCAGAGAATTAAGAATCACCATCCCTCTTCATACGTTCTTCCAGAATGTTAATTAATTTGTCAGTGCCATCAGCAGCCATGACCTTTAATGTGGATGATTTTATTAATATTATAGGTTTGACATAAACCTGCCTGAGATCTGGTGGCATGATGCTTCCCTGCATGTTTATACTTACAGCACCTGCCCTTCCCAAACCACCATTGTGGCTCTTATCACCAGTTCATGTCCACAGATCTCTGAAGGTTGCCACTCAAGTGGATAGAGCCGTGAAGAAGGCCTATAGTGTGTTAGCGTTTATTAACAGGGGGCTTGAGTTTAAGAGCCGGGGTTATGCTGCAACTGTACATGACCCTGTTGAGACCACATTGGATTATTGTGTACAGTTCTGGTCACCTCACTATAGGAAGGATGTGGAAGCATTGGAAAGGATGCAAAGGAGATTTATCAGGATGCTGCCTGCTTTGGAGGATAGGTCTTATGAGGAAAGGTTGAGGGAGCTAGGGCTTTTCTCTTTGGAGCAGAGGAGGATGAGAGGCGACATAATAGAGGTTTATAAGATGATGAGGGGGATAGATAGAGTGGACGTTCAGAGACTATTTCCTCGGGTGGATGGAGCTGTTACAAGGGGGAATAACTATAAGGTTCAGGGTGAGAGATATGGGAGGGATGTCCGAGGTAGGTTCTTTACTCAGAGAGTGGTTAGAGCATGGAATGGACTGCCTGTTGTAATAGTGGAGTCGGACACTTTAGGAACTTTCAAGCGGTTATTGGATAGGCACATGGAGCACACCAGAATGACAGGGAGTGGGATAGCTTGATCTTGGTTTTGGACAATACTCGGCACAACATCGAGGGCCAAAGGGCCTGTTCTGTGCTGTACTGTTCTATGTCATTGTAACAGTACTGTGCAAAACATTGTGAAGGCTGCTGGAGGAGGAGGAGGCCGCATAGGGTTCCTTTCTTTCATTTTAGGATGTTGTTGCTGACCAGCTTTTTACTTAACACATGAATGTGATGCTCTGTTGCTCATTTATATGATGTGAAAACAAAAGTATGGAATTTCGCATGATCAAGCGAAGACAGATGTTTGTTTGTTAGCAGAAAGGCTTGCTCTTTGATTAAACAGGCCGGTGAGCCGGCGGATCGAAATTTAGTCTTTGACTACTACTTTGTGGTTATTAATTCAGGGTTGACTTCCTTGGTTTGAAATATCAACAAATAAATTGGTGTACCCATGAACCCAAGGAACTAACCAGCAGCGCGTAACCATTTGAAGTGTTTGTTCAGAATATTTTCCTGGCAATGGCAGTGGTATCCCTAAAATTTCCTGTTGTATTTCTATAGTGGGTTTGAAAAAGTATGATATAACAAAACTGTAAAAATTTGAAAATATTTTTTGAAAGAAAGATAAATTATGCTCCATCAAACATTGAGACATTGGTTAATTTACTCTCTAGGGAATGTATGCAGGTGTGACTTGCAACATTGTTAACAAGTTAAAACACAAAGAGAGCATTGAATATGAAATACTGCCACAAATTTCAAATGTTGGCCAGACCTCCTGGTCCCCGGATCAGCAGAGACCGGATATGTGACCCAAGGTGCGCATCAGGACTCCCACGGAAGCCCCAGCACACCAACTCCATAGAACTTGCTCGAGAAGTTTGAACATCTCCCCGAGACCCTCCAAAACGTTCTCAGTCTTTGATTTAAGAGCAAGAAACTTTGGACAGTTCTGACTTAGTTCCTTGAAAAGTCACTTGAGACTGATGAACACCTAGTCTAACTCCTGGGTAAATATACAAATGACCGTCCCCCCCACTCCCCTTTTAACCCTCTGGCTATCCCCAGACCCACTTACCCAGCTGTCACTCTATTCACCCGCCAACCTGTCCACTTACCCACATACCTCACTCACCTCCCATTTACTCACTCACCCACCAACACATTGAGAAGCCTGGAGTTATTTAAACACATACCAGAAAATGGTAGTAAAAAGGGGGCATGCTTCTGCACAGATTCTCTTTGCTGCTCTCTCCGTGAATTGTTGGGCTGAGGGAATTCGGTAGGATCCTCCATTGGAAGTTCGGACAGAAAAATCACATGCAGGTAAATGGGTAGTTTTATGTCTGATCAATGTCGGATTATGGGGTTCCAATGCTTGGCCTGAAGATGTGGGCTGTTGTGAAGAGCGGTACATGAGCAATACAAGTGTGGTATTTTTATTTGCCGTGTGCCTATTGGCTAGAAACAGCATTGGAAATTTTCTCTGGAATTGTGTGAATTTAAGAAGTTGAATTAATAGTGATACTGGAATGGAACTTCTGCTAATGCAATGTAATATTTTCAATTGTGCAACAAATTCAATTGCAAGCATTTTCTCTTTAATTCATCAGATGTATTCTGTTCTGAATTATAAAATCTTATTTCCCAAAATTATTCATGTAAAGACCCTTAAACTGAACAAATTGTAGGCATAACATTATTTGGCTGTGTCCATTACCATGTTGATTGCAGTTTGTTGACATTTACAAGATCTCTTTATCAATACAGGTTTATAGAACTAATCAGTGTGCAGGGGAGTTTGTCATCACATTCCCCAGAGCCTATCACAGTGGCTTTAACCAGGGCTTCAACTTTGCAGAAGCTGTAAATTTCTGCACGATGGACTGGGTAAGTGTGCACTTCAGCGTGTGTGGTGAAGATGCAGAGTTACTTTTTCTGAATCTTCATTTGGAGAAAAAAGGTGATTTATAGTCAAAAATCTTGATTAATAACTGAATGGAATTTATTTGTTACTAGATCAAGGAGCTAGAAATGTATTAAAATTAGAAGCAGTAATGTTTTTGCAGTCCCCAGATGTGAACATTTATAATGTGCATCAACTTGTGGCCCAAAAGCTTTGCTCGCATGCTTTATGCAGCCAACCCTACTCTGAAATGTATTTTCAAATTGCCCTGCTGAATGTGTTTGTCTTGTAGCTGCCAATGGGCCGACAGTGTGTAGAACATTATCGTCTCCTGAATCGTTACTGTGTTTTCTCCCACGATGAGATGATTTGTAAGATGGCATCCAAGTCGAAGGATCTGGATGTAGTTTTGGCATCTGCTGTTTATAAGGATATGATCGTTATGATAGAAGAGGAGAAAAAATTACGGGAGGCTGTTCGCAAAATGGTGAGTGCTATAGAAAATAAGTATTTAAAAAACAAAATGTTTTTTTTGTTGAGACTTCCATTCAGAAGAACTATTCACCTTCACTTCAATATATGTCTGCGCCTGTTCCAACTTCTGTTTCCATGCTGTTGAATCCCGATGTGTCTGTCACCTGCAAACTCAACATAGCCCTTGCTCTGCCATGAAGTACATGCACTGCCCATAAAGTCCATAGAACAAAGAACAATACAGTATAGGAACAGGCCCTTTGGCCCTCTAAGCCTGCGCCGATCACGTATCCTACCTAGACCAACCACCTGTATCCTATATCCCGTCTCTTCATGTGCCTCCCCAGATAAGTCTTAAAGGTTGCTAACGTATCTGCCTCAACCACCTCACTTGGCAGTGCATTCCAGGCCACCACCACCCTCTGTAAAAAAAACTTCTCATCTCCACTGAACCTTTCCCCCCTCACCTTGAACCTGTGCCCCCTTGTAATTGTCATTTCTGCCCTGGGAAAAAGCCTCCCAACTGTTCACCCTATCTATACTTATTATTTGAGGAGGGATGTAGTTGCATTAGAGGCAGTGCAGAGGCGGTTCACTGGTTTGATTCTGGAGATGAGGGGTTTGTCGTATGAAGAAAGATTGATTAGTTTAGGCCTATACTCGCTCGAATTTAGAAGAATGAGAGGAGATCCAATTGAAATATATAAGATGATAAAAGGTATTGACAAAGTAGACATAGAGCACGTTCTTCTGCTTGTGGGGCAATCTAGAACGAGAAGTCATACTTGTAGGATAAGGGGGTTACTTCTCTCAAAGGATCGTGAATCTATGGAATTCATTATCACAGAATGTAGCGGATGCAGGAACTTCAAGTAAATTTAAGGAATAGGTAGTGTTGAATCTGCTAAATCTCAGATACTTCAACCAGTATATCAATCAAAGTTTTATCCAGGTGCCCTTCGTTGCAAGATGGACAAAGGACAAACACAAGTAAAGGTTCAATAAGTTTATTAATAATAATACTATTAACTCTTAAATTACCCAAATAAAAGAAGAGGATACCCCAGACTCAAATATACTACCCACAAAAATGGCTTGGTAGGCTGCGGATCTGATCGCTGGAATTCCTCTGGCCCATCTTCACAAAGGTGGTTCTTGCTGGCGGTCTCTTCCTTGCTTCCTTCCTTCCACCTGGTCTGGTCAAGGTCACCTCGCACACTGAGGGCGCGGTTCTCCGCAAATGCGGAGAGTCGTAAAGGCTGCCGTGAAACTGGCCGTGTTTCACGGCAGCCTCCGCGCCCCCTCCCGGGACCCGATTCTGCTCCCCGGTCGGGGCTAGCAGCGGGGCCCCGTGAACCACGGCATTGCAGGCTTAGCGAACATCGCTAAGCCCGCGCGCCAACGGTAACGGTAGCTGTTTTGCACGATGACGTCAGCCGCGCATGCGCGGATTGGACGGCTCCAACCCGCGCATGCGTGGATGACGTCATCACACGTATGCGTCAAACCCACGCATGCGTGGGCCGTCATGCCCCTCAGCTGCCCCGCGGACTGATCCAGCGGGGCGGCGGAGGAACAAAGAGTGCGCGGGTTTCGGACCCGCGGCCCACGATCGGTGCCCACCAATCGCGGGCCCATGCCACCCTTGGCACGGCCGTGGTGCAGCGGTGCCATGGTTCTCCAGAACGGCACTTTGCGGCCGTTTTCACGAACGGTGAGAGCAGGTGTGTTTGAGTGCGTGAAAACGGCCGTAAAGGCCTGGGAACTCGGCCCATCGGATAGGGGAGAATTGCTGTTCGCCGTAAAAAAACAGCGAGCAACGATTCGTGTCGTGGGGCGGCCGTGGGGGGGGGGGGGGGGGGGGGGGGAGAATAGCGGGAGGTCGGGAAAAATGTCGGGAAGGCCCTCCCGCTATTCTCCGACCCGTCGTGCGGGGTGGAGAATCGCGCCCTGAGTCTTTGCTGCTGGTGTGCCTGAGGTGCATACTTTTATCCCTCTCACTTCCTGCCTTTCCATAAACTTCTCTGGCTTCTGGCCAATGAGGTTTCGGGAAGAGGGGGGGGGGGTCCCAATACCCAGTGGGTTTCTTGATATCTGCCTGACAGGACACTGGGGCCTGCCCCCAGGTATCCACCTCCATGGTGTTGCTTCCATGTGACCTGTTGCCATATAAGGCAGTGTTCTTCAAACTTTTTCCGGGGACCCATTTTTACCAATCAGCCAACCTTCGGGACTCAACCCGGCCGACCTTCGCGACGTGTGCCGGCCGACCTTCGCGACCCACGCCGGCTGACCTGCGCAACCCACCATTTTCTCTTACCTTGTTTGCTGCTGACAAAAATGGAGGAGATGGTTTTGGGTCCCTTTGGCCCTCGTACACGCTCCTCCAATAGAACCTGTTGGATGAAGTTGAAGCCTTCGGGTGTCCGAAAGTATGGAGTCTCCTACTGTCCAAAGTTCTGAATTTTTTTCCTGTAAAATTTTATCAAATAAACCCCCACCCCCGAACTTGTAAAAAAAATAAAATGAGTAAAATAAATGAAAAAAATGAATATAACCCCCCCCCCAAACTTGTAAAAGAAAATGAAGAAAATAAATGGAAAAAATGAATAAACCCCCCCCTCCCCGAACTTCTAAAAAAAAACGAATACAATGAATGAAAAAAATAAAAATTAAATGATTAAAATAAATGAATAAAAACCAGTACAGAACTTGTAAAACAAAAAGCTGCAACTATTTTTTAAAAAATAGTGGCCGCACTGCGCATGCGCGCGGATCATCAATGCGGCCGAATTTTTAAAAACATGTTCGTGGAATGCGCATGCGCGCCGATCATCGTGCGCGTAGGCGCAATGCGGCCTAATTTTTTCTTTTTAACACGTTCGCGGACGCTTGCAACTGGCGTTATGAAAAGCCGGCTGCTGCGCGAGGATTTGCGCGATGGGGAGCGCCACGGACAACGGCTCCGTGACCCTCCCGACACCAACCCGGTGTCATAGGATTAGTGGAGTGGGCAGTCCAGACCTTCAAGCCCTGAATGAAGAAGCAGTGCGCCAGTTCCTGGGATACCCGACTGCACATTTCTTATTTTGCTACCGAACGATACCACGCGCCACGATGGGCGTCGCTCCAGTTGAGATGCTGATGAGATCCCACCTCCGCACCTATTGAATTTGGTCATCCCACGGGTTGGTGGAAAATACGCTGTAGCCAGGACAGGACCGAGGTGATGCAGGCCGGTGTACGCCATTGTGCATGTTCGCTCTTCATGATCTGGTGCACATCGGGAACTTTGGACAAGGCAGCTACGTGGATTCCAGGAGTCGTGTTGGCACAGACCGAGCGGTCTCATATTGAGTGCGGGTGCAGGAGCCCCGAGTCTAATTGACACGTGGACCATCTCCGTAACCATGTACCCGGTTCCAGGGGCCCAGATCCAGGCTGTTCTGCCACCTGTGTTGCCATCTCAGCTGCCGTTACCATCCTTAACCCCGATTGTGCCAGCTGTTGAGAGACCGGACTCTGGCATCGAAGATGCCGAGGTGCCGTATGAAATCCCACCCAGTTCCAAATCAGAGTCGGGCATGATGTGTTGCAACCGCTGGAGCTCGTCGTGCCGTGTTCCACCACCTCATTGGCTTCACTGGCACCACCCAGGTGCTCCACACGAACATGCTGCTCCCCAGTCTAGTACATGCCTTCGGAAGCCACGCAGTCCGCTCCCGACAACTGTCCATGAAGCGCCTGTGCTGTACTGTTCAATGGGCGAAAGAGACTCAAGACGACTTCCGGTTGCGGCTATGCGGAGCTAAGCCGCACGTTCGGCAGCTCCCGCCAGGAACAGACTTTTGGGCTCTTTTAAGGGCCCCCAGCGGTACTTGCTCGACGGTTCCCAACGTGGGAAGGTGTCTGCCGCGGATCCCCAGTGGTCTCTGGTCTTGACCTGGAGTGGGGCCAGCAGAATAGCGGTGGCAGCGCCTAAGAAAAAACGTGGGAAGAGAATCAAGATGACGGCCGGCGGAGGCCTCGAGGAATGTGGGCGCAGGTGCAGCAGGAGACTCTTCAGCGCTGTTTTCACGAGCTAAAAGTGGAGTTGCTAGACTCACTGAAGGCGAATACGGACAAGCTGCTGGCGACGCAGACAGCCCAGGGGGTGGAGATCCGGGAGCACCGACAACAAGCCTCCGAAAGAGAGGATATGAGGCCACGGCCCTCGCGGTAAAGGTGGAGATGCATGAGGCATCAAGAAGTGGCAGGAGCGGTTCGAGGAGATGGAGAACCTGTCGAGACGGAAAGATTTGCGGATCCTGGGCCTCAAGGAGGGGCTGGAGGGGTCAGACCTGGGGGCCTATGTGGTCATTTTGTTGAACTCGCTGATGGGAGCTGGGTCCTTCCAGGGGCCCCTGGAGCTGGAGGGGGCCCACAGAATACTGGCCAGGAGGCCCAAGCCGAATGAGCCGCCACGGGCGGTGCTGGTGCGGTTCCACCGGTTCGTTGACCGAGAGTGCGTGCTTAGGTGGGCCAAGAAGGAGCGGAGCAGCAAGTGGGAGAACACGGTAGTGCGGATCTACCAGGACTGGAGTGCGGAGGTGGCTAAGCGGAGGGCCGGGTACAACCGGACGAAGGCGGTGCTCCACAGAAGGAGTGTGAAGTTTGGCATGTTACAGCCGGCGCGTCTGTGGGTCACTTTTATTTTGAGTCCCCGGAGGAGGCGTGGGCCGAGAAGTTGGACTCTGACTGAGGGTCATGGGTTTGTAAATAACTGTGTTAACTTTTGGTGGGAACAAAGAACAAAGAAAATTACATCACAGGAACAGGCCCTTCGACCCTCCCAGCCTGCGCCGATCCAGATCCTTTATCTAAACCTGTCTCCTATTTTCCAAGGTCTACTTCCCTCTATTCCCGCCCGTTCATATACCTGCTAGATGCCTCTTTCATAGAATTTACAGTGCAGAAGGAGGCCATTCGGACCATCGAGTCTGTACTGGCTCTTGGAAAGAGCACCCTACCCAAGCCCATACCTCCACCCTATCCCCATAACCCAGAAACCCACCTAACACTAAGGGGCAATTTGGACCCTGAGGGCAATTTATCATGGCTAATCCACCTAACCTGCACATCTTTGGACTGTGGGAGGAAACCGGAGCACCCGGAGGAAACCCACGCACACACGGGGAGGATGTGCAGACTCCACACAGACAGTGACCCAGCGGGGAATCGAACCTGGGACCCTGGCGCTGTGAAGCATTTGTGCTATCCACAATGCTACCGTGCTGCCCCTCTTAAATGATGCTGTACTGCCCGCCTCTACCACCTCCGCTGGTAAAGCGTTCCAGGCACCCACCACCCTCTGCGTAAAAACTTTTCCACGCACATCTCCCTTAAACGTTCCCCCTCTCACCTTGAAATCGTGACCCCTTGTAACTGACACCCCCACTCTTGGGAAAAGCTTGTTGCTATCCAACCTGTCCATACCTCTCATAATATTGTAGACCTCAATCAGGTCCCCCCTCAACCTCCGTCTTTCCAACGAAAACAATCCTAATCTACTCAACCTTTCTTCATAGCTAGCACCCTCCATACCAGGCAACATCCTGGTGAATCTCCTCTGCACCCTCTCCAAAGCATTCACACCCTTCTGGTAATGTGGCGACCAGAACTGCACGCAGTATTCCAATGTGGCCGAACCAAAGTCCTATACAACTGTAACATGACCTGCCGACTCTTGTACTCAATACCCCGTCCGATGAAGGCAAGCATGCTGTATGCCTTCTTGACCACTCTATCATGCTGTACATCAATTTTCTTGAATTTGATCTTCCAAAATGCATTTGCCTGGATTGAACTCCATCTGCCATTTCTCTGCCCAACTCTCCAATCTATTCTGTATTCTCTGACAGTCCTCCTCGCTATCTGTAACTCCACCAATCTTAGTATCATCTGCAAACTTGCTAATCAGACCACCTATACCTTCCTCCAGGTCATTTATGTAGATCACAAACAGCAGTGGTCCGAGCACGGATCCCTGTGGAACACCACTAGTCACCCTTCTCCATTTTGAGACACTCCCTTCCTCTCTGTCTCCTGTTGCCCAGCCAGTTCTTTATCCATCTAGCTAGTACACCCTGAACCCCATACGACTTCACTTTTTCCATCAACCTGCCATGGGAAACCTTATCAAACGCCTTACTAAAGTCCATTTATATGACATCTCCAGCCCTTCCCTCATCAATTAACTTTGTCACTTCCTCAAAGAATTCTATTAGGTTTGTAAGACATGACCTTCCCTGCACAAAACCATGCTGCCTATCACTGATAAGTCTATTTTCTTCCAGATGTGAATAGATCCTATCCCTCAGTATCTTCTCCAACAGTTTGCCTACCACTGACGTCAAGCTCACAGGTCTATAATTCCCTGGATTATCCCTGCTATCCTTCTTAAACAAAGGGACAACATTAGCAATTCTCCAGTCCTCCGGGACCTCACCCGTGCTCAAGGATGCTGCAAAGATGTCTGTTAAGGCCCCAGCTATTTCAACCCTCGCTTCCCTCAGTAACCTGGGATAAATCCCATCCGGTCCTGGGGACTTGTCCACCTTAATGTCTTTTAGAATACCCAAAACTTCCCCCTTCCGCATGACAACTTGACCTAGAGTATTTAAACATCCATCCCTAGCCTCAACATCTGTCTTGTCCCTCTCCTTTGTGAATACCGATGCAAAGTACTCATTGAGAATCTCACCCATTTCCTCTGAGTCCACGCATAAATTCCCTCTTTTGTCTTTGTCTTTCTCTAGTTACCCTCTTGCTCCTTACATACGAATAAAAGGCTTTGGGATTTTCCTTAACCCTGTTAGCCAAAGATATTTCATGACCCGTTTTAGCCCTCTTTATTACGCGTTTTGTCCGACTTTCCCGATATTCCTCCAAAGCTTCATCAGTTTTGAGTTGCCTCGATCCTATGTATGCTTCCTTTTTCATCTTAGCTAGTCTCACAATTTCACCCGTCATCCATGGTTCCCTAATCTTGCCATTTCTATCTTTCATTTTCACAGGAACATGTCTGTCCTGCACTCTAATCAACCTTTCCTTAAAAGACTTCCACATTTCAAATGTGGATTTACCCTTAAACAGCTGCTCCCAATCCATATTCCCTAGCTCCTGCCGAATTTTGTTATACTCTGCCTTTCCCCAATTTAGTACTCTTCCTTTCGGACCACTCTTGTCCTTGTCCATGAGTATTCTAAAACGTACGAATTGTGATCGCTATTCCCAAAGTAATCACCGACTGAAACATCAACCACCTGGCCGGGATCATTCCCCAATACCAGGTCCAGTATGGCCCCTTCCCGAGTTGGACTATTTACATACTGCTCTAAAAAACTCTCCTGGATGCTCCTGACAAACTCTGCTCCATCTACGCCTCCAACACTAAACGAATCCCACTCAATGTTGGGGAATCTCCCAACACAACCACCCTATTGTTCCTACATTTTTCTATAATCTGTCTGCATATTTGTACCTCTACTTCATGCTCACTTTTGGGAGGTCTGGAGTAAAGTCCCAACAACGTTACTGCACCTTTCCTATTTCTCAGCTCCACCCATATTGCCTCAGTGCTCGAATCCTCCATCGTGCCCTCCTTAATCACAGCTGTGATATCATCTCTGACGAGTAATGCAACTCCTCCACACCTTCTACCTCCCTCTCTATCCCTCCTGAAGCATCTATACCCTGGGATATTCAGTTGCCAGTCCTGCCCTTCCCTCAACCAAGTCTCAGTAATACCAATAACATCATATTCCCAGGTACTGATCCAAGCCCTAAATTCATCTGCCTTACCTGCTACACTTCTCGCATTAAAACAAATGCACCTCAGACCAGCTGTCCCTTCGCGTCATCTCTTCCCCTTTGTCACATTGAGTTTATTGTCTCGTACCTTACTGGCTTTAGTTGCTGCTTCTTTACTGACCTCTAATTTCCTAATCTGGTTCCCATCCCCCTGCCACATTAGTTTAAAACCTCCCCAACAGTGTTAGCAAAAGCACCCCCTAGGACATTGGTTCCAGTCCTGCCCAGATGTAGACCATCCGGTTTGTAATGGTCCCACCGCCCCCAGAACCGGGAAGGGTCTCTGTTTTATGCTGTTGCATGCTGTTTTAAGCTGGTTGTGTGTTGTTTCTGGGGCGGGTGGGGTGCTCTTTTTTGCATGGGCGGGCTCGGGCAGTGGGAAAGCGCGGGCTTTTCTTCTGTTTCCCGCACTGAGGGTGGATGGGGGCGGGGTCGGAGCTGAGAAGCGCGGGTTTTTTCCCCGCGCGGGAGGGGGAGCAGGAGGGTCTGCTGATGGGTCTGGGGGAGGGGAAGTAGCCCCACGTCGGGAGGGGTCGGAGGTGTGGCGGGAGTCAGCAGATGCAAGCTGGCTCACGGGAGTGCTACGGAGGGAGTAACGTGGCTGGGAGGGGTCGTAGCCTGGGGGGGGGGGGGGGGGGGGGGTACCGGGTTGCTGCTGAAATGGTCTGGAAGGAGCTGGTGTATGCGGGGGGGGCCGGGGTGGGAGTGTGCCGCCGTGGGGAACGGGCCGAGTGGGGGGGGGGGGGCCTGGCCTGGGTCTGGCAGGGGACGGGTTATGGCTTTTATGGTGATTTGAAGTGTGTCTATTTCAATGCCAGGAGTATACGAAATAAGGTAGGGGAACTGGCAGCATGGGTTGGTACCTGGGACTTCGATGTTGTGGCCATTTCAGAGACATGGATAGAGCAGGGACAGGAATGGTTGTTGCAGGTTCCGGGGTTTAGGTGCTTTAGTAAAGTCAGAGAAGGGGGCAAAAGAGGGGGAGGTGTGGCGCTGCTAGTCAAGGACAGTATTACGGTGGCAGAAAGGGTGCAAGATGGGGACTCTTCTTCCGAGGTAGTATGGGCTGAGGTTAGAAACAGGAAAGGAGAGGTCACCCTGCTGGGAGTTTTCTATAGGCCACCTAATAGTTCTAGAGATGTAGAGGAAAGGATGGCGAAGATGATTCTGGAAAAGAGCGAAAGTAACAGGGTAGTTGTTATGGGAGACTTTAACTTTCCTAATATTGACTGGAAAAGATATAGTTCGAGTACATTGGATGGGTCGTTCTTTGTACAATGTGTGCAGGAGGGTTTTCTGGCACAATATGTTGACAGGCCAACAAGAGGTGAGGCCACTTTGGATTTGGTTTTGGGTAATGAACCAGGCCAGGTGTTAGATCTGGAGGTAAGTGAACACTTTGGAGACAGTGACCACAATTCGGTGACCTTTACATTAGTGATGGAAAGGGATAAGTATACCCCGCAGGGCAAGAGTTCTAGCTGGGGGAAGGGCAATTATGATGCCATTAGACATGACTTAGGATGTGTCGGTTGGAGAAGTAGGCTGCAAGGGTTGGGCACACTGGATATGTGGAGCTTGTTCAAGGAACAGCTATTGCGTGTTCTTGATCAGTACGTACCAGTCAGACAGGGAGGAAAGGGTAGAGCGAGGGAACCGTGGTTTACCAAAGAAGTGGAATCTCTTGTTAAGAGGAAAAAGGAGGCCTATGTGAAGATGAGGCGTGAAGTTTCAGTTGGGGCGCTTGATAGTTACAGGGAAGCGAGGAAGGATCTAAAGAGAGAGCTAAGACGAGCAAGGAGGGGACATGAGAAATCTTTGGCAGGTAGGATCAAGGAAAACCCAAAAGCTTTCTATAGGTATGTCAGGAATAAAAGAATGACTAGGGTAAGAGGTAGGGCCAGTAAAGGACAGTAGTGGGAAGTTGTGTGTGGAGGCTGAGGAGATAAGCGAGATACTAAATGAATACTTTTTGTCAGTATTCACTCAGGAAAAAGATAATATTGTGGAGGAGAATGCTGAGACCCAGGCTATTAGAATAGATGGCATTGAGGTGAGTAGGGAAGAAGTGTTGGCAATTCTGGACAAGGTGAAAATAGATAAGTCCCCAGGGCCTGATGGGATTTATCCTAGGATTCTCTGGGAAGCCAGGGAAGAGATTGCTGAGCCTTTGGCTTTGATTTTTAGGTCATCATTGGCTACAGGAATAGTGCCAGAGGACTGGAGGATAGCAAATGTGGTCCCTTTGTTCAAGAAGGGGAGTAGAGATAACCCCGGTAACTATAGGCCGGTGAGCCTAACATCTGTGGTGGGTAAAGTCTTGGAGAGGATTATAAAAGATACGATTTATAATCATCTAGATAGGAATAATATGATTAGGGATAGTCAGCATGGTTTTGTGAAAGGTAGGTCATGCCTCACAAACCTTATCGAGTTCTTTGAGAAGGTGACTGAACAGGTGGACGAGGGTAAAGCAGTTGATGTGGTGTATATGGATTTCAGTAAAGCGTTTGATAAGGTTCCCCACGGTCGGCTATTGCAGAAAATACGGAGGCTGGGGATTGAGGGTGATTTAGAGATGTGGATCAGAAATTGGCTAGTTGAAAGAAGACAGAGAGTGGTGGTTGATGGGAAATGTTCAGAATGGAGTTCAGTTACGAGTGGCGTACCACAAGGATCTGTTCTGGGGCCGTTGCTGTTTGTCATTTTCATAAATGACCTAGAGGAGGGAGCAGAAGGATGGGTAAGTAAATTTGCAGACGACACTAAAGTCGGTGGAGTTGTAGACAGTGCGGAAGGATGTTGCAGGTTACAGAGGGACATAGATAAGCTGCAGAGCTGGGCTGAGAGGTGGCAAATGGAGTTTAATGTGGAGAAGTGTGAGGTGATTCACTTTGGAAAGAATAACAGGAATGCGGAATATTTGGCTAATGGTAAAATTCTTGGTAGTGTGGATGAGCAGAGGGATCTCGGTGTCCATGTACATAGATCCCTGAAAGTTGCCACCCAGGTTGATAGGGTTGTGAAGAAGGCCTATGGTGTGATGGCCTTTATTGGTAGAGGGATTGAGTTCCGGAGCCATGAGGTCATGTTGCAGTTGTACAAAACTCTAGTACGGCCGCATTTGGAGTATTGCGTACAGTTCTGGTAGCCTCATTATAGGAAGGACGTGGAAGCTTTGGAACGGGTGCAGAGGAGATTTACCAGGATGTTGCCTGGTATGGAGGGAAAATCTTATGAGGAAAGGCTGATGGACTTGAGGTTGTTTTCGTTAGAGAGAAGAAGGTTAAGAGGTGACCTAATAGAGGCATACAAAATGATCAGAGGGTTAGATAGGGTGGACAGCGAGAGCCTTCTCCCACAGATGGAGGTGGCTAGCACGAGGGGACATAGCCTTAAATTGAGGGGAATAGATATAGGACAGAGGTCAGAGGTGGGTTTTTTACGCAAAGAGTGGTGAGGCCGTGGAATGCCCTACCTGCAACAGTAGTGAACTCGCCAACATTGAGGGCATTTAAAAGTTTATTGGATAAGCATATGGATGATAAGGGCATAGTGTAGGTTAGATGGCCTTTAGTTTTTTTCCATGTCGGTGCAACATTGAGGGCCGAAGGGCCTACTGCGCTGTATCGTTCTATGTTCTATGTTCTATGTAGTCGGCAGGGGAGGGGGGCAGGGAGCCCTCTGATCCGGCTGATAACTTGGAATGTGAGGGGGCTGAATGGGCCGGTCAAACGGGCCTGGGTGTTTTTACGCACCTGAAGGCGGACGTGGCTATGCTCCAGGAGGCGCACCTGAAGGTGGCGGACCAGGTTAGACTGAGGAAGGGCTGGGTCGGCCAGGTGTTTCATTCGGGGCTGGATGCAAAAAATCGGGGGGGTGGCGATTCTGGTGGGAAAAAGGGTGTCGTTTGAGGCGTCAAAGGTGGTGGCTGACAGTGGAGGGAGGTATGTGATGATGAGCGGCAAGCTGCAAGGGGAGCGGGTGGTGCTGGTGAATGTCTATGCCCCAAATTGGGACGATGAGGGTTTTTTGCGGCTCATGTTGGGCCGCATTCCGGATCTAAAGACGGGGGACCTAATACTGGGGGGGGGGGGGGGGGGGGGGGGGGAGGGGGGGACTTTAACATAGTGCTGGATCCCCCATTGGATCGATCCATGTCCAGGACGGGCAGGAGGCCCGCGGCGGCTAAGGTGTTGAGGGGGTTTATGGACCAGATGGGAGGGGTGGATTCTTGGAGGTTCGCGAGGCCGAGGGCCAGGGAGTACTCATTTTTTTCCCACGTGCATAAAGCCTATTCCCGGATCGATTTTTTTGTCCTGGGCAGGGGGGTGATTTCGAGGGTGGAGGATGCCGAGTATTCTGCCATAGTCATTTCGGACCATGCCCCGCACTGGGTAGACCTTGAGCTGGGGGAGGAGAGGGACCAGCGCCCGCTCTGGCGTCTGGAGGTGGGGCTGCTGGCGGATGAGAAGGTGGGCGGGCGGGTTCGGGGGTGTATCAGGAGGTACTTAGAGGCCAATGATAATGGGGAGGTCTGGGTGGGGACGGTTTGGGAGGCATTGAAGGCGGTGATTAGAGGGGAGTTGGTTTCCATCCGAGCTCATAGGGAGAGGGGAGAGCAAAGAGAGAGGGAGAGGTTGGTGGAGGAGATGGTGAGGGTGGACAGGAGATACGCGGAGGCTCCGGAGGAGGGACTGTTGATGGAGCGACGTAACCTTCAGGCCAAGTTCGACTTGCTGACCACCGGAAAGACGGAAGCTCAGTGGAGGAAGGCACAGGGAGCGGTGTACGAATATGGGGAGAAGGCGAGTAGGATGCTGGCGCATCAGCTCCGTAAGCGAGACGCGGCCAAGGAGATTGGTGGAGTGACGGATAGGGGAGGCAATGTGGTGCGAAGTGGGGTGGACATTAATGGGGTCTTCAGGGACTTTTATGGGGAATTGTACCGGTCCGAGCCCCCGGTGGGAGGGGGGGGGGGGGGGGGAATGGGGCTCTTTTTGGACAGGCTGAGATTTCCGAAGGTGGAGGAGGGACAGGTGGAGGGGCTGGTCAAAGGGATAGGCAGCATGCAGTCGGGGAAGGCGACGGGCCCGGATGGGTTTCCGGTCGAATTTTACAAAATGTATGCAGACCTGCTGGGCCCCCTATTGGTTAGGACCTTTAACGAGGCAAGGGAGGGGGGGGGGCTTTGCCCCCGAGTATGTCACGGACGCTGATTTCCTTGATCCTTAAACGGGACAAGGACCGATCTCGTTGTTAAATGTGGATGCCAAGCTGTTGCCGAAGATCTTGGCCACAAGGATAGAGGACTGTGTGCCGGGGGTCATTCATGAGGACCAGACAGGGTTTGTGAATTGGTGTTCAGCTGAAGGCAGCTGAACACCAATATACATAGGCTTCTGAATGTTATTATGATGCCGGCGGTAGAAGGGGAGGCGGAGATAGTGGTAGCATTAGACGCGGAGAAGGCCTTTGATAGGGTTGAGTGGGGGTACTTGTGGGAGGTGCTGGAAAGGTTTGGGTTCGGGGAGGGGTTTGTCAGCTGGGTGAGGCTGTTATATGAGGCCCCGATGGCGAGCGTAGCCACGAATAGGAGGAGATCGGAGTACTTTCGGTTGTACCGGGGGACGAGACAGGGGTGTCCCCTGTCCCCTTTGCTCTTTGCATTGCGACCCTGGCCATGGCGTTGAGGGAGTCGAGGAATTGGAGGGGTCTGGTGTGGGGTGGGGAGGAGCACCGAGTGTCATTATATGCAGATGACTTGTTGCTATATGTGGTGGACCCAGTGGGGGGAATGCCGGAGGTGATGAAGATCCTTAGGGAATTTGGGGGCTTTTCTGGGTACAAGCCCAACCTGGGTAAGAGTGAGCTGTTCGTTGTACACCCGGGGGATCAAGAGGAGGGGATTGGTAGGCTCCCGCTGAAAAGGGCAGGGAGGAGCTTTCGGTACCTGGGAGTCCAGGTGGCTAGGAGCTGGGCGGCCCTTCACAAACATAACCTCACTAGGCTGGTGGAGCAAATGGAGGAGTAGTTTAAAAGATGGGACATGTTGCCGGTGTCGCTGGCGGGCAGGGTGCAGTCCGTTAAGATGACGGTGATCCCGAGGTTTTTGTTCCTGTTCCAGTGCTTCCCCATCCTTATCCCGAAAGCCTTTTTTAGGAGGGTCAACAGGAGTATTACGGGATTTGTATGGGCGCATGGGACTCCGAGGGAGAGAAGGGTGTTTTTGGAGCGGGGCAGGGATAGGGGGGTGCTGGCGCTGCCCAACCTCTGTGGGTACTATTGGGCTGCCAACACAGTGATGGTGCGTAAGTGGGTAATGGACGAACCCAGTGGTGGCGGCTACCCTCAAAATCTGGGGGCAATGGAGACGGCATGGGGGGAGCTCGATGGAGTCCCCGATACGGGGGAACCACCGGTTTGTTCCAGGGAGCATCGATGGCGGGTTTCTGGGCTGGCGCAGTGTAGGTATTAGGAGGTTGTGGATGGGAGGTTTGCGAGCCTGGATGAGTTAGAGGGGAAGTTTGGGCTCCCCCCGGGGAACATGTTTAGGGTACATGCAGGTTAGGGCGTTTGCCAGGTGGCAGGTGGAGGGGTTCCCTCTGCTGCCCCCACGTGGGGTACGAGACAGGGTGCTCTCGGGGGTGTGGGTTGGAGGGGGGAACATTTCGGACGTGTACCACGTCATGTAGGAGGTGGATGAGACCTCGGTGGAGGAGCTGAAGGGTAAATGGGAAGAGGAGCTGGGTGAGGAGATTGAGGAGGGGACGTGGGCGGATTTCCTGGAAAGAGTGAATTCCTCCTCTTCCTGTGCGAGGCTTAGCCTCATAAAGTTCAAGGTGCTGCACAGGGCCCACATGACCGGGACAAGGATGAGTAGGTTTTTCGGGGGTGAAGACAGGTGTGCTAGGTGCTCGGGCAGCCCAGCGAACCACGCCTATATGTTCTGGGCATGCCCAGTGCTGGGGGAGTTTTGGAAGGGGGTAGCAAGGACGGTGTCGAGGGTGGTAGGATCCAGGGTCAAGCCAGGCTGGGGACTCGCAATTTTTGGGGTTGCAGTGGAGCCGGGAGTGCAGGAGGCGAAAGAGGCCGGTGTTCTGGCCTTTGCATCCCTAGTAGCCCGGCGGAGGATCTTGCTTCAATGGAAGGATGCGAGGCCCCCAAGCATGGAGGCCTGGATCAATGATATGGCGGGGTTCATCAAATTGGAGAGGGTGAAATTTGCCCTGAGGGGATCTTTAGGCGGTGGCAGCCTTTCCTGGACTTCCTGGCAGAACGGTAGGAAAATAGGCCAGTAGCAGCAGCAACCCGGGCTGGCGGGGGGGGTTTGTTTCGGGGGAAGGGAGAAATGTGTTTATTGAATATGCCGGTTGCTTATCTATTTCTTCTTTTTGTAGTTACTGGGGGCCGGGGGGGGGTTTGGTCTTGGGGGTTAGTGTGTTTTTCTTTTTGTTGTTGTTAATACTCAGATCAGCCTATGAACATGGACGTCTCTCCAGACTTGTGGAGGTGGGTGGGGCAGAGTGTTAGAAGCCCCACGGAGATCACAGTATAAGAACAATCCGATTCCCCATGACCTCCGCGGAATATGAACTTCCACACAACGGGGACAGGGCTTCCCCTTAATTCGAGGCACCCTCACTTGTATATAATCCCCGACCTGGATGCAAGTTGAGGAGGCCGCCCCTTCGGCAAGTGGATTGTATATCAAATAAATCAAGTTATTGTTTCCTCCCTGCTGGTTCATGTGCTTTTTTGGCGGCTTCTACAGATCGTGATCATTTTAAGTTCCTTTTGCCATTTGATTTTCTACTATTCTTTTTGCGTCTTTTGCTGAGAAGACTGATACTGTGAAGTATAGTCCAATCCTCTAAGGAACTAATGTTCCATTTAGCCACTCTTCCTTACATAATTCCAGAAGTTTTACCTGACTGGTTTTATATTTCTTGCTAGATTTTTCTCTTACTCCAATTTCTCCCTCTTATTTTCTTTTTGATCATCCTTTGGGAAAGTTTTAGAAACCAGAAATCCGCTGGCCTACCACTAAGCTTCGCAGCTTGTATGAATGCCTTTTCATTCAATTTGAAATGAAAATGAAATGAAATGAAATGAAAATGAAAATGAAAAAATGAATTGAAAGTAACTTCCTTAGTTAACCACGGATGGTGCATCCTTCTGGTACAGTCTTTCTTCTTAAATGGAATGTATATTTTGGGAGATGAACTATAGGCGTAAATGTCTGCCACTGCTTATCTATTGTCTCCCCTTTTAACCTATTTACCCATTCCAGTGTTCCCAAACTTTTGCAGCCCTTTTGACCTCCCAAGAGTACTGTCGGAACCCCTGAGAAACATTCTTCTTATGTTGAGTTAAACCACAAAGAAATTATTGTTTTTGTGCAATAGGAACAAACATGCCAAAACAAATTTATAGAAGTCTTTTCTATTTCTTAAATGTATATACTTACTATAATTAAAAAGTTATCTTATTCAACAAAGTACTTTTTGTCATTTTTCATGGGAGGAATGATGTTGCTTGATTTGCTCATTTGTTAACTATTAAGAGTGATGCTGGATTCTTATTATATTGCTAAACTTTGCACCGGCGCCCACCTGCTAGCCCCCTTGCTCCCGCTCTGGGACCCCCTCGCTCCAGCTCTGGCCAACTCCGCTGTGCTCTGGGTCTACTCCGGTGAGAGACGTGCTCCGAGGCCCACTCACCATGAGCTTGTGCCTCACTGGCCCCCTTGCAGGAGAGTGGGGGGCTGGCGAGACCAACCAGGGAATGTGTTAAAAAAAAAGTCAAGCCTTGGAAATCTAAAGTCTTGAATTGGGGTTTCTGCATCAGATGAGCTGAGGCAGTGGCAAAGTCTGACAATGTTCTACAACTGGAAATTGGTATGTATGATCAGAACTTCATCTCAGGGCCAAGTATGGCACCGTGGTAATAAATAGAATCTTTAATGTCGGACAGTGTTCAAGGATGTGGCTAGCGTTAGTGGCTAGGAGTTTTGAGAGTGAACCAAAGTCACTGTTTTCAGTCTTCCAGTATTTAATTGCAGGAAATTTCTGCTCATCCAGTACTGGATGTCAGATGTGCAGTCTGAAACTTCAGCAACAATGGAGGAGCCGAGAGAGGTGGCGGTGAGATAGAGCTAGCTGTCGCCAACATACATGTGAAAACTGTTGCTGAGGAGCCACATTGAAATGAGAAATAGAATAGAGCCAAATATAGATCCTTGAGGGATACCAGAGGTAATGGTCAGATAGGATGTCATTTGTGACGTTTGATACTGTAGCAGAGAAGGAAGCCTGATTGGGCGAATCCAGATGGAAGCTCCAGATAGCATTGGCATGAATGGGCACAGATTTGGAGACGACAATATCTTCAAGGACGGTGAAACCGAAAGGGAGGTTACAGAGGGTAATTTGCAAGAATGGTGAGGTTGATGGTTGTTTTTTTTTGTAAAGGAGACACATGTTGATTGCATAATTAAAAGGAGAGAGGGACAACACCTTAAGAGAGAATCATTTACAATATAATTTAATATGGGGTCCAGGACAAGTTGGATGGGCAACAGTGTAGTGAGAATAGGGTCAAGGTAGCAGGAGGTGGCCTGATGGACAATATTAGTGCAAGAAGGTGTGAGGGGAGATTGGAGAGAAAGTCGAGAAGGATGTGATTTCAAGGCTAGGACAAACGGATGTATTAATGAGCTGCACATGTACCAGTAGAAAGCAGTTTTGCCAAGCTACATTACAGTATTTAGCATTGACACTGAGGGTGTTTGGAAAATGTTTGTAATATCAGCCTTTCTCACATTGAAGTATTTTATGTACTTGCCCTTCTCAAGGTACCTAGGTAACCAGAAACTTCTTCCAACATCAGAGCTTCAGTATAAATCCCAGATGAGACCTGTAGATTTGACACATCATGTGTAATTTTGCGTAATTTTATCTTCAAAGGGACACTGATTTGGCAGAGCAATTCCAGAACAAAGGAAACAGGTATTTGACATAGAGTCTCACAAAGCTGAAACTGCTTTTATGGTTGGAGAAAGGTTTGTGGAAGACATGATCCATATCTTGGAAAGAGGCTCCAGCAGGTTATGCAACTAAGACGAGGAAGTATGAAGATGAAAACAATAAACCAGAGACGAGGCTAGTGATCAGAACTAAATCCTGTCCTTAGTGTATTTATAAAACAGGTTCCTAGTTAAACAGTGGGCTTAATTTGAAAAGTTCTTTGAAAAAATAATTAGTATTTGGTACTAGTTTAGAGGTAATAAGGATAGGTACCAACTGAAATAGTCCAACATGGAATAAATGGTAATTTCTGTAAAGAACAGCAGGTCTGGGCTGAATTGTGAGCTGTGAGCACTGTGCAGCATCATTGTATTCATAGAATCCCTACAATGCAGAAGGGGCCATTCAGCCCATCGGGTTTACACTGACCCTCTGAAAGAGCACCCTACCTCGGCCCAATCCCCTGTTCTATCACTGTAACCCCACCTAAATTGCACATCTTTGGACACTAATGGCCAATCCACCTAACCTGCACATCTTTGGAATGTGGAAGGAAACCGGAGCACTCGGAGGAAACCCATGCAAACACAGGGAGAAGATACAAACGCTACAGAAGGTCAGGATCGACTCATGCCCCTGGCACTGAGGCAGCAGTACTAACCACTGTGCCACCACGGAGATTAAATAGTACTGGATTGGGACTATTAGAACTCTACACATGCTGCCAGACCTGTTGATCATTTCCAGAATTCTTTGTTTTTAATTGTGTTGGAAATTTGTCAGGTAAGGGTCTCGTGCTGCAGCATAGATTTTTACGCTACCTGTGGAAGGAACAACCTTCATAAACCAGTGACTTCTTATTTTATTACTTTTGCCATTCTTTTCTTTCTGATGGTTTTTAGTTATTTTTTTCCTTTACTCATCGCTGTGAGACATGTAAAGAGACAAAATGTTATGAGTCCCATGCTCCTTACAGAATCATAGTTTGAAATCACGGCAGAATTTCAGGTTGTAAGGCTGTAGTTTTGCACTTGCGGGTTAGAACTGGGGTTCTCATTAACTACAGTAAAATAATGTAATACAGTACTCACCTGATGAAGGAGCTGCACCCCAAAAGCTAGTGTTTCCAAACAAACCTGTTGGGCTTTAACCTGGTGTTGTTTGACGTCTTACTGTGCTCACCACAGTTCAACGCCGGCATCTCCACATTACAGTAAAATTGGAACCTGCATAAACATTAATCCAACGGCCACTGAATGTGTGGAGCAAATCAAAATGAATTATCTGTTGTGAGTAATGCTTTCTAGAAGTGCAGGCTTTAACAAAAGACACCTGGAGCGAATGTTATGATCATTCCTGACAGATGTTTCTAAAATGCTTGGGGACCTTCTGATTTCAACAATTAATTGTAAGACAATTGTGTACCTGCAAACACCACAGGTAATTAACATAGCTGCAAGCACCACTGATTCATTTTCTGACCTACTGTGCTTGTTTGAATACCAGGATGTGATGAATTAATGTATAATTAGAATTGTGAATGGGACATTCTGGTGGAATGTTTCATTGCTTTGCTTGTCTATGTAAAGCTCTTTTCATAAGCATTTTCTGCTAATCTGTTAACAGACCTGAACGCTGCAAAAATAATTCAAGATTAGATTAAACCTGAATATACATTTTCATTGAAAATAAATTAATCTATTTTTCTTATTCTAGGGCGTAATTGATTCTGTGAGGGAGAAATTCGAGTTATTGCCTGATGATGAGCGACAGTGTGCAAAGTGCAAGACTACTTGTTTCTTGTCTGCAATCTCATGCCTTTGTAAGTCCAACCAGCTAGTTTGTCTGTACCATGCTAAGGAACTGTGCTCATGTCCACCACACAGATGTCATCTCAGGTAAATAATGCAAGGACTATCCTGTCTAGAATGAGTGTTGCTGTTTAATCAATCAGTAAAGAGAAGGCCTTGGCTTTATGGTTAAGTTATGAGATGTACCTTGGATAGTGAAGCTCTATATGTTATTGGTCTGATGGAGATAGGCCAGGCAGATGTGCCTCATTGAGACCATAGCAATCTGAGTGAGGCAAGTGCTGAAAATAAGTTTCCAGAAGTTACCACCTTATTTCAGTATCCAAAGGGTGTTTTTGGGTTCCACGTTTCAGACAAAATTATTTCAGCCAATGTTTCTATCTCATGCCTTCACAGGATCCTTCAAGACTTTGTAAAACTTATTTAAGGTTTTTACGCCAAATAAATGTATTAAACTCTGATAGAACATTGTATCCCAACATGTATATTTTAAGGTAGTCAAGTTTGTAACAGAAAACGACAAATGGTTTGCAATTACTATACTATATTAGTAGTATGCCTCACTGTTGGAAAGAGTTAGCAAATACTGCAGAGGTGACTTCGCTGGCTCAGACATGTTTGCAGGTTGGAAGATGGTCACCTATCAAAGGTTTTTTCTATGGTGCGGGGGCTGGGGATTGAGGGTGATTTAGAGATGTGGATCAGAAATTGGCTAGTTGAAAGAAGACAGAGAGTGGTAGTTGATGGGAAATGTTCAGAATGGAGTTCAGTTACGAGTGGCGTACCACAAGGATCTGTTCTGGGGCCGTTGCTGTTTGTCATTTTTATAAATGACCTAGAGGAGGGCGCAGAAGGATGGGTGAGTAAATTTGCAGACGACACTAAAGTCGGTGGAGTTGTAGACAGTGCGGAAGGATGTTGCAGGTTACAGAGGGACATAGGTAAGCTGCAGAGCTGGGCTGAGAGGTGGCAAATGGAGTTTAATGTGGAGAAGTGAGAGGTGATTCACTTTGGAAAGAATAACAGGAATGCGGAATATTTGGCTAATGGTAAAATTCTTGGTAGTGTGGATGAGCAGAGGGATCTCGGTGTCCATGTACATAGAGCCCTGAAAGTTGCCACCCAGGTTGATAGGGTTGTGAAGAAGGCCTATGGTGTGTTGGCCTTTATTGGTAGAGGGATTGAGTTCCGGAGCCATGAGGTCATGTTGCAGTTGTACAAAACTCTAGTACGGCCGCATTTGGAGTATTGCGTACAGTTCTGGTCGCCTCATTATAGGAAGGACATGGAAGCTTTGGAACGGGTGCAGAGGAGATTTACCAGGATGTTGCCTGGTATGGAGGGAAAATCTTATGAGGAAAGGCTGATGGACTTGAGGTTGTTTTCGTTAGAGAGAAAAAGGTTAAGAGGTGACTTAATAGAGGCATACAAAATGATCAGAGGGTTAGATAGGGTGGACAGCGAGTGCCTTCTCCCGCGGATGGAGGTGGCTAGCACGAGGGGACATAGCCTTAAATTGAGGGGTAATAGATATAGGACAGAGGTCAGAGGTGGGTTTTTTACGCAAAGAGTGGTGAGGCCGTGGAATGCCCTACCTGCAACAGTAGTGAACTCGCCAACATTGAGGGCATTTAAAAATTTATTGGATAAGCATATCGGTGCAACATCGAGGGCCGAAGGGCCTGTACTGCGCTGTATCGTTCTATGTTCTAATTCATTTATTTTGAGCCTACGAATATTGTCTCAAGTCTTGCTGCATGTGGGGAAGGACTGCTTCAGTATCTAGAAGAATTGTAAATATTTTGTTGAAAGTAAATAAGCTAAATTGAAAAAACTAAGGAACAAATTAAAAGGGTCAGCCCCTTGACTTCCAACGGCAGCCATGCTGTAGACGGCGTGAGCTTGGTGGCTCCCGCGCGGAGTTTTTTTTTCTTATCTATAGTCCCGATTGGACTTGCTATTTCAGTCCGGAAGTGTGTCTTTGGCACTGTGCAAGTGCCGGCAGTTTTCTTTCTCTTAAAATGATACAACATTCATTCAGTAAAAGGTAATGGTGGAAAATAAAACAGCAGCAGACTGACCACAAAGCTCTGGAGAGCGTGGTCGAAGGCGCAATGGCAGCCGGCCTGGCCTGTGCCTGGCCGGTCCAATGTTTTCTGGCCCAATTAGTACACTGGTGAACCTTATAATTCCGGAAACCGAGAATGGAAACCTACGAAGACCTGCCTTCCCTTTTCGACGGGTAGGTATTCATCAAAGCCAGTGGTGGTTTCCAGTTTAAGGTTTTGGAACCAATGCAAGTTACATTTTGGTTTGCAGGGAATGTACAGGAAGGCTCCAATTAGTGGTAACCATAGATTAATTCCAGCAAGCTTGGATGTCAGGTTTAAGGAATGGGACCACTTGGGGATCCACTGCTTTTGAGGACCTGTTCTTGGGTGGGAGGTTTGCGGTCCTAACTGATGCAGGCCTATCAAATGCCCAGTGGTAAGGTATCTTCAGATAAGGGCTTTTTTTTGCAAAGAGTTGAGTTCATTTCCAATGTTACCGCCCTTGGTCTGCAGGGCAAACTCCTCTCGGATGCTGAGATTAGAGGGGGTAAGATCTCCAATGTGTATGCTCAGTTGGCCAGTTGGGAGGAAGTCTCGATGGTGTCGATACAGCTGAGATGGTGTCGATACAGCTGAGATGGGAAGAGCAGTTGGGAGGTGAGGTGCGGGGCTGGATTTAGGATGAAACATTGCGTAGGAGTAATGCTTCCTCATCTTGTGCTCGGCTCAGTCTTATACAGCTTAAGGTTGTGCACAGAGCACATATGACACCGGCTAGGCTGAACCGTTTATTCCCGGAAGTGGCTGCTCAATGTACACAATGTGCCAGATCCCCTCCGAACCATGTTCACATGTTCTGGTCCTGTCCAAAACTAGTGTGGTTTTGGGAGGGTGTTACAAAGAACAAAGAAAATTACAGCACAGGAACAGACCCTTCGGATGTACTGTCTTGGGTGTTGGGGGTGGCTGTCTTTGGTGTATCTGTGGTGTCATGATGGGAAAGGATTATCGTGTTATATATTCTGTTAATATGTTATATGGTGCTTGTTGTTGTTTAATGTTGAAATGAAAATCGCTTATTGTCACGAGTAGGCTTCAATGAAGTTACTGTGAAAAGCCCCTAGTCGCCACATTCCGGCACCTGTCCGGGGAGGCTGGTATGGGAATCGAACCGTGCTGCTGGCCTGCTTGATCTGCTTTAAAAGCCAGCGATTTAGCTCAGTGAGCTAAACCAGCTCCTAAATGAAAATTGCTTATTGTCACGAGTAGGCTTCAATTAAGTTACTATGAAAAGCCCCAAGTCGCCAAATTCCGGCGCCTGTTCAGGGAAGCTGTTACGGGAATCGAACCGTGCTGCTGGCCTGCCTTGGTCTGCTTTCAAAGCCAGCAATTTAGCCCAGTGTGCTAAACATTAGCCTCTGTTTGGATTGTTCCTGTTTTTGTATTCTCTATATGCTTTGGATTTGCCTTCAATAAATTATCTTTCAAAAAAAGTCAGCACTTAAAGGGATACTGCCTTTAACCACAAATGATTTTTTGAACAATCCCAGCTGCACCGCAACCTGCAATCTTCCGATTTTCTCAAATTGCTTTGAATAGACATCTTATCAATTTTGAAATGGAGGTAATTCACAAGCAATTGAAGATGATTGGCCCGAGGCAATCACCCTGACTAACTCCTGCAGGTGTGATGATTGGCCTCCAGCAGCCAGAACTATCTATCTTTGTTCCAGTGGTGACTCCAAACAGTAGAGTTTACCCCTGATTTCCATTATTTTTTGTTCAACTAGAGCTCCTTAGTATCATGCTCAGTTAACTGATGTCAAGGCCAGACATTCTCACCTCATTATATTTTTCGAGGATCAGATTTTCCAGCCCTGACACTGGCGAGCATCATCGCAGGCGGGACAAATTTTCACATCCTGCCCGAGACAATGCCGGCTTGTGTCGGGCTGAAACATCTTTTCCCAAGTCACAGTCTGGGAAAATTGGAATATATTTTGCATTCTACTCTTCCGACTGTATTTATTTTGTTGGCCTTGTTGAATATGGCGCTATTTTAATTGGAGTTTCAGCGCCATGTTTACGAGGACTCTGATCACTTTATTTCATGACTTTTTCAGTACTGTGTGCAGAGAATAAGCATTTCCTATATTTCCTTCCAACCTGCTGTAATTTATACCTGGCTTCATTATATTTCATAAGCCATTATTCTCACTGGCAAATTTTGTCCAACTCATTCTTTAATTTCTGAGCCGCCTCTTCTGACTTCATAGTCTCCTAGTTAGTATCATCTACAAATTTCAGAATCCAGATCATATATGCAAATTATACACAGGTTCCAGTAGCAACTTTTGAATCACTCCCATTTCAACATAGCCCTTTTAATGTTTACTCAATTTTTTTACCCTTCAGTCACTGCCATATCCATTTCTAAGTCTTACCTTGAATTCCCTGCAATTTTGAATTTAACCAAAATCATCCATGTGGAACTTCGCACTGGCTTCCAAAAGACCTTTAACAATATATCAGTGGGGTCCTCTTGTCATCCACTTGGAGTCTAAACACTCAAAGAAATTTTTTTCAAACCAAAAAAATGTTAGCTCTATTTGCTGCAGCGGAGAGATGGTAACTTTGTAATGCTCCTGGTTAGTGCCTGACCTTATCACTATTTGTCTTTCTTTGGTCATGCTACTGCTAATGGTGATAGACTAGGTCTAATTGCATGGTTTTCAAGTGGTGTTTACTGGCTAAAACATAAAGAGTAAGGTCATGTGGAAAGTTATTTTTATTGGCTTTAGCTGTTGATCATTTAAGATTAAAAATACATTTAAAGTAAACAAGAGCTATAAACATGTTGTTGTAATCAAATAATTGAAGCTTGTAATATTGTAACATAATAGCTGTCATATTTTGAAATGGTTTGAAAAAAAGGTTTCACCAGCAGACTGTAACACTGAGACACAAGATGCAATCAAGCAATCATTTACTTTCTGAACATTTATTGTCTTTATGATGACTTCCCTTCTTGTTCTTTACTGAGTTCAACCTATCTCTTCCCATCCAGGTACCGCTATGCCTTGGATGATCTCTATCCGATTCTGAATGCATTAAAATTGCATGTAGCAATATATGATGAATGGTCTTCCAAAGTGACTGATTCCCTGGAAGCAAAAGATAATGAGAAGAAAAGTAAGTATAGAAATTCTGTACTGAATCCAAGGCACAGTGCTGTGTAGTGCCAATAAATTTGTACCATTAGCTGTCAAAATATTAAATGTAGAATTTTCTAACTCAGCAATTGTAATAAAACAGCAAATGGAAACTAAACTATTTCTAAGTAAAAAAAAGTGAAAATACTCAAGGAAATGTTGCCCGAGGCCACAGACTGCCTAAAATATAAATAGAGATAGGATGCAGTGGAGGGCTGCTTTTCTGAATGGATGGCTGTGACTGGTATTCCACAGGGATCAGTGCTTGGACCGTTGCTGTTCGTAGTAGATATAAATGATTTGGAGAAAAATGTAACTGATCTGATTAATAAGTTTGCAGACAACACAAAGGTTGGTGAAATTGAGGACTGTCAGGATACAGCAGGATATAGATCGGTTAGAGACTTGGGCGGAGAGATGGCAGATGGAGTTTAATCCGGACCAATGTGAGGTCATGCATTTTGGAAGGTCTAATACAGATGGGAAATTTACAGTAAATGGCAGAACCCATTTTGACAGGCAGAGGGATCTGGGTGTACAGGTCCACTGAAAGCAGCATCGCAGGTGGAGAAGGTAGTCAAGAAGGCGTACGGCATGCTTGCCTTCATTGGCCGGGGCATTGAGTATAAGAATTGGCAAGTCTGCTGCAGCTGTATAGAACCTTAGTTAAGCCACACTTGGAATATAGTGTTCAATTCTGGTCGCCGCACTACCAGAAGGATGTGGAGTCTTTGGAAAGGGTACAGAAGAGGTTTTTCCAGCATGTTGTCTGGTATGAAGGGATAAACTCGGTTTGTTCTGGAATGATGGAGATTGAGGGACGACCTGATAGAAGTCTACAAAATGATGAGGGGCATGGACAGAGTGGATAGTCAGAAGCTTTTTCCTAGGGTGGAAGAGTGAATTACTAGGGTGATGGGTTTAAGGTGCGAGGGCAAAGTTCAGAGGAGATTTGCGTGTTTTTTTACACAGAGGGTAGTGTGTGCCTGGAACTCGCTGCCAGCTGAGATGGTGGAGGCAGGTACGATACTGATGTTTAAGGGGCGTCTTGACAAATACATGAATAGAGTGGGAATTGAGGGATATGGCCCGCGGAAGTGTAAAAGGTTTTAGGTCCGACGTGCAGGATGGTCGGGGCATGCTTGGAGGTCCAAAGAGCCTGTTCCTGTGCTGCACTTTTCTTTGTTCTTTTGAACCATTTCTCCTGATCTGCCCTGTCCACACTGCTCATGGTTTTGAATAGCTCTATTAGCTGTCCCCTCAACCTTCTCGTCAAGGAGAACAGTTCCAAGTTCTCCAATCTTTCTAGATAAATAAGATTCCTCATTCCTGGATCCATTCATGTGAATTTTTACTGCATCCTCTCTAATGCTTCCTTCCTAAAGTGTGGTGCCAAGAATTGGCTGAACCAATGTTTTATATCGGTTTAACATAACTTCTTTCCTTTTGTGCTCTATGCCCCTATTGATAAAGCCTCGGATCTGGGATGCTTTATGAGTGCTCTCTTAACGTGTCCTAACACCTTCAATGATTTATTTACTTATACACCTTTGTCTATTTGAACAAAGAACAAAGAAAATTACAGCACATGAACAGGCCCTTCGGCCCTCCCAGCCTGCGCCGATCCAGATCCTTTATCTAAACCTGGCCCCTATTTTCCAAGGATCTACTTCCCTCTGTTCCCCGCCCGTTCATATATCTGTCTAGATGCATCTTAAATGATGCTATCGTGCCCGCCTCTACCACCTCCGCTGGCAAAGCGTTCCAGGCATCCACCACCCTCTGCGTAAAAAACTTTCCACGCACATCTCCCTTAAACTTTCCCCCTCTCACCTTGAAATCGTGACCCCTTGTAATTGACACCCCCACTCTTGGACAAAGCTTGTTGCTATCCACCCTGTCCATACCTCTCATAATTTTGTAGACCTCAATCAGGTCCCCCCGCAACCTCCGTCTTTCCAACAAAAACAATCCTAATCTACTCAACCTTTCTTCATAGCTAGCACCCTCCATACCAGGCAACATCCTGGTGAACCGCCTCTGCACACCTCTCTAAAGCATCCACATCCTTCTAGTAATGTGGTGACCAGAACTGCACGCAGTATTCCAAATGTGGCCTAACCAAAGTCCTATACAACTGTAACATGACCTGCCGACTCTTGTACTCAATACCCCGTCCGATGAAGGCAAGCATGCTGTATGCCTTCTTGACCACTCTATCAACCTGCGTTGCCACCTTCAGGGTACAATGGACCTGAACTCCCAGGTCTCTCTGTACATCAATTTTCCCCAGGACTCTTCCATTGACCATATAGTCCGCTCTTGAATTAGATCTTCAGATTTGCTTCTGCATCTCCTTTAGAATTGTATCCTTTCCTTCATACCATCTCCACGCTCTTCTCACCAAACTGAATCACTTCACCTTTCTCCATGTTCAACTTCAGCTGCCACTTGTCCGCTGATTTCACCAATCTGTGTCCTTTTGAAGTTTTGCACTGTCCTCCTCATGGTTCACGATAAAAGTGTGAGGTTGTCCATTTTGGAAGGACAAATACCAATGCGGAATACAGGGTTAACAGTAGGGTTCTTGGCAATGTGTAGGAGCAGAGAGATCTTGGGGTCTATGTTCATAGATCGTTGAAAGTTGCCACTCAAATGGATAGAGCTGTGAAGAAGGCCTCTGGTGTGCTAGCGTTCATTAGCAGAGGGATTGAATTTAAGAGCCGTGAGGTCATGATACAGCTGTACAAACCTTGGTAAGGCCACATTTGGAGTACTATGTGCAGTTCTGGTCGCCTCATTTTAGGAAGGATGTGGATTTGGAAAAGGTGCAAAGGAGATTTACCAGGATATTGCCTGGAATGGAGAGTAGGTCTTACGAGGAAAGGCTGAGGGTGCTAGGCCATTTCTCATTAGAACGGATAAGGATGAGGGGTGACTTGATCGAGGTTTATAAGATGATCAGGGGAATAGATAGAGTAGACAGTCAGAGACCTGTTCCCCGGGTGGAACAAACCATTACAAGGGGACATAAATTTAAGGTGAATGGTGGAAGATATAAGGGGGATGTCAGAGGTAGGTTCTTTACCCAGAGAGTAGAGGGGGCATGGAATGCACTGCCTGTGGAAGTAGTTGAGTCGGAAACATCAGGGACCTTCAAGGGGCTATTGGATAGGTACATAGATTACGGTAGAATGATGGGGTATAGATTAATTTGTTCTTAATCTAGGACAAAAGTTCGGCACAACATCGTGGGCCGAAGGGCCTGTTCTGTGCTGTATTTTTCTATGTTCTATATTCTATGTTCTACAAGTGATGAAGGAAAAAACAAAATATGAGTAAACTGGCCAGAAATATAAAAACAGATTGTAGGCGCCTCAGTATATTAAAAAGAAGAGAGGAGCTAAAATAAATATTGGTCCCTTAGAAGCAGAGACATTGGGCTGGATTCTGCCATCCCCCAGCCGCATGTCCCTCAGCAGCACGCGTTTGCTGGCGGCAGGATTCTATACTCCCGCCGCTTGTCAATGGGATTTCCCATTGAAGCGACTCCACGCTGATGGTAAACCGTGGCGGGCGTGTGCTGCGGGCAGGAAGAGTGAATTCCACCAGCCAGAGAATTCCAGCCATTATAGGGAATGGGGAGATGTCAGAAGCATTGAACAAATATTCTGTGTCTGTCTTCACAGTAAAAGGCACAAGTTGCATACCAGAAATAAAGGGTAACATTGGGACTTAAAAGAGTGAGGAAGTTAAGGTAATTAATATCAGCAGACAAAAATGTTGGAGAAACTTGAGGGATTAAATCCAGCCAGTTCCCAGGATTTATGGCGACACCGTAGGGTTCTAAAAGAGATAATCGATAAGCTAGCTATGATTTCAAACAGTGAACTAAAGGTCAGTTAGCCTGACATCAGTTGGTAAAATGCTGGAATCTAATATTAAGGAAACTTTAACAATGTACTTAGAAAAAAATAGTATGCGGGACTTCCTTCGTAAACAGGTGTCAACCTTCCCGCTCCTACCGCTAAGGGGGATTCAGGACAGGGTAGTTTACAGAGGGTGGGTAGGAGAAGGGAGAGTCCCGGACATTTATAAGGAGCTTATGGGGTCGGCGGAGACGCAGACCAAGGAGCTGAAGTGCAAGTGGGAGGAGGAGCTGGGAGGTGAGATAAGAGGATGGTCTATGGGGAGACGCATTGAGTAGAGTCAATGCGTCGGCAACATGTGCCAGGCTCAGCCTGATACAATTTAAGGTTGTTCACCGGGCTCACATGACAGTGGCCCGGATGAGTAGATTCTTTGGGGTGGAGGACAGGTGCGCAAAATGTGCGGAAGGACCAGCGAACCATGTCCACATGTTTTGGTCATGTCCAAAGCTTAGGGGATTTTGGCAGGGGTTTTGCGAACGTTATGTCCACGGTGTTAAAACATGGGTGGCACGCAGTACAGAGGTGGCGATTTTTGGGGTGTCGGAAGACCCGGGAATCCAAGAGGAGAAAGAGGCAGACGTTCTGGCCTTTGCTTCCCTGGTAGCCCGGAGGCGGATACTACTAGGTTGGAAGAACTCAAAGCCCCCGAAGTCGGAGACCTGGCTATCGGACATGGCGAGCTTTCTCTGTTTGGAGAAAATCAAGTTCGCCTTGAGAAGGTCACTGATAGGGTTCACCCGGAGGTGGCAACCTTTCGTCGACTTCTTTGCGGAAAATTAATTGTCAGCAGACCGGGGGTTGGGGGGGGGTAGTTTAGATTAGAGTAGGGGGTTAATAAGGTGGGACTTGTACGAAAGGTCATAGGGCTGTTTATGGTTTCATGTATATTGTTTATTTTGTTGTTGTTACTGTACCAAAAATACCTCAATAAAATATTTATTAAAGAAAAAGTATAGTATGATTAGAATAAGCCAACATGGTTTTACGAAAATGAAATCATGTTTGACAATTTTTTTTTTTGAGGGTGTAACTATTGGGTAGACTAAGGGAAATGAGTAGATGTAGTGTATATACCTGGATTTCCAAGAAGCATTCAATAAGATGCCGCACAAAAGGTTAATAGGCAGGACATTGGGGTAATTTATTAGCATGGATAGAGGATTGTTTCACAACAGGAGGCAAAAGTGGGCATAAACAGGGCATTTTCAAGTTGGCATGCCGTGACTAGTGGAAAGCTGCAGGATTTAGTGCTGGGACCTCAGCTATTTACAATTTATATTCATGACTTGAATGAAGTGACGGAGACTAGTTTGCTGATACAAAGTTAGGTGGGAATATAAGCAAAGAGATGGACAGGTCAAATGACTGTCAAAATGATGGATAACGTTTAATGTGTGGAAGTTGGTCAGAAGAACAGAATATTTTTAAAAGGTGTGAAACTTGGAAATATTGGCCCATAACCTCTTGGTTCCCCAATGTCGTATTTTGGGGGTACCCATGTAAGGGTTTACCCAGTAATTGTCCAGAAATGATGACTTCCTCTAGACAGATGCGCTGGGATGGTAATGATCCGCCAGAAACAATTTAAATACTAACTTTGGATAGTACTTCCAGTTTTACCGATGGTTACTCTGAAAGAGTTAGATGGAAATAATCACTTCTACCTCCATAGTAACTATCTTAAAAATTCAGATCCACCCTCTCCCAGCTCCACTCCTGACCCCTTGTACTGGTGGGACCTGGTCCATATCCCCCTGCCTCTCTGGTTTTGACCTCCATATTTAAGGAAGGATTTACTTGCGATGGTACAACAAAGAATCACTAGGTTGGTCCCTGGGATGTGGGGATTGTCCTCTAGTTGACAGACTGAGTAAATTGGGTCTATATTCTCTGGAGTTTAGAGGAATGTGACAGGGTCTCATTGAAACATACAAGATTCTGAAAGGACTTGATATGGTAGATGCTCTGTGATTGTTTCCCATGACTGAGGAATCTAAAACATGGGGCACAATTTCAGTATGAAGGGTCTATCATATAGGATTGAGAACTTGTCCAGCTGCTTAATATCACACCTATGAACAGGGAACACTGGAAAAACACAAGACTGCCAGCATCTATCAGGAGACAAACAGATATTTCCAAACGTAGACCCTTCATTGGAACTGAAAGGAGAGAAACTGCAACAAAAAGTAGCAACTTTAAGAGCAAACGACAAATGGCGTAGTATGGGAGAAGGGGTTGTTTTGCATTGAGGCAATACATGTAAGGAATATTTTTAAAGAGAAGAAAGGGGAGGAAGGGGGTTTATGATCGATGAGAAAAGTAAAAATCAAAAGTAACCAAACTCAATGTTGAGTCCTGAGGGCTGCAGTGTGCCCAATCGGAAGATGAGGTGCTGCCCCTCCAGCCTGCGCTGGGCTTCACCGAAGCATTGCAGCCGCCCAAGGATGGACATGTAGGCATGAGAGCATGGTGCTGAATTAAAATAGCACAAAACAGGAAGATTGGGATCATGCTTGCGGATTGAGCAGAGGTGTTCTGAAATGTGGTCACTCTGCATTTAGTCTCCCCTATGTAGCTACCTAATATATCTAGAGTTGGTACTCCATGTCTCACACTTAGTCTGTTTCGTAAATGGGCATATGCTGAGCTCACTCTGGAAATTCTGTTCAAACACCTCACTGTGAATGCAGATATTTCTGAAGATTGTGCTTCTCTCAATAGGTGAAAGGTAGTCCCTTTTCAGGAGCCAGTTGCATTCTACTTCATAAGTAGATCGATAACTGCACTTGATTCTTGAGAGTCACCCAGTTTGACCTTTGGCTCCACGTAGCTGCTGATGTACAGCAGCAATCACACTGGTAATGTTGATTCACAGGTCAATCAAGTGAGTGTAGAACCCATAGAATCACTACAGTGCAGACGGAGACTACTTGGCCCATCGAGTCTGCAGCGACCTCCGAAAGAGCATCCTACCTCGGCCCGATCCCCGTAATCCGCCGCATTGATCATGCCTAGCACATCTTTGGTCACTAAGGAGCAATTTTTTAGCCTGGCCAATCCACCTAACGACATCTTTGGACTGTGGGAATAACCAGAGAACCCAGAGGAAACCCACGCAGTCATGAGGAGAGAGTGCAAACTCTACACAGTCACCAAAGGCCGGAATTGAACCTGGGTCCCTGGCACTGTGAGGCAGTAGTTTTTACCACTGTGCCACCATGCTGCCTGTGGACCACTTATTCAAACATACAAAACAAAGCTACCATGATAGATGTAACAGAGAAAATGGTACTTGAATAAACGCTTCCCTCAAGGCAACTGATTGTTTACTTACACCTTTTCCTGCTAATCTTTGATTACAATTTCTCTGGGCCACATCCATTCCCACCCAATTAAAAATGGTGTCTCCCCACCCCCCCCACCCCAGTAATTATAGGTTATTATTCTTACTCTGGATTGTTCCTTGTCATTTTCCATACTCAACGTGAATCTTATGATATAATTATCACTTTCCCTGATTGATATCCTACTAAAATTTGTCCATTTGGTTTGTTTCATTCCCAGGGACCAGTTCCAGCAATGCGTCCTTTCTTCTTGGACTACAAACATAATGATGTCAAAAATTCTCCTGAACACAGTCGAGGAACTCTTTCCCCGTCTGCCTTATTCACAAATATTATCCTAGTCTATATTAGAATAATTAAAATCCTCCATAACACCTACTCTTCTCTGAAATTTCCTTTCACATTTTGTCCTCTATGTCTTTCCCACAAGTTTGTGCCTGTTTGGACACATGCCTTTGTATACTTTTGATTTTGAGCACTGCGGCTTACCAAGTCAAATGACCTCAAATGGCATTCTTTTGAAGATAAAGTTATGCGGGTAGTAGCCATTTCAGCCATTGCATGGAACAGTGCCCTGACGACTACACTTGCCAATTCTCTCCTGGATCGCTCTGGGACATCCTCTCTATTTAGCACTCCAATGCTTTCCCTCATCAATAATACCACCCCTTCTCCTTTCTTTCCTGAACACCTTATATCCAAGAATATTTAATACTCAGTCCTGCTCTTTTTTGAGCCAAGTCTCTGGTATTACAGCAACAACATATTTCCACTTGCTTTATCTGTGCCTGAAACTCTCAGTTTTATTTACTCATTTAATATAGTTTACATTCTTTTTTTAAAATGTATTTTATTTCAAATATGTATCAAAGCAAGTTACAACACATAAACATCCCAGGAAACATACTTCCCAGCAATCAACATTACAGTCTCTGCACATTTTTCCCCTTTTTCACCCTCCCCTCCTCTGCGCCGAACAGCTCATGGTCACAAACGTCCCCCTCCTTTTCTCAAACCCCTCGACAGAGCCTCTTAACTCATAGTTTATCTTCTCCAACAGGAAGTCATACAGGTCACCCAACCAAGCCGCTACCCCCGATGGCGATGCCGACCACCGTTCCAGTAAAATTTGCCACCGTGCAATCAGAGAGGCGAAGGCCGCAACATCGGCCTTCCTCCTTTCAATGAGCTCCGGCTTCTCTGAAACCCCAAATTATCGCCACCAAAGGGTCCGGTACCACCTCCCCCTCCACTATCCTGGCGAAGACCGCGAACACTCCAGAATCTTCCCAATTTTTCACAACCCCAAGACATGTGCGTGTGATTTGCTGGCCCCGGCCCACACCTGTCACACTCATCCGCTACCCCCGGAAGAATCCACTCATTCTCTCCCGAGTCATATGCAACCTGTGCACCACCTTAAACTTTATCAGGCTCATCCTTGCACAGGAAGAGGTCCCTTCTACTCCACGCAGTGCCTGACTCCATACTCCCCAGTTGATCTCCCCTCCCAACTCCCCTTCCCATTTGTCCTTGATATTCATCACCCCTCGCTCCCTGCCCCCCCCAACCACTTGTATATATCCCCAAGTCTTCCCTTCCTTTCCACATCCGGAGGCAGCAGTTGCTCCGGCAGGATGTATGCCAGTAACCTAGGGAACCCCCTCCAGACCTTTCGCGCAATGTTCCTAACCTGCAGATACCTGAACTCACTCCTCCTTGGCAGCTCTACTCTCTCCCTTAACTCCTCCAGACAGACGAACCCTTCCTCCAAGTACAGATCCCTCACCCTGGCCAGCCTCACTTCTCTCCACCTCCTGTATACACCATCCCCACCGGCTCAAACCCATGATTCTCACACAGCGGCATTAATACCAACATCCCTCCCACCCTAAAATGCCTCCTCAACTGATTGCATATCTTCACCATGGACTGCACCACCGGGCTCCTCGAATACCTACTCGGAGCCATTGGCAACGCTGCCGTTACCATAGCCCTCAAACTAGACCCCTTACAAGATTCCTCCTGCATCCTAACCCACTCTACGACTTCTTCCCACTATCGCCGCAGCTTATCCACATTCATCGCCCAATAATAATGAAGCAGGTTTGGCAATGGCAACCATCCTGCCGCCTCTGCCTCTGTAGCAGGGTCCTCCCGACACTCGGCACCTTCCCCGCCATACAAAGTCCAAAATGATTGTGCCCAATTTCTGAAAAAAAGCCTTTGGTATAAAGATCGGGAGAACCTGAAAAATAAAGAAGAACCTTGGCAGAATATTCATTTTCACCACTTGGACTCTCCCTGCTAACGTCAATTGCAGTGTATCCCACCTCTTAAGATCCTCCCTGGCTTCTTCCACCAGCTTCGTTAAGTTCCACATTAGGAGCCCCGTCCATTCCCTCGCTGCCTGAATCCCCAAATCCCGAAACCTATCCCTCGCTACCGTAAATGGCATCCCCCCTAAATTTGCCCGCCATCCCAGCTCATTCACCAGGAAAACTTAGCTTTTCCCTACATTCAGTTCATACCCCAACAACCCTCCAAACCTCCCCAGTAGGCCCATAATCCTTCCTATATTCTTCTAGTGGATTTAGGGGGGATTTGAGGAAAATGTTTTTTTTCTAGAGGGTGGTGACGGTCTGGAATGCACTGCCTGGGAGGGTAGTAGAGGCGGATGCCTCACATCCTTGCAAAAGTACCTGGGTGAGTAGTTGGTGCACCATAACAACCAACGCTATGGTGCTGGCAAGTGGTATCAGGTGGACGGGTCAGGCCATTCATGCGTCGGTGCAACCCGATGGGCCGAAGGGCCTCTTCTGCACTGTAGTATTCTGTGAACTGAAGAGTTAAAAAATTGAAGGGGTTAGGATGCATTGAGTGTCTTCTGGGGACGAGGCTTTGTAACAGCTGAAAAAAAACAATAACACTGTAAAACAGTTTCTCAGAGATGAACTAGCAGCAGTGCATTAGAGATTATTACACACTGCGGATGGAATAAATTTGCATTTATGTTCACAGAAAAAGTAAAGCGAGAACAATTTTTAAAGATCGAGCCATTCAAAAGACAATTAGACCGTTATCTAAAGAGGAAGAATGTGCAAGGTTATGGGGCGAAAGTAGGGCAAAACCACTATGGGAATTTCTCACTAGGAGTGCTCGTGCAATGGGCTGAATGGCCTCCTTGTGCACTGTAATAATGCAGAGCTTTGGTGAAATAAGTGCATCTTGCAGATAATATACACTGCTGCCACTGTCTGTCGGTACAGTACAAAGTCTTACAACACCAGGTTAAAGTCCAACCGGTTTGTTTCGACTCACTAGCTTTCGGAGTGCAGCTCCTTCATCAGATGAGTCTGTGTCTATAAGTGCAATCTGTCATAATATCCACTCATGTATATAATGAGATGCAGACAGGCAGTGATTGACACGCAGGATGACCAATGAACACACAACACAGAACAACCAATCACCAGACAGGACACCACCACTTTAAAGCCCACAGGACATTAAGACTCCCACTCTTTTCGGGACCCAGATACTGAGACAGTCAGAGTGCACAACTTAGTGAGCACTATTACCATGTGGTAGCTAGTAAGTCTGGTCGAGCCAGTAAGAGGTCATCAGTAGGATTAGTAGAGTGTCAGCCCACAGCTGAACATGTACAGCAGTTCATAGTTAAATAAAACAGTGTTGGATCATCTCCGGTGTCAGACGTTTGTTTCTAGCTTCCCTGCATCCAGTTGCAGTCGACGTCGAACCGACCTGCCTAACACATCATTGTACCAGAGTGCAATTAATCCTGCCGAACCTACCTCGAGTGAATCTGCAACGACCAGCAAGCGGCCATCCAGCGAATGGAAAACATCCAGCCTCCTCCGCATCTCCGGCAACCTCGCCGCCAATTGGAAAATCTTCAAGCAAAAGTTCCTCCTGTATATCGAGGCCTCCGATCTCGATGCAGCATCGGGTGCAAGGAAGATTGCGCTATTTCTCTCGACCGCGGGGGATCACGCCATCCATATCTACAACTCGCTTACGTTTGCCGATGGCGAAGACAAGAAGAAGTTCAAAACAGTTCTGCTAAAATTCGACAGCCACTGCAACATTGAAGTGAATGAGAGCTTTGAACGGTACATCTTCCAACAGAGGCTTCAGGGTAAGGATGAACCTTTTCAATCTTTCCTGACCCATCCGCATCCTGGCGCAGTCCTGTAATTATGGCTCGACGGCTGATTCCATGATCCGGGATCAGATCGTTTTCGGGATCCACTCCGATTCCCTGCGGTAGCAGCTCCTCAAAATCAAACAGCTAACCCTCTCCGTTGCTATCGAGACGTGTGTAGTCGATGAGCATGCCAAGAATCGTTACTCCCACATCAGGGCGGCAGAAACTGCAAAACTGGCCTCCCACGAGGCAGAACGGGTGCAGGCCATTGCAAAAATGCAAGGCCTCAGTATCGAGGAGAGTGGCTGTTTCGCGCGCTTTTCCCGGGTCCCTCCGCATGCGCGCCACAACTGGGTAGACAGTGTGGGAAGCCTGGCCAATACTCGGCCTGCTGCAGGTCCGCCCCACCAATTATCAGCCAGTGATCCCAGACACGGCGCAGAAGTATCCGCTCAGTACAACAAGACATGCAGGATGCTGATGCTGACTGCCTCGCGACTCCATATGGGGTGGGCATCATAACCACCCGCAAGCCGGTCTCCACTACACATGCAACCCGTCTCTCGATCTTCAGTGTGGATCCCGACGACGAGTGGTGTGCTATCCTCACAGTCAACCAGGCTCGTATCCGATTTAAACTGGACACCGGCGCGTCTGCGAACCTCATATTGCAGTCAGATCTCGACAGCATCCATGACCAACCAAGCATTCTTCCACCAGCATGCCAACTCCTTGACTACAATGGCAATGCCATAGCTGCCAGTGGATCGTGTCGGCTAGGCTTATCACACAAGGAAATCAAGGCAAGTTTACGATTCGAAATCGTTCGCCTGACAGGGCGTGACTGCTCGGTGCTCGCGTCTGCAAGCTCCTGAATTTGGTCCAGCGAGTCCACACCATGTCCTCGACACCGGCGACTGCCTCGCCCGCTGTGAATCTCCAAGCCGAGATAGACGACAGTCTCACAGAATACCACAATATGTTTGATGGCATGCGCAAGCTCCCATATCGCTACAAAATTTTGCTCAAGCTGAATGCCACCCCAGCGATCCATGCACCACGCCGGGTGCCGGCTTCTCTCAAGGATCGTCTGAAAAAGCAGCTGCAAGACCGCCAAGACCAGGGAATCATCTCAAAGGTCACGGAACCGACAGACTGGGTCAGCTTCATGGTCTGCGTAAAAAAACCCTCTGGTGAACTCCGCATTTGCATTGATCACAAAGACCTGAAGCGCAACATCATGCGAGAGCACTACCCAATCCCGAAGCGTGAAGAGTTAATCAGTGAGATGGCTCATCCAAATTCTTCACCAAGCTGGACGCCTCCCGTGGCTTCTGCAAATACAGCTGGACGCGTCCAGTCGTAAGCTGTGCACGTTTAACATACCATTCAGCCGCTATTGCTACAACCTCATGCCCTTCGGTATCATATCAGCTTCCAAAGTATTTCATCGCATCATGGAGCAAATGATGGAGGGCATCGAGTGGGTGCGAGTCGATGTGGACGTGATCATCTGGCCCACAACGCCCAAGGGTCACATTGCCCGCCTCAGATAGGTCTTCCAGCGGATTCATGAAAATGGCCTCCAGCTCAACAGGGCCAAATGCTCATTTGGTCAATCCGCTATCAAGTTTCTGGGTGACCACATTTCACAGCAGGGTGTGCAACCTGACGCCGACAAGGTGCTGGCAATCAACGCCATGAAGACCCTGGAGGACAAGAAGGCGGTCCTCCGCTTCCTCGGGATGGTAAATTTTCTCGGGAAATTCATTCCCAATTTGGCAGCCCACACCACGGCCCTCTGGCATCTCATAAAGAAGTCAACAGTGTTCCAGTGACTGCCCGCCCATGAAAAGGAGCGGCTCGAGCTAAAGGCGAAGCTCACCACAGCCCCAGTACTGGCGTACTTTGACCCGACCAAGGACACCAAGATATCTACTGACGCTAGCCAGGATGGCATTGGGGAAGTGCCCCTCCAGCGAGACGACTCCTCGTCCTGGGTTCCAGTGGCATATGCCTCCAGGGCCATGACGCCGACCGAGCAACGGTATGCCCAGATCGAAAAGTGCTGGAGGCTCCTGACAGGAATAGTCAAGTTTCATGACCACGTATACGGCCTGCCGAAATTCACGGTGGAAACAGACCATAGGCCTTTAGTCCACATAATCCAGAAGGATTTAAATGATATGACACCTCGGCTGCAGCGAATTCTTCTTCGTCTCCGCCGATATGACTTCGAACTCGTCTACACACCGGGTAAGGAGCTGATCATCACAGATGCCCTATCCCGGTCCATCACCACGCCGTGTGAACAGGGCGACTTCATCTGCCACATAGATGCACAGGTGCAGTTGTGTGCCAGCAACCCACCAGCCACTGATGAACGTGTGGTCCAAATACGTGAAGAAACTGCCATGGATCCTCTACTGCAGCGCGTGATGCAACACCTCGCCCATGGCTGGCAAAAGTGGCAATGTGCCCAGTTCTTTAATGTTAAGGACGAGTGAACGGTCATTGGGGGAATCCTTAAACTGGATAGGATCGTCATTCCTCAAAGTATGCGAGCGATGGTGCTTGGACAGATCAGTGAGGGTCACCTTGGGGTCGGAAAATATCGACACAGAGCTCTGGAGGCGGTTTATTGGCCGGGCATCAACCAGAACATTGCTAACATTCCTCAACTGCCCAACCTGCCAGAAACTTCAACCAGCTCAGCCCAAAGAAACACTGAAACAGCACGAGATTGTGACCTCTCCATGGTCTAAAGTGGGGGTAGACCTCTTCCACGCCAATGGGCCTGATTACGTGCTCTTGGTCAACTTCTCCAGTTACCCGGAAGTGGTGAAATTGTCAGACCTCACGTCTAGGTCCGTCATCAAAGCCTGAAAAGAGACGTTTGCCAGGCACGGGATACCACTCACAGTAATGAGTGACAACAGTCCATGTTTCTACAGCCAGGAGTGGTCCGATTTTGCACCATCCTACAACTTCAGACATATCACCTCCAGTCCCCATTACCCGCAATCAAACGGGAAGGCCGAGAATGGGGTCCACATCGTCAAGCGGTTGTTGTGCAAGACTGCAGACTCAGCCTCCGATTTCAACTTGGCGCTGCTGGCCTACAGGGCAGCCCCTCTGTCGACTGGTTTGTCTCCGGCGCAGATGCTCATGAACCGCAACCTGAGGACGACTGTTCCAGCCATCCATATTCCAGACCTTGACCACCTCATGGTGCTGCAAAAAGTGCATCGGTCCAGGGACCAGCAGAAGATCACGTATAATGTTCATGGCACGGATCTGCCTGCGCTGGCTCCAGCAGATGTTGTTCGCATCCAGTTGCCTGAGGGAGGTTGGTCAGCCCCACCTGTTGTTGTCAGGAAGGCTGCCCCAAGGTCTTTCATTGTTCAAATGGCTGACGGCTCCATTCTCCAGCGCAACAGGAGGGCGCTGCGGAGAGTTCCTCGCCCACCGCCTAATCGCATTGCTCCGCTGGCTAACATGCCTCCTCCGGACGTCTCCTGCCACAAGGCCACCGATCTGCCAGCATCTCGCCTGTCCATAGACACCGCCGCAATGCCAGCAATCCCGCCTGTCCAGTGCCGGCGTCTCCTGCTCCACCTCTGCGGTGATCAACCAGAATTTGTCGCCAGCCTCAAAGACTGAATCTATAGACTTTACTTGTGTAAATTTGTTCAGTTTGCTCTTTATCTGCACGATAGACACCTTCCCATGTACATATGTTCGTTCACGTCACCAGTTGTACATAGTCAGGCATGTATATACCTTCACATTCCATAACTTATTTTTTTAAAAAGGGAGATGTCATAATATCCACTCATGTATATAATGAGATGCAGACAGGCAGTGATTGACACACAGGATGACCAATGGACGCACAACACAGAACAACCAATCACCAGACAGGACACCACCACTATAAAGCCCACAGGACATTAAGACTCCCGCTCTTTTCGGGACCCAGATACTGAGACAGTCAGAGTGCACAAGTTAGTGAGCACTATTGCCATGTGGTAGCTAGTAAATCTGGTCAAGCCAATAAGAGGTCATCAGTCGGATGAGAACAAAGCAAATTACAGCACAGGAACAGGCCCTTCGGCCCTCCCAGCTTGCGCCGATCCAGATCCTTTATCTAAACCTGTCCCCTATTTTCCAAGGTCTACTTCCCTCTGTTCCCGTCCGTTCACACATCTGTCTAGATGCATCTTAAATGATGCTATCGTGCCCGCCTCTACCACCTCCGCTGGCAAAGCGTTCCAGGCACCCACCACCCTCTGCGTAAAAAACTTTCCACGCACATCTCCCTTAAACTTTCCCCCTCTCACCTTGAAATCGTGACCGCTTGTAATTGACACCCCCACTCTTGGCAAAAGCTTGTTGCTACCCACCCTGTCCATACCTCTCATAATTTTGTAGACCTCAATCCTTAACCTCCGTATTTCCAACGAAAACAATCCTAATCTACTCGACCTTTCTTCATAGCTAGCACCCTCCATACCAGGCAACATCCTGGTGAACCTCCTCTGCATCCTCTCTAAAGCATCCACATCCTTCTGGTAATGTGGCGACCAGAACTGCACGCAATATTCCAAATGTGGCCTAACCAAAGTCCTATACACTGTAACATGACCTGCCGACTCTTGTACTCAATACCCCGTCCGATGAAGGCAAGCATGCTCTATGCCTTCTTGACCACTCTATCAACCTTTGTTGCCACCTTCAGGGTACAATGGACCTGAACTCCCAGATCTCTCTGTACATCAATTTTCCCCAGGACTCTTCCATTGACCATATAGTCCGCTCTTGAATTAGATCTTCCAAAATGCATCACCTCGCATTTGCCTGGATTGAACTCAATCTGCCATTTCTCTGCCCAACTCTCCAATCTATCTATATTTTGCTGTATTCTCTGACAGTCCTCCTCGCTATCTGCAACTCCACCAATCTTGGTATCATCTGAAAACTTGCTAATCAGACCACCTATACCTTCGTCCAGATCATTATGTATATCACAAACAACAGTGGTCCGAGCACGGATCCCTGTGGAACACCACTAGTCACCCTTCTCCATTTTGAGACACTCCCTTCCACCACTACTCTCTGTCTCCTGTTGCCCAGCCAGTTCTTTATCCATCTAGCTATTACACCCTGAACCCCATACGACTTCCCTTTTTCCATCAACCTGCCATGGGAAATTTTATCAACCGCCTTACTGAAGTCCATGTATATGACATCTACACAGCCCTTCCCTCATCAATTAACTTTGTCACTTCCTCAAAGAATTCTATTAGGTTTGTAAGACATGACCTTCCCTGCACAAAACCATGCTGCCTATCACTGATAAGTCTATTTTCTTCCAGACGTGAATAGATCCTATCCCTCAGTATCTTCTCCAACAGTTTGCCTACCACTGACGTCAAGCTCACAGGTCTATAATTCCCTGGATTATCCCTGCTACCCTTCTTAAACAAAGGGACAACATTAGCAATTCTCCAGTCCTCCGGGACCTCACCCGTGCTCAGGATGCTGCAAAGATATCTGTTAAGGCCCCAGCTATTTCGACCCTCGATTGCCCTCAGTAACCTCGAATAGATCCCATCCGGTCCTGGGGACTTGTCCACCTTAATGTCTTTTAGAATACCCAAAACTTCCCCTTACGTATGACGACTTGACCTAGAGTATTTAAACATCCATCCCTAGCCCTCAACATCCGTCATGTCCCCCTCCTTGGTGATACCAATGCAAAGTACTCATTAAGAATCTCACCCATTTCCTCTGACTCCACGCATAAATTCCCTCTTTTGTCTTTGAGTGGGCCAATCCTTTCTCTAGTTACCCTCTTGCTCCTTACATATGAATAAAATGCTTTGGGATTTTCCTTAACCCTGTTAGCCAAAGATATTTCATGACCCCTTTTAGCCCTCTTTATTGCGCGTTTGAGATTCGTCCTACTTTCCCGATATTCCTCCAAAGCTTCATCAGTTTTGAGTTGCCTCGATCCTATGTATGCTTCCTTTTTCATCTTAGCTAGTCTCACAATTCCACCCGTCATCCATGGTTCCCTAATCTTGCCATTTCTAGCCCTCATTTTCACAGGGACATGTCTGTCCTGCACTCTAATCAACCTTTCCTTAAAAGACTCCCACATTTCAAATGCGGATTTACCCTTAAACAGCTGTTCCCAGTCCACATTCCCTAGCTCCTGCCGAATTTTGTTATACTCGGCCTTTCCCCAATTTAGCACTCTTCCTTTAGGACCACTCTCGTCTTTGTCCATGAGTATTCTAAAACTTACGGAATTGTGATCGCTATTCCCAAAGTAATCACCGACTGAAACTTCAACACCTGGCCGGGATCATTCCCCAATACCAGGTCCAGTATGGCCCCTTCCCAAGTTGGACTATACTGCTCTAAAAAACTCTCCTGGATGCTCCTTACAAACTCTGCTCCATCTACGCCTCCAACACTACACGAGTCCCATTCAATGTTGGGGAAGTTAAAATCTCGCATCACAACCACCCTATTGCTCCTACATTTTTCTATAATCTGTCTGCATATTTGTAACTCTACTTCATGCTCGCTTTTGGGAGGCCTGTAGTAAAGTCCCAACAATGTTACTGCACCCTTCCTATTTCTTAGCTCTACCCATATTGCCTCAGTGTCAAATCCTCCATAGTGCCCTCCTTAATCACAGCTGTGATATCATCTCTGACTAGTAATGCAACTCCTCCACCCCTTCTACCATCCTCTCTATCCCTCCTGAAGCATCTATACCCTGGGATATTCAGTTGCCAGTCCTGCCCTTCCCTCAACCAAGTCTCAGTAATACCAATAACATTATATTCCCAGGTACTAATCCAAGCCCTAAATTCATCTGCCTTACCTGCTACACTTGTCACATTAAAACAAATGCACCTCAGACCACCTGTCCCTTTGCGTTCATTATCTCTTCCCTGTCTACTCTTCTCCTTAGTCACATTGAGTTTATTATCTAGTACCTTACTGGCTTTAGTTGCTGCCTCTTTACTGACCTCTAACTTCCTAATCTGGTTCCCATCCCCCTGGATTAGTAGAGTGTCAACCCACAGCTGAAGATGTACAGCAGTTCATAGTTAAATAAAACAGTGTTGGATCATCTCCGGTGTCAGACGTTTGTTTCTAGCTTCCCTGCATCCAGTTGCAGTCGACGTCGAACCAACCTGCCCAACACATCACAATCTTCTTGGAGATTCTCTCCTTTTGAGCCCGCAGTTTGCAGTGTCGATGTGGAGATGCTGGTGTTAGACTTGGGTGGGCACAGTAAGATGTCTTACAACACCAGGTTGTTAAAATATGACTGTCGGTGATTGAGGAAGTGAATGGTGAAGGTGGTTGTTGCATGCCAATCAGGCAGGCTGCTTTGTTCTGGATGGTGTTGATCTTCCTATTGTTGGAGCTGCTCTCATACGGGCAACTGGAGAGTATCCCATCAGACTCTTGCCTTGTTCATCGTAGATCGTGGATAAGCTTTCAGGAGTCAGGAGGTGAATCACTCATTACAAAATTCCCAGTCTCTGACCTGGCTCTTGTAACCACAGTATTTATATGACTGATTCAGTTCAATGGTAACCTCCAAGATGTTGATAGTTGGGGATTTGGTGATGGTAATGACATTGAATGTCATGGGGAGATGATAATTGTTTTGATACTTTCTTGCATTGTTCAGTGTTCTTTCAGCTTAATAAAAGGTGGGCAGTATAATAATAACTTTATTAGTGTCACAAGTAGACTTACATTAACACTGCAATGAAGTTACTGTGAAAATCCCCTAGTTGCCACACTATGGCCCCTGCTCAGATACACAGAGGGAGAAGTAAGAATGTCCAATTCACCTAACAAGTATGTCTTTCGGGACTTGTGGGAGGAAATCAGAGCACCTGGAGGAAACCCACGCAGACACTGGGAAAATGTTCAAACTCCACACGGTTGCCCAAGACCGGTATTGATTTGGTTCCCTGGCACTTTGAGGTGGCAGTGCTCACCACTGTGCCACCATGCCGCCCCTTCACTGAAAAAGAATGGTTGTAGATGTCTATGGTTTGTTGTGGACTATTGCTAATTGCTTGTTTACTTAGTTCTAAATTGCACAGAAAATCTCCACCCTACCGAAGGAAAATGCATAACTTCCTGAAGTTACAGGAATTGAAACAGGAAACCTACAGTATTGATAAAACTAAGATTACATGTAAAATATTATTATTTTGGCGTGCTGACCTAAAGGTGTGAAGGTTAGAATGGGTTTTATTATCAGTTCATTGTTGCATTATAAAAATCCGCATGAAGGTTCTGCACCGGTACAAGAGTTTGAAATATTTCAAATTGAAAAAAAATTGTTGGTACTTGTCACAGTCCGTTGAAATTTCTGAAGTAATTTTGACATTTGAGCTCTTTTAAATACAGTGCTTCCTCTGAATTTTTTTTGATATAAATTACTTCTGGAAAATATCGATAACCAACAAACAGAGCTTTGCGTGAAAGGAGAAACATTATTTTTGTTTCTCATTTTTAAAACATAAATTCTTATGAGTGACTTTATCATTTCCATTTATCAGGTCTCTCTGATTTCAACTCAATGGTGGAGGAAGCAGAGAAGAAAAGATTTCCAGGAAATGATTTGTTGAAACAGTTAAAGGAAGCCATTGTAGAGGCAGAAAAGTGTGCCTCTGTTGCCCAGCAACTTCTCAATAATAAACGACAAACCAGGTGTGTAAAATGTTTGACACACATACTAAGGGACGAGGAGACCTGATTGGGAAAGGTTTTCGCTTAGACCTCAAGACATAGGAGCAGAGGACATCCATTTTGCCCATTAAGTCTGCTCCGCCATTCAATTATATCATAACTGGCCTGATGTGATAATACGCAACTCCGTTTTCCATCCTTATCCACTATAACCCTTGATTCCTTTACTGATTAGACGTCTATCTCAGGTAAAAGTCTATCTCAGCTTAGAAATTACTTAACGACCCAGCCATTTTCACCCTCTGTGATAAAGATTTCACAACTGTCAGAGAAGAGATTCCTCCTCTCTGTTTTAAATGGGTGACCCCTTACTCTGATTATGCCCACTGATCAAAAAACAATACAGCACAGGAACAGGCCCTTCTGCCCTCCAGGCCGGTACTGGTCATGATACCAACCTTTGCCAAAACTCTCAGCTCTTCCTTGTGCCATGTGTTTATCAAGATGCCTTTTGAAGGCCATTAATGCATCTGCTTCCACAACCTCCCCAGGCAACGCGTACCAGGCATTCACCACCCACTGCGGAAAAAACATGCCTCGCACATCTCCTCTAAACGTTGCCCCACAGACCTTAAACCTATGTCCCAAGGTGACTGACCCCTCTACCCTGGGAAAGAGTTCCTGCCCATCCATTCTATCCATGCTCCTTACAATCCTCTATCAGGTCACCCCTCAACTTCCGTCTTTCTAATGAAAACATTCCGAGTCTATTCAACCCCTCCACATGGCAAATATCCTCCAGACCAGGCAACATCCTGGTAAACCTCCGCAGCACCCTCTCCAAAGCCTGCACATCCTTCTTGTAGTGTGGCGACCAGAATTGTGCGCAATATTCCAAGTGTGGCCTTACCAAGGTTCTGTTCAACTAGCATAACTTGCCAGTTTTTATACTTGATGCCCCGCCCAATGAAGGCAAGCATTCCGTATGCTTTCTTGACTACCTTGTCCACTTATGTTGCCACCTTCAAAGATCTGTGGACATGCACGCCCAGATCTCTCTGACTTTCTATGTTCCGAAGAGTTTCGTCATTTACGATATATTTTCCCTCTTATGTTCGACCTACCAAAATACATTACCTCACATTTGTCAGGATTAAACTCCGTTTGCCATTTCTCTGCCCAAGTCTCCAATCTATCTATGTCCTGCTGTTTCTTCTGACAGTCCTCAACACAATCTGTCACTCCACCAACCTTGGTATCATCCACGAACTTACTAACCACACCGGTATATTTTCCTCCAAATCATTTATGTACACTACAAATAACCCCAGCAAAGATCCCTGTGGATGTCTTGGAGCGGGTACAGGACATTCTAGAGGGGAAGGGTGAACAGCCAGTGGTTGTGGTACACATTGGTACAAACGACATAGGTAAAAAATGCGATGAGGTCCTAAAAGCAGAATACAGGGAGCTGGGAAGGAAGTTAAGAAATCGGACCTCAAAGGTAGTGATCTCAGGTGCTAGCAGAGTAGAAACGACAGGATATATTGGATGAATACGTGGTTGAAGAGATGGTGTCAGGGGAGGGTTTCAGATTCCTGGGGCATTGGGACTGGTTCTGGGGGACGTGGGACCTGTACAAACTTGATGGTTCCACCTGGGCAGGACTGGAATGATGTCCGAGAGGAGCTATTTGCTAGAGCAGTTGGGGAGGGTTTAAACTAATATGTCAGTGGGATGGGAACTGATGCAAGGAGTCAGAGAAAGAGGGAGCAAGGACAAAAACAAAAGGTAGAAAAATGAATAATAAAAGTGATACGTGGAGAAACCAAGAGTAAAATTCAAACAGGGCAAAAGAGAGAAATTGTGGGAGCAAGACAAACAATGTGAAAAAGACAAACTTAAAGGCTCTGTGCCTTAATGCACGGAGCATTTGCAATAAAGTGGATGAACTAATCGCGCAGATAGATATAAATGGGTATGATATAATTTGGATTACGGAGACATGGCTGCAGGGTGACCAGGGATGGAAACTGAATGCCCCAGGGTTTTCCGTATTTAGGAAGGACAGGCATAAAAGAAAGGTGGTGGCGTGGCATTGCTGGTTAAAGAGGCAATTAACACAGTAGTGAGAAAGGATATTAGCTCTGACAATGTTGAATCTGTATGGGTAGAGTTGAGAAATACCAAGGGGTAAAAAACATTAATGGATATCATATATCGACCCCCAAACTGCAGTGGTGATGTTGGGAATGACATTAAACGCAAAATTAGAGATGCATGTAAGAAGGGAATATCGTTGATTATGGATGATTTTAATCTGCACATAGATTGGGCAAATGAAATTAGCCACAATGACATAGAGGAGAAATTCCTGGAGTGTATGGTTTTCGTGACCAACATGAGGAGGAAGTAATTGGAGAGCAGGCCATTTTAGACTGGGTACTGTGTAATGAGAAGGGAATCATTGCTAATCTGGCTGTACGAGATCCCTTGGGGATGAGCGACCATAACATGATAGAATGTTTTATCAAGATGGAGAGTGAAATAGTTGATTCAGAGATTAGGATGCTGAATCTTAATAAAGGGAACTACGAAGATATGAGGTGTGAGTTGGCCTTGATTGATTGAGGAGAGTTACTTAAAGGATAGACAATGGCAAACATTCAAGGAACGCATGGGGGAACTACAGCAACTGTTTATTTCTGTCTGGCAAATCAGATATCAGGACGACCTACCAGGGGTAGTGAGGGCCAATCCATGGCTTACAAAGTAAATTAGAAGTAGTATCTGATCCAAGGAAGAAACTTACAGATTGGCCAAGAAATAGACCTGAGGATTAGGAGCAGTTTAGAATTCAGCAAGAAAGACAAAGGGATTGAATAAGAAGGGGAAACTACAGTACGAAAGGAAGCTTGCAGGGAACATAAAGACTGTCACTAAGGGCGCGATTCTCCGCACGATGACGTCAGCCGCGCACGCACATGTTGGACGGCTCCAACCCGCGCATGCGCGGATGACGTCATCACGCAGACGCGTCAAACCCGCGCATGCGTGGGCCGTCATGCCCCTCAGCCGCCCCGCGGACTGATCCTGCGGGGCAGCGGAAGAACAAATAGTGCGTGGGTATCGGACCCGCTGCCCGCGATCGGTGCCCACCGATCGCAGGCCCATGCCACCCTTGGCACGGCCGTGCCAATCGGTGCCCTGGTTGTCCGGGACAGGCACTTTGCGGCTGTTTTCACGAACGCTGAAAGCAGGTGTGATCGGCCTGCGGAGAATCGCTGTTTGCCGTAAAAACCGGCGAGCAGCGATTCGTGTCGGGGGGCGGTCGGAGGGGGGGAGAATAGCGGAAGGCCGTGAAAATTGTCGGGAAGGCCCTCCCGCTATTCTTCGACCCGTCGTGGGCAGCGGAGAATCGCGCCCTAAGTATTTCTCTAGATATTTGAAGAGAAAAAGATTGGTAAATAGAAATGTAGGCCCTTACAGACAGAAACTGGGGAATGCATAATAAGGGACAAAGAAATGGCTGAATAATTGAATACATTCTTTGGTTCTGTCTTCACAAAAGAGGACACAAATCAGATAGAAGAAATGTTGGAGACTGAAAGGTTTAGTGAGAGGGAAGAACAGAGCGAGATCAACATTTGTAGAGAAATGGTGCTAGGAAAATTGATGGGAATGAAGGCGGATAAATCCCCAGGGCCTGAGAATCTGCATTCCAGAGTTCTTAAGGAGGTGGCTCTGGAAATAGTGGATGCATTGGTGGTCATTTTCCAGGATTCTATAGACTCTGGAACTGTCCCTGCAGATTGGAATGTAGCTCGCATCTCTCCAGTATTCAAAAAGGCGGGTAGAGAGAAAACAGGGAATTATAGACCAGTACATCGGGAGTGGGGAAAATGCTTGAATCCATTATCAAGGACTTTATAGGTGTAACATTTAGAAAGCAGTGGCAGGATCAGTCAGAGTCAGCATGGATTTATGAAGGGAAAATCATGCTTGACAAATCTGTTGAAATTCTTTGAAGATATAGCAGTACAGTTGACAAGGGGGAGCCAGTCGATTATTGTGCAAAATTAAAGTGCATGGGATTGGGTGAAATGTATTGAGGTGATAGAAAACTGGTTGGCAGAGAGGAAACAAAGAGTAGGGATTAATGGGCTCTTTTCAAATTGGCAGGCAGTAACTAGTGGGGTACCAAAGGGATCGGTGCTGGGACCCCAACTATTCACAATATATATTAATGATTTGGATGAGGGAACAAAATGTACCATCTCAAAGTTTGCAGATGATACCAAGTTGGGTGTGACGAAGAAGCAGGATCCTCCAGCATGATCTGGACAGGTTGGGTGGGTGGACAAATCAATGGCAGATGCAGTATAATTTGGATAAATGTGAGGTTATTCACTTTGGAAGCAAAAACAGGAAGGCAGATTACGACCTGAATGGTTGTAAATTGGGAGAGGGGAGTGTGCAGCGGGACCTGGGTGTCCTTGTGCACCAGTCGCTGAAGGTAAGCATGCAGGTGCAGCAGGCGGTAAAGAAGGCCTTCATTGCGAGAGGTTTCGAGTATCGAAGCAGGGATGTGTTGCTGCAATTATACAGGGCCTTGGTGAGACTACACATAGAACATAGAACATTACAGCGCAGTACGGGCCCTTCGGCCCTCGATGTTGCGCCAACCCGTGAAACCATCTGAAGCCTATCTGACCTACACTATTCCATTTTCATCCATATGTCTATCCAGTGACCACTTAAATGCCCTTAAATTTGGCGAGTCTACTACTGTTGCAGGCAGGGTGTTCCACACCCCTACTACACTCTGAGTAAAGAAACTGCCTCTGACATCTGTCCTATATCTACCACCCCTCAATTTAAAGCTATGTCCCCTCGTGTTGGTCATCACCATCCGAGGAAAAAGACTCTCACTGTCCACCCTATCTAACCCTCTGACTATCTTATATGTCTCTATTAAGTCACCTCTCAGCCTTTTCCTCTCTAACGAAAACAACCTCAAGTCCCTGAGCCTTTCCTCGTAAGACCTACCCTCCATACCAGGCAACATCCTAGTAAATCTCCTCTGAACCCTTTCCAAAGCCTCCACATCCTTCCTATAATGTGGTGACCAGAACTGCACACAGTACTCCAGGTGCGGCCGCACCAGAGTTTTGTACAGCTGCAGCATGACCTCGTGGCTCCGAAACTCAATCCCCCTACTGAGAAAGGCTAGCACACCATATGCCTTCTTAACAGCCCTATTAACCTGGGTGGCAACTTTCAGGGATTTATGTACCTTGGTGCCGAGATCGCTCTGTTCATCTACACTACCAAGAATCTTGCCATTAGCCCAGTACTCTGCATTCCTGTTACTCCTTCCAAAGTGAACCACCTCACACTTTTCCGCATTAAATTCCATCTGCCACCTCTCAGCCCAGCTCTGCAGCTTATCTATGTCCCTCTGTAACCTATAACATCCTTCAGCACTATCCACAACTCCACCGACCTTTGTGTCATCTGCAAATTTACCAACCCATCTTTCTACACGCTCTTCCAGGTCATTTATAAAAATGACAAACAGCAGTGGCCCCAAAACAGATCCTTGCGGCACACCACTAGTAACTGAACTCCAAGATGAACATTTGCCATCAACCACCACCCTCTGTCTTCTTTCAGCTAGCCAATTACTGATCCAAATCGCTAAATCACCTTCAATCCCATACTTCCGTATTTTCTGCAATAGCCTACCGTGGGGAACCTTATCAAACGCCTTACTGAAATCCATATACACCACATCAACCGCTTTACCCTCATCCACCTGTTTGGTCACCTTCTCAAAAAACTCAATAAGGTTTGTGAGGCATGACCTACCCTTCACAAAACCGTGTTGAGTATCGCTAATCAACTTGTTCTTCTCAAGATGATTATAAACCCTATCTCTTATAACCTTTTTCAACATTTTACCCACAACCGAAGTAAGGCTCACAGGTCTATAATTACCAGGGTTGTCTCTACTCCCCTTCTTGAGCAAGGGGACAACATTTGCTATCCTCCAGTCTTCCGGCACTATTCCTGTCGACAAAGACGACAAAGATCAAGGACAAAGGCTCTGCAATCTCCTCCTTGGCTTCCCAGAGAATCCTAGGATAAATCCCATCTGGCCCAGGGGACTTATCTATTTTTACACTTTCCAAAATTGCTAACACCTCCTCCTTGTGAACCTCAATCCCATCTAGCCTGGTCGACTGTACCTGAGTATTCTCCTCGACAACATTGTCTTTCTCCAGTGTAAACACTAACGAAAAATATCCATTTAACGCTTCCCCTATCTCCTCTGATTCCACACACAACTTTCCACTATTATCCTTGATTGGCCCTAATCTGGAGTATTGTGTGCTGTTTTGGTCTCCTTCTCTGAGGAAAGATGTTCTTGCTCTCGAGGGAGTGCAGCGGAGGTTTACCAGACTGATTCCAGGGATGGCGGGACTGTTATGTGAGGAGAGATTGACTAGGTTGGGATTTTTCTCGCTGGAGTTCAGAAGAATGAGGGGGGATCTCGGAGAGACTTATAAAATTCTAACAGGACTAGGCAGGTTAGATGCAGGGAAGATGTTACTAATGATGGGTGCGTCCAGAACCAGGGGTCACAGTCTGAGGATTCAGGGTAAAGCATTTTGGACAGATATAAGGACACATTTCTTCACCCAAAGAGTGGTGAGCCTGTGCAATTCATCACCACAGTAAGTAGTTGATGCTAAAACATTGAATATATATACGAGCCGGCTAGATATAGCACTTGGGGAGAATGGGATCCATGGCTATGGGGAGAAAGCAGGATTAGGGTATTACATCGAACATACAGTGCAGAAGGAGGCCATTCGACCCATTGAGTCTGCACCAGCCCACTTAAGCCCTCACTTCCACCCTAACCCAATAACCCCTCCGAACCTTTTTGGGCAATTTAGTGTGACAAACCGGCAGGGAATCGATCCTGGGACCCTGGCGCTGTGAAGCCACAGTGCTAACCACTATGCTACCATGCTGCCCACATTGAGTTGGATGATCAGCCATGATTGTGATGAATGGCGGAGGGCAGTAGAGCGGAGCTGCTGATTGGCTGTTGCGGGGAAAATTTGCATCAGTGCATTGCGGTCACTGCATCCAGAACGTGTACCTGAGCAAAACACCCTCCGTGCTCAAGTGGAGGCAAGCATCCAGCAGAGGGCAGTAGAGCGGAGCTGCTGATTGGCTGTTGCGGGCAAAATTTGCATCAGTGCATTGCGGTCACTTTATCTTGAAAGTGGTTTGTGGAGGAGCTGTTGTCAAGTGACAGTTGAACCCCAAACACGTCTTCATTGTTTCCCTCCCTACCTCCTCATCTAACCAAAAACAAAACAATCACTGTAAGGATCCCAGCCGAGTAAAGATAAAGAGGGAGACTCAAAGGCAGGTAGAAGTAGAGTGAAGTTGAACCGTGACGTCACAGCCTGCAGATAAGCTGGTGACTGGTAAGTAGTTTTTCTTTTCCCTGAGGTGTTATCGTGCGGGGCGCAGTAGTTGCTGGTTAAGTTTTTTTTTACCTGTATTTAAGTTGGGCAGTTCCTAAACCCTAGACACTACACTTGTAGTGTCCCCCATCCTTCCACCTCCTTTAACCTAAGGGGTAGAGTGAATAACAGGTAAGCTCTTTATTTCTTTTTCTTTTTTTATCTAGAGGGGATGGCAGGGAAGGCAGTGCAATGTTCCTCCTGCAGAATGTTTGAGGTGAGGGACGCCATGAGTGTCCCTGCTGATTTCATCTGTGGGAAGTGCACCCATCTCCAGCTCCTCAGAAACCGGGTTAGGGAACTGGAGCTGGATGAACTTCGGATCATTCGAGAGGCAGAGGTGGTCATAGATAGTAGCTTCAGGGATGTAGTTACTCTGAAGAATCAAGATAGATGGGTGACGGTGAGAGGGGCTGGGAGGAAGTAGTCAGTGCAGGGATCTCTATGGTCGTTCCCCTCAGTAACAAGTATACCGTTTTGGATACTGTTGAGGGGGTCGACATACCAGGGGTAAGCCACGGTGAATGGATCTCCAGCAGAGAATAGAGTCGTCCCTGTGGCTCAGAAGGGAAGGAGGGAGAGCAGGAGAGCAATAGTTATTGGGGACTTGATAGTTAGAGGGACAGATTGACGGTTCTGTGGCAACGAAAGAGACTCACGGATGGTATGTTGCCTCCCGGGTGCCAGGGTCCGTGACATCTCGGACCGTGTTTTCAGAATCCTTAATGGGGAGGGGGAACAGTCACAAGTCGTGATACACATCGGTGCCAACGACATAGGTAAGACAAGGGACGGGGATTTAAAACAGGAATTTCGGGAGCGAGGGTGGAAGCTGAGAGCCAGGACAAACCATGTTGTCATCTCTGGTTTGTTGCCGGTGCCACGTCCTAGTGAGGTGAGGAACAGGGAGAGAGTGCAGATAAACACGTGGCTGCAGGGATGGTGTAGGAGGGAGGGTTTCAGGTACGTGGATAATTGGTGCACATTCTGGGGAAGGTGGGACCTGTACAGACAGGACGGTTTGCACCTGAACCAGAGGGGCACCAATATCCTGGGAGGGAAATTTGCTACGGCTCTTCGAGGGGGGGTTTAAACTAATTTGTCAGGGGGCTGGCAAAACGAGCTGTAGTCCAGAAGCCAGTGTTGAGAATAGTGAGGTACTGAGGAGGGTATCAAGGTCGCAGGAGTGTACCGGCAGACAGAAAGGTGGGTTGAAGTGTGTCTACTTCAATGCAAGGAGCATCTGGAATAAGGTAGGTGAACGTGGAGCGTGGATTGGTACTTGGGACTACGATGTTGTGGCCATTACGGAGACATGGTTAGAACAGGGACAAGAATGGTTGTTGGAAGTTCCGGGGTATAGATGTTTCAGTAAGAGTAGGGAAGGTGGTAAACGAGATGGAGGAGTAGCATTGTTAATCAAGGATAGTTTAACGGCTGCAGAAAGGCAGCTAGAAGGGGATCTGCCTACTGAGGTAATATGGGATGAAGTTAGAAATAGGAAAGGAGTGGTCACGTTGTTCGGAGTTTTCTATAGGCCCCCAAATAGTAATAGAGATTATGGATAGGTGTGGAGGTCTCGGGGTAGTTGTCATGGGTGACTTTAACTTTCCAAATATTGATTGGAACCTCTATAGGTCGAACAGTTCGGATGGGGCAGTTTTTGTACAGTGTGTGCAGGAGGGTTTCCTGACACAATATGTGGATAGGCCGACAAGAGGGGGGACCACATTGGATTTGGTACTGGGTAATGAACCGGGCCAAGTGTTAGATTTGTTTGTGGGAGAGCACTTTGGAGATAGTGACCACAATTCGGTGTCTTTCACTATTGCAATGGAGAGGGATAGGTCCATATGGCAGGGCAAGGTTTATAATTGGTGGAGGGGTAATTATGATGCGATTAGGCAAGAATTACGGAGCATAAGATGGGAACAGAAACTGTCAGGACAAGGCACAATTGAAAAGTGGAGCTTGTTTAAGGAACAAATACTGCGTGTCCTTGATAGGTATGTCCCTGTCGGGCAGGGAGGAAATGGCCGTGTGAGGGAACCGTGGTTCACAAAAGAGGTTGAATGTCTTGTCAAGAGGAAAAAGGAAGAGTATTTAAGGATGAGAAAACAAGGTTCAGTTGGGTCGCTTGAGGGTTACAAGGTAGCAAGGAATGAGCTAAAAAAAAAAAAGGGCTTAGGAGAGCTAGGAGGGGGAATGAGAAGTCCTTGGTGGGTCGGATCAAGGAAAACTCCAAGGCTTTTTACTCTTTTGTGAGAAATAAAAGAATGACCAGGGTGAGGGTAGGGCCGGTCAAGGACAGTAGTGGGAACTTGTGCATGGAGTCAGAGGAAATAGGAGAGGCGTTGAATGAATAGTTTTCTTCAGTGTTCACCAAGGAGAGGGGCCATCTTTTTGAGGATGAGAGTGTGATACAGGCGGGTAGGCTGGAGGAGGTAGATGTTCTGAGGAAGGATGCATTAGCAATTTTGGAAAACCTGAGGGTCAACAAGTCCCGTGGGCCAGATGGGATATATCCAAGGATTCTTTGGGAGGCATGGGATGAGATTGCAGAGCCTTTGGCTTTGATCTTTGGGTCATCACTGTCCACGGGAATAGTGCCAGAGGACTGGAGAGTGGCCTATGTTGTTCCTCTGTTCAAGAAAGGGAATAGGAATGACCCTGGTAATTATAGGCCAGTTAGTCGGTAAGTTAATGGAAAAGGTCCTGAAGGATAGGATTTATGATCATTTGGAAAGATACAGCTTAATCCGGGGTGGTCAACACGAATACGTGAATACGTGAATATTTGCCTCACAAATTTGATTAAATTCTTTGAGGAGGTAACTAAGTGTGTAGATGAAGGTAGAGCAGTTGATGTCGTGTACATGGATTTTAGTTAGACGTTTGATAAGATTCCCGACGGTCGGCTCATGAAAAAAGTAAGGAAGTGTGGGATCGAGGGAAATTTTGCCAATTGGATAAGTAACTGGCTATCACATAGAAGACAGAGGGTGGTGTGGATGGAAAATTTTCAGACTGGAGACCAGTTACCAGCGGTGTACCACAGGGATCAGTGCTGGGTCCTCTGCTATTTGTGATTTTTATCAATGACTTGGAGGAGGGGGCTGAAGGGTGGGTCAGCAAATTTGCTGATGACACCAAAATTGGTGGAGTAGTGGATGAGGTGGAGGGCTGTTGTAGGCTGCAAAGAGACATTGATAGGATGCAGAGCTGGGCCGAAAAATGGCAGATGGAGTTTAACCCTGATACGTGCGAGGTGATTCATTTTGGTAGAAAACATTTGAATGCGGATTACAGGGTCAACGGCAGGGTTCTGAGAAATATGGAGGAACAGAGAGATCTTGGGGTTCATGTCCACAGATCTCTGAAGGTTGCCACTCAAGTGGATAGAGCTGTGAAGAAGGCCTATAGTGTGTCGGCGTTTATTAACAGGGGGCTTGAGTTTAAGAGCCGCGGGATTATGCTGCAACTATATACGACCCTGGTGAGACCTCATTTGGAGTATTGTGTGCAGTTCTGGTCATCTCATTTTGGGAAGGATGTGGACGCATTGGAAAGGGTGCAAAGGAGATTTACCAGGATGCCGCCTGGTTTGCAGGATAGGTCTCATGAGGAAAGGTTGAGGGAGCTAGCTAGTGCTTTTCTCTTTGGAGCGGAGGAGGATGAGAGGCGACTTAATAGAGGTTCATAAGATGATGAGGGGGATAGATAGAATGGACGTTCAGAGACTATTTCCTCGGGTGGATGTAGTTGTTACAAGGGGGCATAACTATAAGATTCAGGGTGGGAGATATAGGAGGGATGTCCTAGGTAGATTCTTTACTCAGAGAGTGGTTAGGGTGTGGAATGGACTGCCTGCTGTGATAGTGGAGTCGGACATTTTAGGAACTTTCAAGCGGTTATTGGATAGTCACATGGAGTACACCAGAATGACAGGGAGTGGGATAGCTTGATCTTGGTTTTGGACAATGCTCGGCACAACATCGAGGGCCGAAGGGCCTGTTCTGTGCTGTACTGTTCTATGTTCTATGTATCTGCGTATGTAACACCACTCGTCACAACCTTCCATTAAGAAAAATACCCTTCTCCTGCTACCCTTTGCCTTCTGTGACCAAGCCAGTTCTGTTTCCATCTTACCACCTCACCTCGGATCCCGTTTGACTTCACCTTTTATACCAATCTGCCACGAGGCACCTTGTCAAAGGCTTTACTGAAGTCCATGTGAACAACATCCACCGCCCTCCCCTCATCAAACATCTTTGTCACCTTCCCAAAAACTTAATTACGTTAGTGAGGCACGATCTCCCCTTCACAAAACATGCTGTCTGTCACTAATGAGTAAATTTTTTTCCAAATGCGTATAAATCCTGTCTGAGAATTCTCTCCAATAATTTATCTACTACCGACGTGAGGCTCACCAGCCTATAATATCCAGGATTATCCCTGCCACCTTTCTTTTTTTTTAACAAACAATTTAGTAAAGCCTTTATGGTTTTATAACAACAGAAGATACAAAGACAAGATGTAAACATAATTCAGTATGTAACACCCCCCCAATCAACAACCGTACCCAGCAGGCATAGTTTATACACACAATTCCCAAGTCCCTCCATCTCCTCTCGCAGATCCTGCCTGAACTAAACTAAACTAACTCCCCCTTCTTGTATTTGCTGAAAGTTTAGTTTTCCCCAAAGAAGTCGATAAACGGCTGCCACTTCTGGGCGAACCCTAACATTGATCCTTTCAGGGCGAACTTAATTTTCTCAAGCCTGAGAAACCTGGCCATGTCGCTAACCCGTACACCCAACTTCGGGGGCTCCCAGTCCGTCCACTCTAATAAGATCTGTCTCCGGGCTACCAAGGACGCAAAGGCCAAAACGTCAGCCTCTCTCACCCCCTGGACTCCCGGGTCTTCCGACACTTCAAAGATCGTCACCTCTAGACTTGGCGCCACCATCGTCTTTAGCACTGTGAACGTGACATCAGCAAATCCCTGCCAGAATCCCCTAAGCTTCGGACATGCCCAAAACATGTGGACATGATTTACGGGCCCTCCTGCACAACTCGGACACCTGTCCTGTACCCCAAAAAACCTGCTCATCCGGGTCACCGTCATGTGTGCCCGGTGAACCACCTTGAATTGTATCAGGCTGAGCCTGGCACATGATGAGGACGTGTTGACTCTACTCGGAGCATCCTCCCACAGACCTGCCTCCAGCTCCCAGCTCATCTTCCCACTTACGCTTCACCTCCCTTTCTGGGTTCCCTCCCACTCCATAAGCTCTTAATAAATTTCGGAGACCTTCCCCTCCCTCACCCCCGTTTTTGAAACTACCTCATCCTGTATCCCCTGTGGCGTTAGAAGCGGAAAGCTCAAAACTTTCCTTCGTACAAAGTCCCTCACCTGCAGGTAGCAAAACTCATTGCTACCCGCAATTCAAACTCCTCCTCCAAATCTTCCAAGCAAGGAAAGCTCTCATAGATAAATAAATCTCCCAGTCTCTCAATCCCTGCTCTCTGCCACCTCCGAAACCCCCCCATCCTACCTCCCTGGGACAAGATTGTCACAAATTGGAGCCCACACCGAGGCTCCCTCTTCTCCATATGCCTCCACCACTGTCCCCAAACTCTCAGAGCCGCCACCAACACCGGGCTTGTGGAATAACCGGCCGGCGAGAATGGCAGAGGGGCCATTACCAATGCCCCTAAGCTGGTGCCCCTACATGATGCTGCCTCCACCCACTCCCAGACCGACCACTACCTACTTCCTGATCATGGCTATACTTGCCGCCCAGTAGTAATTCCTAGACACAGGGAAGTAAACAAGAATCTCGGCCTGTGACAGTGGGAGCATGTCCCACCTCCTTCATCAGTTCAACTAACCACGCCAGATTTAATTTATGCAACTGCTCCCATTCCCATGCCACCTGAATTCCCGAGTATCGAAAACTCCCTCCCACCACTTTAAATGGCAACACCCCCAGCCTCCTCTCCTGCCCCCTCGCCTGGATCACAGAAACCTCACTTTTACCAATTACATTGTTCAATTTACATCCCGAGAACTGGCCAAATTCCCCTAAGATCCAAATAATCTCTCTCTCTCTCTTCTCCCCCCCCCCCCCCCCCCCCCCCCCCCCCCCCCCCCCCCTCCCAAGCGGGCCAGAAATATACAGGAGTAGGTTGTCCGCATACAGCAAGAAGCTGTGTTCCACACCCCCACTGTGACTAGCCCCTTCCATCCCTCTGACGCGCTCAGCGCCAACGCCAAATTGCTCTATAGCCAAGGCAAACAACAGTGGGGAGAGTGGACATCCTTGCCTCGTCCCCCTGCTCAGTCTAAAATAGTCCAAGCTCACTCGGTTCGTCTGCACACTCGCCACTGGCGCCTGGTACAGCAGCCGGACCCAGCCTACAAAGCCCTGCCCAAACCCAAACCGCCCCCAGGACATCCCACGAATATTTCCACTCCACCCGGTCGAAGGCCTTCTCCCGAGTCCATAAGAAACCACCACCTCCACCTCCGTCCCCTCGGAGGGCATCACGATGACATTCAGAAGCTTTCTAACATTGGCTGTTAACTGCCCCCCTCCAACAAATCCTGTCTGGTTCTCCCATATCACCCCGGTACACAATCCTCTATCCTCGAGGCCAAAATCTTGGCCAGCAATTTGGTGTCCAAATTTAGTAGGGAGATTGTTCTATATGACCAATGGTGAATGCTGAGCAAAGTTCTCCTGGTGAAAGACCACCAGTTGCTCCGTTGACCACTGGGCCGGCAATTTTGGTCCCTGGCCCTCCGCCATATTCTCCTGTGCTGCAGACTCCACTCCATCTTCACCAATGTTCTCTCCTTTTCAGACCACGTCTGGCCCACGAGTCCATACACTGGTGGGGAATCCTTCTCCTCTACTTCACTACTTCTCCTCTACTTCTGTTTTGTCAATCAAATCCACCATTAATCAAGCAAAAAGGTTCCAAAGGTCCACCACGAACGGGAGCTATCAAATTAGCGACCACTCACTCCATGGCTGCCACCGGAAGTCCCTGCTACATTTCTTCAACAGTGGTACCACATTAGCTATTCTCCAGTCCTCTGGGATCTCACCTGTAGCTAGCAATTTCCTCCCTTGCTTCCCTGAGTCTTCTGTGGTCAATCCCATCTGGCCCAAGAGACTTATCTACCGTAATAACTTTTAAAAGACCCAATTCCTCCTCCTTTTCGATGTTAACATGATCCAGACTGTCCACACACCCTACCCAAAAATTATCTTCCACAAAGTCCCTTTCTTTGGCGAACACTGATGCAAAGTACCTCGCCTATTTCCTTTGGCTCAACACATAGATTCCCCCCACTGTCCTTTCCCCCCCACTGTCCTTAAGTGATCCAACCCTTTCCCTGGCCACCCTCTTGCTTTTTACATATGAACAAAAGGCTTTGGGATTCACCTTAATCCTCCTTTCCAAGGACTTTTCATGACCGCTCCTAGCCCTCCTAATTTCCCGCTTCAGTACCATAATTCTGCATAGAGCAGAATTAAGGCACTCGGCCCATTGGGTCTGCTCCACCATTCAATTATGTCTAATACTTTTCTCATCCCCATTCTCCCATAACCCCTGATCCCCTTATTAATTAAGAACCTATCTATCTCTGTTTTAAAGACACTCAGTGATTTGGCCTCCACAGCCTTCTGCGGCAAAGAGTTCCACAGATTCACCACCATCTGGCTGAAGAAATTCCTCCTCATCTCTTTTAAAGGATCATCCCTTTAGTCTGAGATAGTGTCCTCGGCTTCTAGCTTTCCTACAAGTGGAAACATCCTCTCCACGCCCACTCTATCCAGGCCTTGCAGTATCCTGTAAGTCTCAATAAGATCCCCCCCTCATCCTTCTAAACTCCAACGAGTTCAGACCCAGAGTCCTCAACCGTTCCTCCAGGGATCATTCTTGTGAACCTCCTCTAGATCCTTTCCAAGGCCAGCACATCCTTCCTTAGATCCGGGGTCCAAAACTGCTCACAATACTCCAAATGGGGTTTGACCATGCCTTATACAGCCTCAGAAGTACCTCCCTGGTCTTGTATTCTAGCCCTCTCAACATGAAATCTAACATTGCATTTTCCTTCCTAACTGCCGACTGAACTTGGACGTTAACCTTAAGAGAATCTTGAACAGTGAATCCCAAGTCCCTTTGTGTTTCTGATTTCCTAAGCATTTACCTGATTTAGAAAATAGTCTTTGCCTCCATTCCTCCTTCCAAAGTACATAACCTCACACTTTTCCACATTGTATTCCATCTTTCTATAGGTATATCAGGAACAAAAGAATGACCAGAGTAAGATTAGGGCCAATCAAGGATAGTAGTGGAAAGTTGTGTGTGGAATCAGAGGAGATAGGGCAAGCGTTAAATGGATATTTTTCGTCAGTATTTACACTGGAGAAAGACAATGTTGTCGAGGAGAATACTCGGGTACAGTCGACCAGGCTAGATGGGATTGAGGTTCACAAGGAGGAGGTGTTAGCAATTTTGTAAAGTGTAAAAATAGATAACTCCCCTGGGCCAGATGGGATTTATCCTAGGATTCTCTGGGAAGCCAAGGAGGAGATTGCAGAGCCTTTGTCCTTGATCTTTGTCGTCTTTGTCGACAGGAATAGTGTCGGAAGACTGGAGGATAGCAAATGTTGTCCCCTTGTTCAAGAAGGGGAGTAGAGACAACCCTGGTAATTATAGACCTGTGAGCCTTACTTCGGTTGTGGGTAAAATGATGGAAAAGGTTATAAGAGATAGGGTTTCTAATCATCAAGTTGATTAGCAATACTCAACACGGTTTTGTGAAGGGTAGGTCATGCCTCACAAACCTTATTGAGTTTTTTGAGAAGGTGACCAAACAGGTGGATGAGGTTAAAGCGGTTGATGTGGTGTATATGGATTTCAGTAAGGCGTTTGATAAGGTTCCCCACGGCAGGCTATTGCATAAAATACGGAAGTATGGGATTGAAGGTGATTTAGCGATTTGGATCAGTAATTGGCTAGCTGAAAGAAGACAGAGGGTGGTGGTTGATGGCAAATGTTCATCTTGGAGTTCAGTTACTAGTGGTGTACCGCAAGGATCTGTTTTGGGGCCACTGCTGTTTGTCATTTTTATAAATGACCTGGAATAGGGTGTAGAAGGATGGGTTAGTACATTTGCAGATGACACGAAGGTGGAGTTGTGGATAGTGCTGAAGGATGTTATAGGTTGCAGAGGGACATAGATAAGCTGCAGAGCTGGGCTGAGAGGTGGCAGATGGAGTTTAATGCGGAAAAGTGTGAGGTGGTTCACTTTGGAAGGAGTAACGAATGCAGAGTGCTGGGCTAATGGCAAGATTCTTGGTAGTGTAGATGAACAGAGAGATCTCGGCATCCAGGTACATAAATCCCTGAAAGTTGCCACCCAGGTTAATAGGGCTGTTAAGAAGGCATATGGTGTGCTAGCCTTTCAGTAGGGGGATTGAGTTTCGGAGCCACAAGGTCATGCTGCAGCTGTACAAAACTCTGGTGCGGCCGCACCTGGAGTACTGCATGCAGTTCCGGTCACCACATCATAGGAAGGATGTGGAAGCTTTGGAAAGGGTTCAGAGGAGATTTACTAGGATGTTGCCTGGTATGGAGGGTAGGTCTTACGAGGAAAGGCTCAGGGACTTGAGGTTGTTTTCGTTAGAGAGGAGAAGGCTGAGAGGTGACTTAATAGAGACATATAAGATAGAGGGTTAGATAGGGTGGACAGTGAGAGTCTTTTTCCTCGGATGGTGATGACCAACACAAGGGGACATAGCTTTAAATTGAGGGGTGGTAGATATAGGACAGATGTCAGAGGCAGTTTCTTTACTCAGAGTGTAGTAGGGGTGTGGAACACCCTGCCTGCAACAGTAGTAGACTCGCCAAATTTAAGGGCATTTAAGTGGTCACTGGATAGACATATGGATGAAAATGGAATAGTGTAGGTCAGATAGGCTTCAGATGGTTTCACGGGTTGGCGCAACATCAAGGGCCGAAGGGCCCGTACTGCGCTGTAATGTTCTATGTTCTATCTGCCACTTTGTCCACTCTCCTAGCCTGTCCAAGTCCTTCTGCAGCCCGCCTGCTTCCTCAATACTACCTGTCCCTCTGCAGATCTTTGTATCATCTGCAAACTTAGCAACAGCGCCCTCAGTTCATTCTTCCAGATCATTAATGTATGTTGTGAAAAGTTGTAGCCCCAACACCGACTCCTGAGGCACAGCACTAGTCTCCAGTTGCCATCCTGAAAAAGATCTCTTTATCACTCTCTGCCTTCTGCCAGTCAGCCAATCCTCTATCCATGCCTGTGTCCCACCCTTAACACCATGGGCTCTTAACTTATTTAACAGCCTCCTCTTCAGCACTTTGTCAAAGGCCTTCTGGAAATCTGAATCGATCACGTCCACTGGCTCTCCTTTGTTTAACTTTCTTGTTACATCCTCAAAGAACTCTTAACAGATTTGTCAGGCAAATTGACGAAGCCGTGCTTATTCAGTCCTATTTGATCATGCATTTCCAGGTAATCCACAATCTCATCTTTAATAATGGACTGTAAAATCTTACCAATGACCAAAGTCAGGCTAATCGGCCTATAATTTCGTGTCTTCTGCCTCCCTCCCTTTTTTTGAAAAATATTATTATTCTCTCCCTTTTCAAAATCATCATACTTTGAACAACAAATGATTAACAATAACAATAAAATACAATGGCAATCTCCCAGCCAACCATCCCCTCATCCCACCCACCCTCAAACAGCTCCCAACATTTTGAATACAAAACAGCAATGAAAAAGAATCATCATTGATTTATACATTCCTAACCCTCCCCCTAATGTTTGCTGTCATCCAATTCATTAAAATGCATGATGAAAAAGGCCCCTGAGTTGTAGAACCCTTCCAGTCCCCCCCTCAACTCGAATTTTACTTTCTTGAGCGTTAAGAACACCAGCACAGGGCGGAGTAGCCGACCTCCAACCCAACAGAATCCACCTTCGGGCAATCAGTGAGGTGAAGGCTAAGATACCTGCCACTTCCAACTCCGGCCGATTCAACACCCCGAATATGGCTTCTATTGACTTGATTCGAGTCTCACGTGCACCACCTATGAGATTACCCAAAAGACCTCCCTCCAAAACCCCTCCAGTTTTGGGCAGGACCAAAACATATGTATGTGATTTGCGGCCCCCTCCCTCAAAAAGTCAGCTCGTCCTCGTACTTGTGAGGTGCGCCCTGCACACCACCTTCAACTGTATCAGCCCCAATCTCGCACATATTTCCCTGGGGCCATCGGGAAGCGGCGCTGTTGCCAACGCCCCTCAACCCCGACCCCCTACAGATGCGCTCCTCCATTCTAACCCACTGGGAGCCCCCCCTCTAACCCAGCCCCGCACCTTCTCAGCATTCACCGCCCAGTAATAATACAATAGATTTGGGATACCCAACCCCTCTGACTGCCATCCTCTCCGCAACAGCACCTTCTTAAACCTAGCCACTTTACCCCCACCAAATAAACAAGATGATCATCTTTTCTACTTCCTTAAAAAACTCCTTTGATTAAAAAATTGTCTGGCACTGAATAATGAACAAAAACGTGGCAATACATTAATCTTAATTGCCTGCACCCAACCTGCCTGCGTTAGAGGAAGACAATCCCATCTTGCCAAATCTGCTTTTACCCTCCCTACCTAAATAGCGATGTTATATCAACATAATTCCCCCCCAATCTCATGCCATCTGCAACCCCAGGTATCGAAAGTGGGTTACTGCCCTACGGAATGGCAGCCCCCTCACCCGTGCTTTCACGTGGCCAGGACACCACAAAATATTTGCTTTTGTCCAAATTTAGTTCATACCCCGAGATAGACCAAAACACTCAAAGCAACTCCAATTTACCACCCATCGATGCTCTTGGTTCTGACACATACAACAGCAAGTTGTCTGCGTATAAAGATACCCTATGCTCCACTTCCCTCCGCAGTATCCCCCTCCACACCCCCAAACTTCTCAATGCAATGGCCAAAGACTGCAAGTGCAAACAACAGGGGTTACATAGGACACCCCTGCCTGGTCTCTCGATGTCGAGCAAAATACTCAGAATTCATATTATTCGTTTGGACTTTTGCCCTCAGCTCCTTGTAAAGTAATTTTACCCAATCCCAAACCGCTCCAAAACCACCATCAAATACCTCCACATTATCTGGTCAAACGCCTTCTCGGTGTCCAGCGCCACTACTACCTCTGTCTCCCTCCCCTCCGCCAATGCCATAACTACATTCAGGACCCTCTTAATGTTTGAAAAAAGTTGCCTCCCTCTTACAAACCCTGTCTGATCTCCCCCATCACCTTCGGGAGGCACTCCAACCTACCTGCCAACACCTTTGCATCTACATTCAAGAATGATATGAGCCTATACGACCCACACTGTGTCAGATGCTTATCCTTGTTGAGCAACAAGGAGATCGATGCCTGCGTCAAAATCTGTGGCAACACCCCCCTCCTTATCGCCTCCTGAAACATCCCCACCATCAGCGGCGCAAGCTTATCCTTAAATTTGTTACAGTACTCCACCAAAAACCTATCTGGCCCTGCTACCTTCCCCGACTGCATCCTCCCAATCGCATCTTTTATCTCCTGCTCCCCTATCACCCCCTCCAATGTGGTCCTATCATTCCCGCCCAACCTCAGATATTCCAAACCTTCCAGGAATTCCCGCATTCCCAAATCCTCCCCCGGTGGTTCCGACTAATACAACCTTTCATTGAAATCCTTAAAAACTATATTAATCTCATCCGGAGCCTCCATCAACTTCCAACATCTCATCTATTAACCTTTGCCGCACCACCCTCGCCTCCTTATCCATCTTTGCCTTAAACAATATCACCTCCCTCCTCACCACTGCCTTCAAAGCTCCCATACCACCCTGCGAGACCTCACCCGTACAATTAAACCACACATATTCCTCAATCACTTTTCCAATCCTATCACAAAACTGTCAGTCCCCCAAGAGCCCCACATCCAATCTCCACCCCCGCCTTTGCACTGTTCCCTTCTCCAACACCATATCAACCCAATGTGGCGCATGGTCCGATTTCGCAATTGCCGAATATTCTGACCCATGATCCTGGCCAACAGCGACTTCTCCACCTCAAAAAAAAATCTATCTACGAATAGGCCTTATGAACTGAAGACAATAAAGAGTACCCCCACTCCCCCGGGTGCAAGAACCTCCAAGGATCTATTCCTCCCATTTCTGCCACAGGCCCAGCCAATGCTTTCGCTTCCCCTGACTAGGTTAGTGATCGCGGTCATGACCTGTACAATTTTGGCTCCTGCACCATGTTCCAGTCTCCACCCACTATTCGGTTCCTCTGCCATATCTTTGTTTCCTAATACATCATTTTCCAGTGGTCCAATGTCTATTTTTGCCTCTCTCTTCCCTTTTATATATTGAAAAAAAAGTAATATTTCATCTTCTTCCCCCTTATTGCTTTTTTAGTTGTCCTCTGCTCGTTTTTAAAGGCTTCCCAATCCTCTGGCTTCCCACTAATCCTCTCCACCTTGTATGCTTTTTCTTTTGCTTTTATGCTGTCCCTGACTTCCCTTGTCAGCCATGGATGCCTCCTCCTCGGGATGAATTTATTTTGTGCCTCCCGAATTATCTCCAAAAGCTTCTGCCATTACTGTTCCCTGCTAGGCTCCCCTTCTAATGAACTCTGGTCAGCTCCTCCCTCATGCCTTTGTAGTTACCTTTACCTGGGGCTGGTTTAGCACAGTGGGCTAAATAGCAGGCTTGTAATGCAGAGCAAGGCAGCAGCGCGGGTTCAATTCCCGTACCGGCCCCCCCCGAACAGGCGCCGGAATGTGGCGACCAGGAGCTTTTCACAGTAACTTCATTGAAGCCTACATGTGACAATAAGCGGTTATTATTGTTATATGTTCCTTTTTAATAAACATGCTTTAAATCGCTCTTCATGTCCCAGATCCCAGCAGTTTCTCCTTTATTACCCAAGAAATGGCCCTTTTTTTCAAAATCATTCACTTTTCCATCACATTTATCTGGGAACTAATCTGGATCTTATTACTTCTGAATAATTTATTTGATGACCTAGGCTTCCAAATAGAAATGCGATCCCAACTTTGAAAAAAAAATGGAGTAATGTTCTGGTGGAGTACTGAGAATACTTTTAAATGTATGCAAGTACAAGTGTGAGAATGACTATTTCATGTGACATCCCTGCAATCGAGTCTGCTTTATGATGTTGTACAGTATCTTTAATGGGGGGAAAAAATTGAAAGGATCAGGGTGGCTATGCTCCAAGAAAATCATGCCATCTAAAAAGATCATGGGCGTGTTCCACCGGCCGCGTTCGAACAGGAGCCTCCTGGCAGGCTCGCCAGATCTACCCAGATCTCGCAAGGCATCAGGATCAGGATCCCACCCAGAATGGGCGTGACAAAGCCGTGCTCGCTTAAGTTGGTTCTAAAACGACTTCAGGAGCTTACCCGGGATCTACTGGCTTCCTCAAGCTGACCTCAGCTGTACATTGTTCAGTCCTGGTCCACACAAATGTGGACCAGGCTGAACGGCATCCGGGGGGTCTCCTGGGCCACCTGAGGCCTCTGGGGCATGATAGGATGGCTCACTGTCAGTCCCTCTGGAATGTGGGCACCTTTGCACTGCTAGGCTGGCACCTTGACACTGCCAAAGTGCCTGGGTGGTGTTCCCAAGGCCAGCAGGAGCATTGCCAGGGTGGCACTGCCAAGGATCGGGGCCTTAAGGGGGCCATGCCCATGAAAAGAGAGTGAAATGGGGGCATGAAGGGTGAGGATGCAGGGCAGGTAAGTAGTGGCTTCTGGGAGGTTGAGGGGGTGAAGGATAGGGGTCTGGAAGTCAGAGGGGGCTCCAACAGGGTGTGGGGGGCCCGAAGAGGGGCCCGCGGGCCCTTCAGCAAGGTGTCCTCACTTGGGGTGGGGCGCGGGTTGGTCGTTGGCTCCCCATTGATGAAAATAATTCTATATAGGCAAATAGGTTTTGTGAAGGGGAGGTCGTGTCTCACTAACTTGATAAGAGTTTTTCGAAGAGGTCACAAAGATGATTGATGCAGGTAGGGCAGTGGATGTTGTCTATATGGACTTCAGTAAGGCCTTTGACAAGGTCCCTCATGGTAGACTGGTACAAAAGGTGAAGTCACACGGGATCAAGGGTGAGCTGGCAAGGTGGATACAGAACTGGTTAGGTCATAGAAGGCAGAGAGTAACATGGAAGGGTGCTTTTCTAATTGGATGGCTGTGACTAATGGTGTTCCGCAGGGATCAGTGCTGGGACCTTTGCTGTTCGTAGTATATATAAATGATTTGGAAGAAAATGTAACTGGTCTGATTAGGAAGTTTGCAGACGACACAAAGGTTGGTGGAATTGCGGATAGCGATGAGGACTGTCAGAGGATACAGCAGGATTTAGATCGTTTGGAGACCTGGGCGGAGAGGTGGCAGATGGAGTTTAATCCGGACAAATGTGAGATAATGCATTTTGGAAGGTCTAATGCAGGTAGGGACTATACAGTGAATGGTAGAACCCTCGAGTATTGACAGTCAGAGAGATCTAAGTGTACATGTCCACAGGGCACTGAAAGGGGCAACACAGGTGGAGAAGGTAGTCAAGAAGGCATACGACATGCTTGCCTTCATTGACCGGGGCATTGAGTATAAGAATTGGCAAGTAATGTTGCAGCTGTATAGAACCTTAGGCCACACTTGGAGTATAGTGTTCAATTGTGGTCGCCACACTACCAGAAGGATGTGGAGGTTTTAGAGAGGGTGCAGAAGAGATTTACCATGATGTTGCCTGGTATGGAGGGCAGTAGCTATGAGGAGCGGTTGAATAAACTCGGTTTGTTCTCACTGGAATGACGGAGGTTGAGGGGTGACCTGATAGAGGTCTACAAAATTATATGGGGCATAGACAGAGTGGATAGTCAGAGGCCTTTCCCCAGGGTAGAGTGGTCAATTACTAGGGGGCATAGTTTTAAGGTGCGAGGGGCAAGGTTTAGAGGAGATGTACGAGGCAAGTTTTTTTACAGAGGGTAGTGGGTGCCTGGAACTCGCTGCCGGAGGAGATGGTGGAAGCAGGGATGACAGTGACATTTAAGGGGCATCTTGACAAATACATGAATAGGATGGGAATAGAGGGATACGGACCCAGGAAATGTCGAAGATTTTGGTTCAGACGGGCAACATGGTCGGCACGGGCTTGGAGGGCCGAAGGGCCTGTTCCTGTGCTGTACTTTTCTTTGTTCTGTGTAACCAAACTCCCAATGGCCCAAAAATGTGACTACATGTCATTAGATAGCGGTGGGAAATTCACTTACAGAGCCAGCAGAAAACTCCCAGCTAAACCCGCCACAAATGACACTTAGAAACGTTTCCATTAGATTGCGCCGCATTTCTAGCAATTTCATTCCAACAGAACTAAAAATTTATTTATTTTAAGGGCAGACATTTGGAAACATGTTGTCATACAGTAATTGTCCTGGGGGAGTGGATGTTCTGATAATTATTATGTTTCAGATATCGTTCTGGTGGAGGCAAGTACCAAAACCGGCTGACTGTTGCAGAGCTTCAAGCATTTGTTAAACAGCTCTATGCCCTGCCCTGTATCATTGACCAGGCTCCCTTACTGAAGGTATGTGCAACTTCTCGAGTCCCTTGAATATTTTAGTTAAAAAAGAGAAAATTAATTACAATATTTTGCAGCTTTATAACTTTTTGTTGTGTATTAAAATGAGTCTCCATGCAATTATAATGGAAGTTTTGAGATAATCATTTTTGTTTTGGCAGCTACGAAATGACTTTGTTTATATTATGATGTAATCTCTGCACAGGATCTTTTAAATTCTGTAGAGGATTTTCAGCACCGTTCTGAGAAGGCTCTCTCTGATGAAGTACCCAATACTTTTGAACTGCAGGACCTGATGGGTCTCAGTTTTGGGTTTGACATAGAATTACCACAGCTGCAGCATCTTCGAGAGCGTCTGGAACAAGCACGGTGGCTCGATGAAGTGCAGATGGCTTACTCTGCACATGTTTCATTCAATTTGGATGAAATGAGACGGCTGATTGACTGTGGTGTAGGATTGGTGCCTCATCCAGCTGTAGAGAAGGCCATGGCTCACTTGCAGGAACTACTCACGGTCTCTGAGCAGTCAGAGGAGAAAGCTCACAATTTGCTAAAAACAAGGTGAGAGAGCATTACTGCATCATACTTTGTGTGGGTATAGATGCACCAAGTCTGTTAGATTTGCAGATACTTTCAGTCTGTCAAGGAGGAAAAACACTTGAAAAGATCATAGAATATTTTGCGATTTCCACAGAAGAACAGTAAATCATAGACTCATAGAATTTACAGTGCAGAAGGAGGCTATTTGGCCTATCGAGTCGTTTGGAAAGAGCACCCTACCCAAGCCCACACCTCCAACCTATTCCCGTAACCCAGTAACCCCACGTAACCTTTTTAGACACCAAGGGCAATTTAACATGGCCAATCCACCTAACCTGCACATGTTTCGACTGTGGGAGGAAACTGGAGCACCCAGAGGAAACCCGTGCAGACACGTGGAGAACGTGCAGACTTCACAGAGACAGTGACCCAAGCCGGGAATCAAACCTGAGACCCTGGAGCTGTGATTACATTTATATAACATGAGAATCACAGGACATCCAAAAGTGCTTTGAAGTCAATGAAATATCTTTGAGGTATAGTCAGCATTGCAATGTATGAAATGTGGCCAATTTGTACACAGCAACTGTAATATACAGTAAATGTTTATGATCTTAGTTGAGGGTAAGTATTGATCAAGTCACATTTGGAACATAGGATATTATATGCGCAGCTGAGATGGCAGACATGATCTCCGTTTAACATCCCAGCTGAAAGGCAGCATTTCTGATTGTGCTCCCTTGGGGTACTAGGTCAGTCTTTATTATCGTCTCAAATATCAGGATTGGTACTGAATCCGCAATTTTCGATCTGCTCGAGTGCATATTCTATGTTCTATGTACTGAAACAAAGTTGGCAGATTGAGCATTTCATCACCTAATTTATGGACTTTAGGAACGACTTGACTGGCAAAATATTGTTTCTATTAATATTTAAACTACTTTCTAAAGTAAATTGTTCTTCATTCAAGTCTTCAATATGACGAATTATATATCTCCAGATAGTGCAGTGACATATCTCCTTCAACAGGTCCAATAGATTATACATAAATCTGTAATCTAATATAAAATCAATCTTGTGACTACTGTTTACGGAGTATTTAGTACAAACAGACCAGATTCGACATATTCATTGCCAAATATTTTAATTATTGTTTTTGGAAGATGGTACCTCTGCACTGTTCTTTGTATGCACTGGGAGAGCATTTCATGTAATTACACATTCCCAACATAGGGAGAAATATGGCTGAGTGGTTTTAAAAAAGTGTCAAAGCCACTGATGTTGAAAGAGAAGAGACATCACAGACACCACCACCCCCTGATGCTTATGCATAAATGCACCATTTTGCTTTGGAAAGTGAGTCTGGAGCTGAGGTGATATTGTAATCCATCTGATATTTTGTTGCAGGACTTCCTGAGTGTGAACTTGTTGCTGATTTTTACCACTTTACAGGAAGCCACTCTGACAGCAAACTCTCATGTATGTGTGAAACAAAAATAATATGTATTTTACATATGTCCAGTAGAATGGGGAGATCACATTCTGCATCTGTTGGAAGCCAGTTAGAGCTGCGAATCTGGGTCCTGCTCAAGACCTGGTGGCAGACTTGTCAGAATTGCCTCCCCTGGCAAACTGCATTTTTGGGACACAGATTGCAAGATTCTGCAAAATGTCTCGCAGCAGAGTCCACCAAGAATCTAGAAGTAAAGTTGTTGGGGCTGAAGGTAACTGATAGTCCTCCAAGTACTTGGCAGCAGCTTCTGTTCCAGTAGGCTGCAAATATCTGACTCCTCCTGAAGTAACAACACCCCGAGCCGCCTCCGACATTGGAGTTCCAACATGTTAAGGATGCTGATTCTCTCTCTGCCTGTATATATTTTATTACTGAGTTGCATCTGCTGTGAACCTGCAAGCTTGAGAGAACCAGGCTGCAGCTACTCCAGACATGGTGGCACAGTGGTTAGCACTGCTGCTTCACAGTGCTAGGAATCCGGGTTTGATTCCGACCTCAGGTGATTGTATGTGTGGAAGTTGCACATTCTCCACTGAGATCTCTTCCAGGGCAGGTGTGATCTGTACAAGAAGGCCGGGTTGCATCTAAACTGGAGGGGCACCAATATCCTGGCTGGGAGGTTTGCTAGAGTCACTCGAGAGGATTTAAACTAGTATGGCAGGGAGGTGGGAACCAGAGCGCTAGCTTCAAAGGTCTAATAACTGAAGGGGAAATAGAGAACAAAAATAAGAGAATAACATCACCCTGTCTGTTCAAACGCAGTGGTTTGAAGTCTATCTGTTTCAACACCAGAAGTATAGCAGGTAAGGCAGGTGAACTTAGAGCACTGATTAGCACTTGGAACTGTGATGTTGTGGCTATCACAGAAACGTAGTTAAAGGAAGGGCAGGATTGGCAGCTGAACATTGAAGGATATAGATGCTTCAGGAGAGATAGAGGGGGATGTAAAAGGGGTGGGGGAGTAGCATTACTGGTTGAGGAGAATATTATAGCCGTCCTGCGGGATGACACCTCGGAGGGCTCATACAATGAGGCAATCTGGGAGGAGCTCAGGAACAGGAAGGGGGAAATGACAATGTTGGATGTTTATTACAGGTCCCCCAACTGCCAGCGACGACAGAGGAGCAGATTAGAAGAGGTAGAGAGATTTTGGACAGGTGCAAAATTAACAGGGTTGTTGTGGTAGGGGATTTTAATTTCAAAGAAAAGTACAGCACAGGAGAACAGGGCCCTCCAAGCCTGTGCTGACCATGCTGCCCGTCTAAACTAAAATCTTCGACACTTCCTGGGTCCGTATCCCTCTATTCCAATCTTCTTCATGTATTTGTCAAGATGCCCCTTAAAATGTCACTATTGTCCCTGCTTCCACCACCTCCTCCGGCAGCGGGTTCCAGGCACCCACTACCCTCTGTGTAAAAAAACTTGCCTCGTACATCTCCTCTAAACCTTGCCCCTCGCACCTTAAACCTATGCCCCCTAGTAATTGACCCCTCTACCGTGGGAAAAAGCCTCTGATTATCCACTTTGTCTATGCCCCTCATAATTTTGTCGACCTCGATCAGGTCGCCCCTCAACCTCCGCCGTTCCAGTGAGAACAAACCGAGTTTATTTAACCGCTCCTCATAGCTAATGCCCTCCATACCAGGCAACATCCTGGTAAATCTCTTCTGCACCCTCTCTAAAGCCTCCACATCCTTCTCGTAGTGTGGCAACCAGAATTGAACACTATACTCCTAAGTGTGGCCTACCTAAGGTTCTATACAGCTGCAACGTGACTTGCCAATTCTTATACTCAATGCCCCGGTCAATGAAGGCAAGCATGCCATATGCCTTCTTGACTACCTTCTCCACCTGTGTCGCCCCTTTCAGTGACCTGTGGACCTGTACACCTAGATCTCTCTGACTGTCAATACTCTTGAGGGTTCTACCATTCACTGTATATTCCCTACCTGCATTAGACCTTCCAAAATGCATTATCTCACATTTGTCCGGATTAAACTCCATCTGCCATCTCTCCCCCCAAATCTCCAAACGATCTAAATCCTGCTGTATCCTCTGACAGTCCTCATCGCTATCCGCAATTCCACCAACCTTTGTGTCGTCTGCAAACTTATGAATCAGACCAGTTACAATTTCCTCACTCATTTATATATACTACGAACAGCAAAGGTCCCAGCACTGATCCCTGCGGAACACCACGAGTCACAGCCCTCCAATTAGGAAAGCACCCTTCCATTGCTACACTCTGCCTTCTATGACCGAGCCAGTCTGTATCCATCTTGCCAGCTCACCTCTGATCCCGTGTGACTTCACCTTTTGTACCAGCCTGCCATGAGGGACCTTGTCAAAGACCTTACTGAAGTCCATACAGACAACATCCACTACCCTACCTGCATCAATCATCTTTGTGACCTCTTCAAAAAACTCTATCAAGTTAGTGAGACACGACCTCCCCTTCACAAAACCGTGCTGCCTCTCGCTAATACGTCCATTTGCTTTCAAATGAGAGTAGATCCTGTCTCGAAGAATTTTCTCCAATAATTTCCCTACCACTGACGTAAGGCTCACCGGCCTGTAGTTCCCTGGATTATCCTTGCTACCCTTCTTCAACAAAGGAAGAACATTGGCTATTCTCCAGTCCTCCGGGACATCACCTGAAGACAGTAAGGATCCAAAGATTTTTGGCAAGGCCTCAGCAATTTCCTCTCCAGCCTCCTTCAGTATGCTGGGGTAGATCCCATCAGGCCCTGGGGACTTATCTACCTTAATATTTTTCAAGACGCTCAACACCTCGTCTTTTTGGATCTCAATGTGACCCAGGCTATCTACACACCCTTCTCCAGACTCAACAGCCACCAATTCCTTCTCTTTGGTGAATGCGGTTGCAAAGTATTCATTTAGTACCTCGCCCTTTCCTCTGGCTCCACATATAGATTCCCTTGCCTGTCCTTCAGTTGGCCAACCCTTTCCCTGGCTACCCTCTTGCTTTTTATGTACGTGTAAAAAGCCTTGGGATTTTCCTTCACCCTATTTGCCAATGACTTTTCGTGACCCCTTTTAGTCCTCCTGACTCCTTGCTTAAGTTCCTCCCTACTTTCCTTATATTCCGCACAGGCTTCATCTTTTCCCAGCCGTCTAGCCCTGACAAATGCCTCCTTTTTCTTTTTGACGAGACCTACAATATCCCTTGTTATCCAAGGTTCCCGAAATTTGCCATATTTATCCTTCTTCCTCACAGGACCATGCCAGTCCTGGATTCCTTTCAACTGACATTTGAAAGCCTTCCACATGCCAATTGTTGATTTACCCTCAAACATCCGCCCCCAATCTATGTTCTTCAGTTCCCGCCTAATATTGTTTTAATTAGCCTTCCCCCAATTTAGCACATTCACCCGAGGACCACTCTTAACCTTGTCCACCAGCATTTTAAAACTTACTGAACTGTGGTCGCTGTTCCCGAAATGCTCCCCTACTGAAACTTCTACCACCTGGCCGGGCTCATTCCCCATACCAGGTCCAGTACAGCCCCTTCCCTAGTTGGATGATCTACATATTGTTTTAAACAGTCCTCCTGGATGCTCCTTACAAACTCTACCCCATCCAAGTCCCTCGCACTAAGTAAGTCCCAGTCAATACTGGGGAAATTGAAGTCTCCCATCACAACAGTCCTGTTGCTTTCACTCCTTTCCGAAATCTGTCTACCTATCTTACCTCTATCTCCCGATGGCTGTTGGGTGGCCTGCAGTAAACCCCCAACATTGTGACTGCACCCTTCTTATTCTTGATCTCTACCCATATAGCCTCGCTGCCCTCTGAGGTGTCATCCCGCAGTACAGCTGTGATATTCTCCCTAACCAGTAGCACAACTCCTCCACCCCTTTTACATCCTCCTCTATCCCGCCTGAAACATCTAAATCCTGGAACTTTTAGCTGCCAATCCTGTCCTTCTCTCAACCAGGTCTTTGTAATGGCAACAACATCATAGTTCCAAGTACTAATCCAAGCTCTAAGTTCACCTGCCTTACCTGTTATACTTCTTGCATTCAAACACATGCACTTCAGGCCACCAGTCGCGCTGTTTTCAGCAACATCGCTCTGTCTGCTCTTCTTAAGAGCCATAGTGGTCCTATTTCCTAGTTCGCCCTCAATTTTTTCACCTTCTGACCCCCTAGCGTGGGTTTCCTCCGGGTGCTCCGGTTCCTGCCACAGTCCAAAGATGTGCAGGTTAGGTGGATTGGCCATGCTAAATTGCCCGTAGTGTCCTAATAAAAGTAAGGTTAAGGTGGAGTTGTTGGGTTACGGGTATAGGGTGGATACGTGGGTTTGAGTAGGGTGATCATGGCTCGGCACAACATTGAGGGCCGAAGGGCCTGTTCTGTGCTGTACTGTTCTATGTTCTATTGCTCCGGTACCCACCCCCCTGCCATACTAGTTTTACCCTCCCGTGTGACACTAGCAAACCTCGTGGCCAGGATATTTATGCACCTGAATACTAATTCAGCACGGTAGCATTGTGGATAGCACAATTGCTTCACAGCTCCAGGGTCCCAGGTTCGATTCCGGCTTGGGTCACTGCCTGTGCGGAGTGCACATCCCGTGTGTGCGTGGGTTTCCTCCGGGTGCTCCGGTTTCCTCCCACAGTCCAAAGGTGTGCAGGTTAGGTGGATTGGCCATGATAAATTGCCCTTAGTGTCCAAAATTGCCCATAGTGTTGGGTGGGGTTACTGGGTTATGGGGATAGGATGGAGGTGTAAGCGTGGCTGTCAGTGTGGTGTCCGTCACTGCTACCTCTGGTGCGAATGGGAGATCAGGGTCAGGCATTTGCAAGGCAGGAGCCTGCGCTAGGGCTTGTTTGAGATCTGAGACCGCATGTGTGTGTCGTTCGGTCCCGAACCATGGGATTTATTTGCGTCAGTTCAGAAAGGGGGGGTGGCCTTGGTGGCAAAACCGTCGATTTAGTTTCGGCAGTACCCCACCAGCCTCGAAAGCAGGGCAATAAGCTCAATTCCTTGGGTAAGAGAAGCCATGTTACCGATTTGATCCGCTTCCTTTCAATCATGTGTTTCCCCTTTGTCATTACTGTACCTAAATACGAGACTTGTAGCCTCATGAACTGGGCTTTCTTAGGATTTATTTTTAATCATCATTTAGTGAGGAGGTTCAGCAGTTCTTTTAAAATTTCGAGGTGTTCCTCTCTGATTTGAGTTTGGAGGAGAAGATTCATCTACATACTGCACCAGACATCCTGGCTTGGAGAAGTGTTCCGTGCCTTTGGCCAGCCGCTGGTGAAATATGGAGGGGAAGTTGTGGAAACCCTGTGGTAGGCACGTCCAGATATACTGTTGTCCCTGGAACGTGATGGCAAATTTATATTGGCAGTGGTGATCTCGTGGAATGGACCAGAACTCATTGCTGATATCCAGCGCTGTGAAAGACTTGGTGCACAGGGCCTGTTTCATCATGGCTTCAGGGCTGGTCGGAACTGTACACACCCCTGTCAGCATCAACGGGGCCGAGGTTGAGATGGTTAGCAGTTTGAAATTCCATGTGGAATTTGAAATTCCACCTCCAAAAATCCGGGTCCACCCATGTCAACGCTACCACCCAGAAAGCACAACAGCGCCTATACTTCCTCAGGAAACGAAGGAAACTTGGCATGTCCACATTAACCCTTACCAACTTTTACAGATGCACCATAGAAAGCATCCTCTTTGGCTGCATCACAGCCTGGTATGGCAACTGCTCGGCCCAGGACCGCAAAGAAACTCAGTTGTGAACACAGCCCAGTCCATCACACGAACCTGCCTCCCATCCATTGACTCCATCTACACCTCCCGCTGCCTGGGTAAAGCGGGCAGCATAATCAAAGACCCCTACCACCCGGCTTACTCACTCTTCCATCGGGCAGAAGATACAAAAGTCTGAGTTCGATCCCGGTGCTGGGTCACTGTCCTTGTGGAGTTTGCAGATTCTCCCCGTGTTTGCGTGGATTTCGCCCTCACAACCCATAGGTGTGCAGGCTTGGTAGATCGGCCATGCTAAATTGCCCCTTAATTGGAAAAAAATGAATTGGGTACTCTAAATCCTTTTTTTAAAACAGCTTCTCCCCACTGCTACCAGACTCCGAAACGACCCTCTTATGGACTGACCTCATTAACACTACACCCCTGTATGCTTCACCCGATGCCGGTGTAATGTAGTTACATTGTGTACCTTGTGTTGCTCTATTATGTATTTTCTTTTATTTCCTTTTCTTTTTATGTAATTAATGATCTGTTGAGCTGCTCGCAGAAAAATACTTTTCAGTGTACCTTGGTACACGTGACAATAAACAAAATCCAATCCAAATCCACTGTGGGGGCTGTGACCAGGGTGGTTTTGTTAAGCGCCCGGTAATCAATGGTGAGCCTCCAGGAACTATCTGGTTTTCGCACCAGCCATATGGGGGAATTATTAGTGGGGGCAATGTGGCGCAGGACTCCCTGCTTTAGTAAGCTATTTATTACCTTGGCCACTTCCCCTTCTACTTGCTTTGGGATGCCGTACTGTCTTTGGGGTTTCGAGTCAGGGCCTTCCATAATTACTTCCCCTATCATTCGGCCACAATCATGTTTGTGGTTGTCGAACACTTGTGTGTGTTGGGCGAGTATATCTGGGCTCCTGGGTCATCCGTCATTTTGTGGGTGGTATCCTCAGTTCTCCAGTAGTGGAGATTACCAGTGGCCAGCTCGACCAGGGATTCACTGGTCGGCATGAGCCAGGTGCAGGAGTTAGCAGGGTAAATTGCAACTTCTCATTAAATATGACCCTAAAATGTGTTCTGCTTCAGGGTGGAGCTTAACTAAAATAGCAGGTGATAAAATACCAGGTTCCCTAGCCTAACCGCCATTTCTGCACCCTCCTGTGGTGACCCGTGAAACCACTCAATATGATTGTTTTCTGAGTGGGCCATGTGCATCCGAGATTGCGGGATGTGTTGGGCGCAGTGCGGAATCCCTGTGTGTCCCATAGGAATCGACGGGGAAGCCTCCTACCTCTACCAGAGGTCTCCCTACACCATCCCGCTTAGTGTTACACACCCAAGTCGGTGAGGCCTGGCACCATCATGCGCGCGGTTCCAAGTCTATCTGGGGGTATATACTGTTGGAAGTATGTACTGGGGTGATTGTTATCTGTTGGGAGGTGCCTTCCAGTGGCATCGGTTGTCGGTCCTCATCAGGAACCGTTGGTAAGATTGGGCGCCCCACATTCCCTAGAAAAATGCCCGATCTGGCCACAGTTGTAACACTGGGCTTGTGAGCGGGGTGGGTGTTGTGGCTCAGCTCAGTATTGCTCCACTGGTGGAGGCGCATGCCTAGGGTTGGATCTGTGTTGTTCCCGTTGTCTGTGGTTGGGGGGGAAACGGGTCCGCTCGGGGCTGGGGTTCCCTGATCAGGCGGTTGGCATGTGTGTATGAGGTGGATATCCTGGGTTTCCAGGTCCTCTGTTTCTGGTTCCCCTCTCATTACGCCACACCGGGCCGGGATTTGAGTGGATGGGGTTTATTTTGCTTGGTTTTGTGGGCTTCGGTGAGCTCATCTGTTTTCATCCCATCCCCAAATGCAGGTCATTTTTCGGAACGCCCAGGCTTCATTATGAGTATAATTTTCAGGATTGTAATTCTCACACACTTTCTGGCCTTTGTCAGTAGCATGGGTTATTAGGGTGCAAATCCATGGGCTTAAACGTAATAAAATTAACTTGACCGCCTGCTTCGTTTAAGCTGTTTAAAATATGGGTAATGCTTTCAAAGAGAGCGTTTGGGTCCCCGGAGGCCTCGAACACCCCGATAGCTTTTACGATGTTGATGAGTTGGGTCATAGTGTAGGGCGTCACATAGGTAACATTGGAGTTCTGTCCGTCCTGTTTGTGAGTTCTGACCAGATTCATGGGGAGCGGTGGTTTGGTCGGCTCCGGTGTTTCGAATGTAGTGGGGCTGGCCGTCGCATAGGCACAGGCATCCTTCTCTAATTCATCCCATTCTAATTCTGGGTCACTGCCCCCGTTTGCAGTACAAGAGCACATTACTCCCCTTTTGATAGTTAGTTGGGATTTTAATTTTTCTGTCTCACGCAGGCATTTGGTGTGGTCCGTTACGCGGGCACTGTATTCTTTTCTTGCCTTCTACAGGAGGCAATGTAGGTTGCTGCATTGTCACTTAACCTCTTATAATTGTTCCAGCATGGTGTCCCTCTCACGGACTGCACGTTGCGCTTTTTGATAAGCTTTATCGCTCTGTGATTAAAACTGACTCATATAGATTGCGTTACTACTGTTCCTTTCCTCTAACTGCTGGATGCGCGCGTTATCACCCTCTAGATCATGTTTCAGTTGTGTCATCTAAGCTTTGACCTGAATTAACTTTCTCTCTTTGGAGCTGTTCTAAACAACTGGCAATCGCAATTGCTTCACTTAGTTTTGGGGCCCATTTACTGAATTCTTTATGGGCATGCCTCCAACAATCCTCTTCTTCGGATCCCTGATCCGATTTTGGGGTGTCGCCTCACTGTACCCATCTGGGTTTTTTTTTCATTCAAATACGTGCAATTCTTCCCAATTGGAGCGACTGGCCATAACAATTCTTTTAACGCTCTAGGTTCGCAACCCGGGGTATGAGAATCAATAGAGATAAGGATCAGGTTTACACTAAATTCGATCTCACAGAGTATTCACAATTCTCTCGGCGATCCTAACTGAATACACAGTTTGTAAACCTTGCGTTTCAGACACCAAGTTTATGGTCCAATTCGTGGTTAAAATCTGTATTGGTCCTTCACTGACTTAAGACAATCACGTGGTGCATTTGCTCTCTTACTTCAAGCTCAGACAGAGTGTTAGAGAATACAGGGTTCGACTTCGGAATAACGTGGTTACTTCGTATCGAAGTTCCATTTGGGGTGCCAAATGTTGTATCAGTTCAATTCAGATACTTTCAAAGCTTATTTACTTAAATATTTTACATCAGTGTCCTTTAATACCGAGAAGAACAAAGTACAAACACAGGTATAAATTTAAACACTCTTTATTTCACACAATTACCTCTATAGTGCTCACAAAATAGTCTCTAGAGGTACCCAAGATTAGTTTATACTACCTGCAAAGATGGCTTGGTAGGGCTGTGTATCCGATCCTTGAGTCCCTCTGGTCCGTCGTCACGAAGATAGATTTCGCTGGCAGTTTCTTAGCTTCCTTTTATGGTTTGGTCTGTCAAGGTCACCTCCCACGTCTAGTCTTTGCTGCTGGGGTGTCCAGAGTGCCTTTTTTTTAACCCCCCTTGGCCTTGCGCCTTTTTTCTGCTTCCCATGGCCTTCTGCCAATGGGGTATCAGGAGAGAGTTCCAGTATCCAATGATCCGATTGACAGGGCACCTGGGCCCATCCAGTATAGGCACGTACACACATCGTTCCGAAATAAGGTGACGGCGGGAACTCTAGGCACCTGTGAGTCTGGCTCGATCTGGGCTTCCAACAACAGATCGATTATCCTTTGATGGCTGATTGACCGTATATGTACTGACAGCCTGTCTGGTTTCAGTGTATTTGAACTTTGCCAGTTTGAATTCCCATGGGGCTGTTTGCTGGAGTGGCTGTAGCTTGATTTAAAGTGCCCAATTCTTTCATTTAAAATACCCAATTTAATAAGGCCGAAAACTAGGTCCTGCCAGGTTACCATACCATTGCTTCTGTTACTCAAAACCAATTATTTTGAGTCCATATGGAGCCTAAAGCCAGTACATGGAAGAGATAGCGAAATGGCCCCCCTCAAGGATCATAGGAACTAGGAGCAGAAGTAGGCAATTCAGCCCCTCGAGCCTGCTCCACCATTTAATATGATCATGGCTGATCTCTTCTCGGCATCAACTCTACTATCCTTCTTGCTGTCCATAACCCTTCAACCCATTTATGAATTAAAAACCTGTCTATCTCCTGAAATTTACTCAAAGTCCCTGCAAAGTCTTCCCATCGAAGATAGTGATAGTTACTGGGATCATATGCAAAATTAGCCAGGTTGGCTAGAACTTGCTCCTTTGCCTCTTGACTATCATTATCTTGAAACTCCGTAACAAGGGCTTGTAGGTAATCAAACCTGTCTTGGGGTTTATCTTCTCTCAGTCGGCCAGAGGTTTTATGAAGGGTAAATCGTGTTTGACTAATTTGCTAGAGTTCTTCGAAGATGTAACCAGCCAAGTGGATAATGCAGATCCCGCAGGTATAGTATACCTGGACTTCCAGAAGGCATTTGATAAGGTGCCGCGCAAAAGGTAAGATCATATGGTATTGTGGGTATTTATTGGCTTGGATAGATGACTGGCTAACCAACAGAAGGCAGAGAGTCGGGATAAATGGGTCTTTTTTTGATTGGCGAGATGTGACTCGTGGGGTTCAGTCCATGTGCCTGAACTATATACAATATATATTAATGACTCAGATTTCGGGATAGAAGGTACAATAGTCAAATTTGCAGATGATACTAAAATAGGTAAGAAAGGAAGCTGCAATGAGGAAATAGGAAATTTATAAATGGACATAGATAGGTTAGGTGAGTGGGCCAAATTTTGGCAGATGGAAATTAACATGGATAAATTGAGAGATTATCCATTTTGGTCGGAAAAATAGAAATGCAATTTATTATCTAAATGGAGCGAAACATCAGAGTACTTCAGTTCAGAGAGGTCTGGTTGTCCTCGTGCATGAATCTCAGCAAACTAGAATGCAGGTACAGCGGGTAATAAGGAAGGTAAATGGAATTTTGGCCTTTATAGCAAAAGGGATAGATTATAAAACTAGGGGAGTTTTGCTGCAACGGTATAAGGCCGTGGTGAGAATGCACCTGGAGTACTATGTACAGTTTTGGTCCCCTTATTTGAGGAGGGATGTAGTTGCATTTGAGGCAGCTCAGAGGAGGTTCACTGGATTGATTCCAGAGATTTTAGGGGTTTGTCGTATGAAGAGGGATTGAGCAGTTTAGGCCTATACTCTTCGAATTGAGAAGGATGAACGAGATCTAACGAAGTATAAGATTATAAAGGGGATTGACAAAGTAGACGTAGAGCGGATGCTTTCTCTAGTGGGGCAATCTAGAATAAGAGGTCATAGTTTTAGGATAAAGGGTAGCAGGTTTAAAACAGAGATGAGGAGAAATTACTTCTCTCAAATGGTCATGAATCTGTGGCATTCACTACCCCAGAGTGCAGTGTATGCAGGGACTTTGAGTAAATTTCAGAGTTGAGTAAACTGCCTCTGATGAATTGCGTTTGATTTTCTTAATGTACTGTTATTACTTCCTTCGTAATGGTTTCTAATAATTTCCCAACGGCGGGTGTTAAACTAACTGGTCTATAATTACTTTCTGCCTCCCTTCATTTTTGAATAAGGGCATTAAATTAGCATTTTTCCAATCGACTGGAACCTTTCCTGCATCCAGAGAAGTTTGGAACATTATATGGATCCACTATCTCTGCTGCCACTTCCTTTAGGCCCCAGGATGTAGACAGGCACGGGGGACTTCTCTGCCCTCAATTCCAATAGTTTGTTTAGCACCTTTTCTCTATTGATGATGTTTTTTCTAAGTTCCTCCCTTTCTATTCCCTCTGCATTACTTGCTACTATTGGGATGGTACTAACGTCCTCCACCGTGAAAGCTGAGGCAAAATATTGATTTAGCCTCTCTGCCATTTCTGTGTAACCCACGATTAACTCCCCGGTCTCATCCGCCAAGGGATCAATATTCACGTTGGCTACTCTCTTCCCTTTTATATACTTATAGAAGCTTTTGCCAACCTTTTTTTTTGTGCCAGTTTTCTTTCATAATTACCCTTTGCTTTTCTTATTACTTTTTTAGTAACCCTTTGTTGATCTTTAAAAGTTTTCCAATCTTCTAGCCTGCCACTGGCCTTTGCAATATGATATGCCTACATTTTCGTCCTTATGCTATTTTTAACTCCTTTGCTCAGCCATGGATGATTTTTTTCCCCTCTTACAATCTTTCTTCTCTCTGGAATATACAAATTGGTTATCTCCTGAAACAACTGGCGTGGCTGATAAACTGTCCTCCCATTAAGTCTTCCTGCCCAATCCACTAGAGCCAAATCTGTCCTCATGCCAACATAATTACCTTTGTTTGACTCCAGAAAGTGGGCCTGGGACTCCAGTTTCTTGCCCTCAAACTGAATTTGAAACTCTAACATGCTATGATCACTCTTCCCTAGAGGAAACTTAACTATGAGGCAGTTAATTAATCCCTCCTCATTGCATAATACCAAATCCAGAATAGCCTGCTCTCTGGTTCCACAACATATTGCTCCAAGAAACAATGAAAACATTCAATGAACGCTTCCATGAGGGTACCCTTGCCAATTTGATTAATCCAGTCTACATGCATATTATAATCACCCATGATTATTCTCATACCTTTCTTACGATATGGGGTCTGATACTGTCCCCCACTTGTGCAACTACTATTTGGGGATCTATAGATTACTCCCAGCAGGGACTTCTTTCCTTTGCTATTTCTTTTTTAATATTTGTATGCATGAAACACAACCAAAAACAAAACAGAAAACAAACCCCCTGCCTCCCCCATTTTTACTCCCGATAACCCCCCTCTCCCCCCCTCCCCCTGCTGACGTCTTAACTATCCTTGAAGAAGTCTATAAACGTATTCCATCTCTGGGCAGCCCCACCCACAGCTCCTTTCAAGATGAAATTGACTTTTTTTACAGCTTCAAAAATTCCACTGACTCAGACCCCCGGCGCCACGATTTCCTGCACTCCGGCAAAATCCGTCTTCAGTCTACCAGAGGCAAAGGCCTGGACATCAGCCTCTGTTGCCCCCTGGACTCCCAGGTCTTCAGACACTTCTGGATTCGGGGCAACCTTCACCTTCAGTACCTCGAACATAACGTCAGCGAACCCATGCCAGAATCCCTCCGGCTTCAGACAAGCCCAAAACATATGGACATGGTTCGCGGGCCCCCCCGAACCTGTCCACCATCCCTTCAAAGCACCTGCTCATTCTGGCCAACGTCATATGCGCCCCATGATCCACTTTCAATCGACTAAGTTTAAGCCCAGCGTTACAGGCCAGGGTTTATAAAACTCTAAAGTATATTATGGAGTTTACCTGACCTATAACTGTTTATTGATTTTGGTTACGATGAGCACAGGAGCCTGCCTATCAGGTGTTATTTAACAGAGTTCTCACGCGCTTTTAATAAAAAAAACAAGCTTTATTCTGAGAACTTAGTTAACATTTGTATTATCACACAGTAAGAATTATTACTAACTACAAACATAAAGACTTCATACAGTTACAGTATTCTATGTGTAACTCTTAATGAATACCCCCTTAACTGTTCCAATTCTATAACAAGATCCCATAAACCAAAAAAACCCTTTTAACCAAAACAGTAGGTAACTATAATCATTGGGGGCAGCAGGGTAGCATGGTGGTTAGCATAAATGCTTCACAGCTCCAGGGTCCCAGGTTCGATTCCCGGCTGGGTCACTGTCTGTGTGGAGTCTGCACGTCCTCCCCCTGTGTGCGTGGGTTTCCTCCAGGTGCTCCGGTTTCCTCCCACAGTCCAAAGATGTGCGGGTTAGGTGGATTGGCCATGCTAAATTGCCCGTAGTGTCCTAATAAAAGTAAGGTTAAGGGGGGGGTTGTTGGGTTACGGGTATAGGGTGGATACGTGGGTTTGAGTAGGGTGATCATGGCTCGGCACAACATTGAGGGCCGAAGGGCCTGTTCTGTGCTGTACTGTTCTATGTTCTATTGGGTTTCTTCCTTGGGATAACTCTAAAATTGAAAATAGAGAGATAGGCCAAAATACTTCTCTGTCTGAGTCTACAACAGCCAAATGTGAAAACGAAAGTAAAAACTCACAGAGCCACAGCCCAGCTCCACCCACACAGTGACATCACTGAAGCCATGTGATAAGACAGAAACATTTCCTAAAGGGATCCCCCCCCCCCCCCCCCCCCCCCCGGTGCACCTCCAACCTCAGGTGCTGCTGTCACTGTCCCCACACCCTCAGGGCAGCCGCCACCACCCGTGGAGTACCTGGCCAGCGAGAATGGCAGAGTCAACAGTGCCCCTAAACTAGTATACTTACAAGAGGCCACCTCCATCTGCACTCACACCGACCCCTCCCCCACTACCCACGTCCCAACCATGGCTGTATTCGCTGCCCAGTGAAAGTTCATTAAATTTTGCAAGGCCAGCCCCCCCCCCCCCCCCCCCACCAACCCGTTCCAGTAACACTTTCTTTCCCCGTGGGGATTTCCCCGCCAACACACCCCAAAATCAGGGCATTAATTTTCCTAAAAAAGGCCTTTGGAATAAATTCCGGGCAGTTCTGAAAAACAAATAAAAACCTCGGAAGCACCATCATTTTCACGGTTTGCACCTGCCCCGTCAGCGACAGTGGGAGTACTTCCCATCTCTTAAAATCCTCCTTCATCTGCTCCACCAACTGCACCAGATTCAATTTGTGCAATTGTTCCATACCCCGCGCCACCTGTATGTCCAAGTATTTTAAAGTTCTTCCCCACCACTTTAAACGCAAGCTCGCCCAGCCTCCTCTCCTGTCCCTTTGCTTGGATCGGAAAGACCTCACTCTTCCTCATGTTTAACATATACCCGGAAAACCGGCCGAATTCCTCCAAAATGTTCATGGTTCCCCCCCCCCCCCCGAAACCTCCCAACGGGTCCGATACGTAAAGCGACAGATTATCCGTGTGTAGCAAAACTCTATGCTCCACCCACCCCACCCCTGCACTATCCCTTTCCAACTTTTGCCGCTCGAAGTGCCTTTGCCAATGGCTCTATCGCCAAGGCGTAAAGCAACGGGGAGAGTGGGCATCCCTGCCTTGTCCCACGATGCAATCCAAAATACCCCAAACTTGTCCAATTCATCCTAACACTCACTACTGGTGCCTTGTATAACAACCGGACCCAACCCACAAATCCCTGCCTTGACCCGAACCATCCCAGTACTTCCCACAGACATTCACATTCTACCTGATCAAAGGTCTTCTTCGCGTCCATAGCGACCTCCACCTCCTGTCCCACCGGGGGTATCATAATAACATGAAATAAACGTCCAACGTTCAGATGCCTCCCCTTTACAAACCCCAAAATGCCAAGAGCTTGGCATCCACAATTAGCAAGGAGATCGGGCGGTAGGACCCATACTGCTCCGGGTCCTTATCCTTCTTCAAAATTAAGGATATCGAAGCCTGCGATAACCTAGGGGGAAGCTCCCCTTTCTCCCTTGCCTCATTGTATGCCCTTACCAGCAGGATCCCTGGTCCTCCAAAAACATTTGGTAATATTCCATCGGGAACCCATCTAGGCCCGGGGCCTTAGATCATAGAATTTACAGTGCAGAAGGAGGCCATTCGACCCATCGAGTCTGCACCGGCTTCTGGAAAGAGCACCCTACCCAAGGTTAACACCTCCACCCTATCCCCATAACCCAGTAACCCCACCCAACACTAAGGGCAATTTTGGACACTAAGGGCAATTTATCATGTCCAATCTACCTAACTTGCACATCTTTGGACTGGGAGGAAACCCGGAGCACCCAGAGGAAACCCACGCACACACGGGGAGGATGCGCAGACTCCGCACAGACAACGACCCAAGCCGGAATCGAACCTGGGACACTGGAGCTGTGAAGCGATTGTGCTATCCACAATGCTACCATGCTGCCCTTCCCTGCCTGCAACGCCCCATGCCCTCTATCACCTCCACCAGTCCAATGGGTGCCCCCCATCTCATCTACCAGATCCTCCTCTACTTTAGGGAACTCCAACACGTCCAGAAATTGCCTCATTCCCTCTCCCCCCGCCGGGGCCTCCATTTCATATAGCCTCTTATAAAATTCCTCAAAGGCCCCATTCACCCCCATCAGGTCCAAGACTGCCCTTCCCCTCCCATCCTTCACCTTTCCGATCTCCCTCGTCACCTCCTGTTTCCTAAGTTGGTGGGGCAGGATCCTATTTGCCTTCTCCCCATATTCATACACTGCCCCCCCGGCCCTCCATAATTGCCCCACTGCCTTCTCTGTGGACACCAACCCGAACTCCATCTGGAGCTTCTGCCGCTCCTTCAACAAACCTGCCGCCGGGTACCTCGTAATTACCCGCAGGATCTCCTCCTCAGCCTACCCATCTCTGCCTGCTCCGTCCTATCCCTATGCTCCTGGATCAATATAAACTCCTCTGACCACTGCCTTAAGCCCCTCCCATTGAGTGGTGGCCTAAACCTCACCCGTGTCATTCAGCTCCACATACCCCCAAATGGCAGCCTCACCCACTCGCACACCACCTCGTCTGCTCGCAACCCCACGTCCAATCTCCAACGCGGCACTCGGCTCTCCCCCACCCCCGGTCCACTTACAAGCCCACCCAGTGCAGCACTTGGTCAGTGATCACAATCGGCGAATAACCCGACTCGACCATCTCCGCTAGCAGAGCCTTATCCACCACAAAGTAATTGATCCGCGAGTACACCCTGTGGACAAAGGAACATAGAACAGTACAGCACAGAACAGGCCCTTCGGCCCTCGATGTTGGGCCGAGCATTGTCCGAAACCAAGATCAAGCTATCCCACTGCCTGTCATTGTGGTGTGCTCCATGTGCCTGTCGAATAACCAAAGGAGAAGTGCGAAAATTCCTTCGCCCTCAAACTCCCAAACCTCCTTCCCCCAATGCGCTCCATGAACCCCTTTAACCACTTTGCCGACACCTTCCCCAATCGTGGACTCGACCAATCCAATCTCGGCTTGATAGCCGTATTAAAATCCCCCATAACCACCCATCGCAAGTCCAGGTCCGGGATCTTCCCCAACACCCACCTTATGAATTCAACATCGTCCCAATTTGGGGCAGTACAAGGTCACCAGAACCACTGGCATCCCCTCCAATTTCCCGCTCACCATCACGAACCTTGCCCCCGGATCCGCCGTTATATTCCGTGCCTCAAACACTGCTCCCCACGTCTTCATATCAAACCCAAGTGAAAATCCTGCCCAACTCATCCTAGTCTGGTCCCCAATCTTCAAATGCGTTTCCTTTAGAAATGCCACATGCACCTTTCAGCTCCTCAGGTGTGCGGACACACGCGACTGTTTGACTAGCCCATTCAGCCCTCTCACGTTCGATGTGACCAGCCTGGTCGGGAGGCACCCCGTCCCCCTCCCTTGCCGATCAACTATAACCCCTCTTGGGCCAGCCCCTGGCCCACGTCCCGCAACCCGCCGTTGACTGCACACCGTCACCAACTCTCTCCTTATTGCACATCAATAGCCCTACCCCTGTCAGCAGTCGTCCTCCCTCCCCTAAACAAAACAACAATCCTATCCCCCTCTAAAGCTCGAACCACCTGATCACCCCCCACTGCGCTCCCGTGAACTAGCTCACCCAGCTAGCCTGGCAGAGCCCACCCATGTCGCCAAGCATCCTAAACCCCCCCTCGCACACTGCCATTGTGCAAACAACAATAACAATGAAAAGAAGAAAAATAGACGGTGCACTCGCCCTCCGCCGTCCTCTGGCCTCCCAAAGAACCACATAAAAAAGTTAAACAGCCCCTAATAGAAGAGAGGTTGTCCTGACCATTACCCAAAAAAGAACACTAAGCAATACAACAAAAAGAGGGGCAGGGAGAACCAACACGACCACACATTTCCTCCAAAGTTCATTGTCCTCCAGTGTCCAAAATAATGCTCGTGGCCTTTGTAGGTCACCCAAAGGGGGTCCGGGTACAGCATCCCAAACTTCACCCCCTTCTTAAAAAGGACAGCCTTGGCCCGGTTGAATCCAGGTTTCCTCTTTGCCAGTTCCCCGCCCAGGTCCTGATATACCTGGAGCTCGTTACCTTCCCAAGTATATCTCCTCATCTGCCTCACCACTATCGCCCTCGGCAGCTTGTTCAACTGCGGCTTCCTCATCAGCACCTAATGCCTCCAGTCAACCTTCAGAGGCCGGTCGTGGGGGGAGGGGAAGGAGGAAGCAAAGAGGAGAAAGGTGCAGGAAAGGTGGCCAAAACTTCCCCTCCCCCTACACCCACAGTTCATCCTCTGATGTTAGTTTCCCTGCTGTTTGACCTTTCACATCTTTTGTCCACTCTGGGGACTGCCATTAACACTCTTTCGCCTTGGTATCTGTGGCCATTACACCCAGTTTCCCTGGGTTTCATCTTTCATTCTCACTCCTAGTATAAATATTTCCCACTTTCTCTGCCTGTTAGCTTTGATAAAGAGTCATCGGACTCGAAACGTTAGCTCTTTTCTCTCCCTACAGATGCTGCCAGACTTGCTGAGATTTTCCAGCATTTTCCCTTTCGTTTCAGATTCCAGCATCCGCAGTAATTTGCTTTTATCCAGATTCACTAGGTTAATCCCAGAGTTGAGGGGGTTGAATTACAAGGCGAGGTTGAGTAGACTGGGACTGTACTCGTCGGAATTTAAAAGTATGCGAGGGGATCTTATGGAAACATATAAAATTATGAAGGGAATAGATAGTATAGATGCGGGGAGATTGTTTCCACTGGTGGGTGAAAGCAGAACTAGGGGTATAGCCTCAGAATAAGGGGAAGTAGATTTAGGACTGAGTTTAGGAGGAACTTCTTCACCCAAAGGGTTGTGAATCTATGGAATTCCCTGCCCAGTGAAGCAGTTGAGGCTCCTTTGTTAAATGTTTTCAAGATAAAGATAGATAGATTTTTGAAGAATAAAGGTCTTCGGGCAGGAAAGTGGAGTTGAGTCAACAAAAGATCAGCCATGATCTCATTGAAAGGCGGAGCAGGCTCGAGAGGCCAGATGGCCTACTCCTCCTAGTTCTTATAGAATTTGCAGTGCAGGGACCCAAGCCGGGAATCGAACCTGGGACCCTGGAGCTCTGAAGTCACAGTGCTAACCACTGTGCTACCGTGTTGCCCATATGTTCTTATGTTCAGCAGAACCTCTATGCTTGTTCTACCTATGTCATTGACCATAAGGCATAGGAGCAGAATTTGGCTACTCAGCCCATCGAATCTGCTCCGCCATTCAATCATGGCTGATATTTTTCTCATCTCCATTCTCCTGCCTTCTCACCATAACTCCTGATCCCCTTATTAACCAAGAACCTATCTACCTCTGTCTTAAAGACACTAGGTGATTTGACTTCCACAGCCTTCTGTGGCAAAGTGTTCCACAGATTCACCACCCTCTGGCTGAAGAAATTCTTCCTCATCTCTGTTATAAAGGATCGTCCCTTTAGTCTGAGATTGTGTTCTCTGCTTCCAGTCATGATACACAAGGCCCATGAGTTGTAGAACCCTTCAATCCTTCCCCTCAACTCGAACTTCACTTTCTTGAGCGTTAAAAACTCCAGCAGGTCTCCCCCCATGCCGAGGCACAGGGCATCCACCTCGAAGCTGACCTGCACCCCAACAGAACCTGCCTTCGGGTGATCAGCGAGACAAAGGCAAAGATACCTGTCTCCGCACCCGCGGATCCGACACCCCGAATATGACTACTATGGGACCTGGTTTGAGTCTCACATGCACCACCTTTGAGATTACCCTAAAGACCTCCTTCCAAAACTCCTCCAATTTCGGACAAGACCAAAACATATAAACGTGATTTGTGGGGGGCCCCCACACCGTTCACAAACATCCTCCACCCCCTCGAAAAGTCGGCTCATCCTCGCCCTTGTGAGGTGCGCCTATACACCACCTTCAACTGTATCAGCCCCAACCTCGCACACAAAGTTGATGCATTAACCCTCCGGAACACCACACCATAACCCCTCCACGCCCTCGTCCAACTCTCCCACTTTGCCTTAATCCCTCCAGTGATACCTTGTCTTCTCCCAGAATAACCCCATAAATCGCCGACAACACCCCTTTCTCCATTCCCCTACCATCAGTATCTCTTCCAGCAGTGTGGGGTTGGCGCCATATTTCTCTCCCACCTACTCCAACCTCGCAAACCGGCATCCCAGAAACAAATCTTTCAATACCCTAACTCTCCTCTCCTTCCATCCACAGCAAGGGTCAAAAAATAGGTGTCAAATCAGACACCAAAAGAAGAAAGAAACAGATTTTAAAAATCGGAGATTTCATGGCTATCAAAAGAAAACAAAATGGCAGACTTCTGGTGGCACCCATGAGTGGAGCGGTCGCACGGAGGGGCTGGTTTAGCTCACTGGGCTAAATCGCTGGCTTTTAAAGCAGGCCAGCAGCACGGTTTGATTCCCATACCAGCCTCCCCGGACAGGCGCCAGAATGTGGCGACTAGGGGCTTTTCACTGAAGTAACTTCATTGAAGCCTACTCGTGACAATAAGCGATTTTCATTTCATCTTCGAAAATTCCCATCCCACCTCCTTGGCTCAAATTTATGATTAACATTTCCCTTGACCCTGCCCACAACCTAAAGTGTTGGTGCAACTGCCTCCAGATCTTCAACGTCGCCACCCCCACGGACTCGTTGAATATTTTCCCGGGGCCATGGGGAGCGGTGCTGTTGCCCCGACATCCTACAAGACTCCTCCATTCTAACTGGGTTGGGCAGACATGATTTCACCCACTCGTGCTCTGGACCCAGCTCCGCTGCTCTGGCTGCCTTGTCCTCTGGACCCAGTTCTGCCGCTCCGGCTGCTTCATGCTTTGGACTCAACCTCGCAGTTTCGGCTACCTCGTGCTCTGGACCCAGCTCCACAGTTTTGGCTGCCTCGTGTTCTGGGCCCAGCCCGCCGCTCTGGCTGTCTCATGCTCTCAGCCCAGCCCCGGCCGTTCCGGTTGCTTCAAACTCTGACCTCCGCACTGCTGCTCCGGCTGCCTCACGCTCTGTACCCAGCCCTGCGGCTTAGACTGCCTCGTGTTCCGGACTCAGTCCCGTCACCTCGACTGCTTCATGTTTCGGACTCGGCCACGGTGCTCCGATTGCCCCACACTCATCCAGTACTGGTGCCTTATCAACTATTAACTACAGACTACTTATGAATTTTAAACCCTTCAAATATCTGTCTGCATGACTGACCTGGGTAGCATCTTCTTCCTTGGTAAAGACAAATGCAAAATATTCATTTAATATCTCAGCCATGCCCCTGTTTCCATTCGTGAATCTCCTTTTTGGTCACTAATGGCCACATTCCTTTTAACACTATTTCTATGCCTATAGAAGACTTCTGGTTTCCCTTAGCTGCTAGTCTTTTTTCATACTCTCTCTTTGCTACTCTCGCGCTCCACTGAACCTGTTCGGTTCAGCCTGGTTTTCAGTTGTGTTGTTCACCTGTTCTCAGCTCAGTTTTCTTCTTCAACTTAACTTTTGTCAGCCAGGTGGGTCTGTATTTGTTTACGTTGCTATTCCACTCTGTGGGAATATACCTTGTCTGTGCCCAAACAACATCTTCTCTGAAGGCGGCCCAATGTTCAGATACTGTTTTGCCTGGCAACCTTTGATTCTGTTTGATCTGGATGAGATTCATTCTCACCTCATTGAAGTTGGCTTTCCCTCAGTTAATTATTCTAACTCTTTTCCTTTCTCATAATCAACCTAAATCTTATGGTCCAATGATCACTGTCCCCTAAATGTACCCCCTGACACTTGATTGACTTGGTTCTTGAGGATAAGGTGGGCCAAGTCTAGCAAGGCTCCTTTCTCATTGGGTTGGAAATATTGCTGGGGAAAATTTTTTTGAGTGCACACTCTGAATTCTTGTCCATTTCTGTCCTTTACGCTGCTACTATCCCAGCCTACATTCAAATAATTATAATTTCTCTTTATAACTCTATATAATTCTTGCATCTCTTCTGTAATTTGTTTGCGTATTTGTTCTTCTACACCTTTCCCACTGATTGGTGGCCCACAGACTACACTGACCAATGTAACATTGCACCTTTTTGTTCCTCAGCTCTAGCTGTGATGTCCTTTACCAGAGAGGCAGTAAATCATGCAAGGCTCAAGATGACAGTTATAGACATACCTATTTGACCCCTTGACTGTGCAATCTTCTGTAACAACCAAATTTGTACAGTCCCTTTGCCATTGATTCCATGTTCTGAACTGCAGTCCTTTGGAGTATTGTCAATGCTAGCCGTCTCCAACACCGAGTATCTCATTCTGTGCTGAGAATGGCACGTGCCCTTAAGTCTCCTGTACTTCCACCCTCTTCCGAAGCTTCCTGGTGGCGACCCATCCACTATCCTGAATTTTTACTGCCCATGGGGTCTCTATCTCCTGGAACATATGATCTCAGATACTCTCAAATCCCTGATGCTCCAGAGTAACTCCAACTGTCCCTGAAACTTGGAAATCCTGAACTGCTCAAGCAGCTGGAGAAACTTCTACAGACATTGTCACCCAAGACATGAAGTATCCTGAAGTTCTCACATGATGCCGGAATTGCAAGAAAAATGCCTATCCATGACATTAGAAAAATCCTCTGATCTCTTTTTAACAGTGTCTTGTTTGAACTATAAATTTTAACTGATACGTGCAGACCTGCTCTGAGCTTATATTCTTATTAACTAATTTACTGCTGTTGTAACCCAATTTGAATTAATTTCCCAGCGCCTAATTTGAAACAAATTTTGACAGAAAAGCGAAAAATTTTCAACAGCGTATCAGTTACATAGTTTCCTGGTGATCGCTCAGTGATTCTCCTGCGCTCTCCGCCACTGTGTTCTTGTTTCTCCCGCTTTTCCCGCAGTGACCTTTGAGCAAATATGTTAGAGTCATAGAATCATACAGCACAGAAAAGACCCTTCGGCCCATCACTTCTGCATTGGTCAAAAACAACACCTAAGCATTCTGATCCCATTTTACAGCACTTAATCTATAGCCTTGTCTGCCCTGGGATCGCAAGTGAACATCTAAAAATTTATTAAATGTAATGAGGGTCTCTGCCTCCACCACCCTTTCAGGCAGCGAATTCCAAACTCCCACCATCCTCTGGGTAAAAACGTTTTTCCTCACACCCCCTCTAAACCTCCTGCCCCGGAATTTAAACCTATGCCCGCTGGTCATTTACCCCTCCACCAAGGGGAAACGTTTGTTCCTGTCTACTCTATGTATGCCTCATAATTTTTAACATCTCAATCATGTCCCCTCTGCCCCAAGGAAAACAATCCAAACCTATCCAATCTCTCTTCATAATTAAAACTCTCCAGGCCAGGCAACATCCTGGTAAATCTTGTCTGCAACCTTTCAAGTGCTATCACATCTCTCCGATAATGTGGATTCTAGAACTGCACACAGTACTGTAGCTGTGGCCTAACTAATGTTTTACACAGTTCCAAAATAACCTCCATGTTATTAAACTCTAAGCCTCGGCTAAGAAAGGCAAGATAGTCAGGAGGGAACTGAAGAAAGGGATTAGGAGAGCTAAGAGAGGGCATGAAAAATCTTTGGCGGGTAGAATCAAGGAAAACCCCAAGGCCTTTTACACATATGTGAGAAATATGAGAATGACGAGAGCGAGATCAAGGACAGTAGCGGGAGATTGTGTATTGAGTCAGAAGAGATGGGAGAGGTCTTGAATGAGTACTTTTCTTCAGTATTTACGAATGAGAGGGGCCATATTGTTGGAGAGGACAGTGTGAAACAGACTGGTAAGCTCAAGGAGATACTTGTTAGGAAGGAAGATGTGTTGGGCATTTTGAAAAACTTGAGGATAGACAAGTCCCCCAGGCCTGATGGGATATATCCAAGGATTCTATGGGAAGCAAGAGATGAAATTGCAGAGCCGTTGGCAATGATCTTTTTGTCCTCACTGTCAACAGGGGTGGTACCAGGGGATTGGAGAGTGGCGAATGTCGTGCCCCTGTTCAAAAAAGGGAATAGGACTAACCCTGGGAATTACAGGCCAGTTAGTCTTACTTCGGTGGTAGGCAAAGTAATGGAAAGGGTACTGACGGATAGGATTTCTGAGCATCTGGGAAGACACTGCTTGATTAGGGATGGTCAGCACGGATTTGTGAGGGGTAGGTCTTGCCTCACAAGTCTTATTGAATTCGTTGAGGAGGTGACCAAGCACATGCATGAAGGTAAAGCAGTGGATGTGGTGTACATGGATTTTAGTAAGGCATTTGATAAGGTTCCCCATGGTAGGCTTATGCAGAAAGTAAGGAGGCATAGTAAGGAGGGATAGTGGGAAATTTGGCCAGTTGGATAACGAACTGGCTAACCGATAGAAGTCAGAGAGTGGTGTTGGATGGCAAATATTCAGCCTGGAGCCCAGTGGCGTACCACAGGGATCAGTTCTGGGTCCTCTGCTGTTTGTGATTTTCATTAATGACTTGGATGAGGGAGTTGAAGGGTGGTCAGTAAATTTGCAGACAATACGAAGATTGGTGGAGTTGTGGATAGTGAGGAGGGCTGTTGTCGGCTGCAAAGAGACATAGGATGCAGAGCTGGGCTGAGAAGTGGCAGATGGAGTTTAACCCTGAAAAGTGTGAGGTTGTCCATTTTGGAAGGACAAATATGAATGCGGAATACAGGGTTAACGGTAGGGTTCTTGGCAATGTGGAGGAGCAGAGAGATCTTGGGGTCTATGTTCATAGATCTTTGAAAGTTGCCACTCAAGTGGATGGAGCTGTGAAGAAGGCCTATGGTGTGCTCGCGTTCATTAGCAGAGGGATTGAATTTAAGAGCCGTGAGGTGATGATGCAGCTGTACAAAACCTTGGTAAGGCCACATTTGGAGTACTATGTGCAGTTCTGGCCGCCTCATTTTAGGAAGGATGTGGAAGCTTTGGAAAAGGTGCAAAGGAGATTTAGCAGGATGTTTCCTGGAATGGAGAGTAGGTCTTACGAGGAAAGGCTGAGGGTGCTCGGCCTTTTCTCATTAGAACGGAGAAGGATGAGGGGCGACTTGATAGAAGTTTATAAGATGATCAGGGGAATAGATAGAGTAGACAGTCAGAGACTTTTTCCCCGGGTGGAACAAACCATTACAAGGGGACATAAATTTAAGGTGAATGGTGGAAGATATAAGGGGGATGTCAGAGGTAGGTTCTTTACCCAGAGAGTAGTGGGGGCATGGAATGCAGTGCCTGTGGAGGTAGTTGAGTCGGAAACATGAGGGACCTTCAAGCGGCTATTGATAGGTACATGGATTACGGTAGAATGATGGGGTGTAGATTAATTTGTTCTTAATCTAGGACAAAAGTTTGGCACTACATTGTGGGCCGAAGGGCCTGTTCTGTGCTGTATTTTTCTATGTTCTATATACCATATGCCTTCTTTACCACTGTATCCACCTCCTCTGCTACCTTAAGGTATGTGCGCCCCAAGATCCCTCTGATCCTCTGTGCTTCCCAGGTTCTGTTGATTATCTTGTATTCCCTTGCTTTGTTTGTCCTGCCCAAGTGCATCACCTCTCACTTATCCAGATTGAATTCCATTTGCCACTGTTCAGCCCATCAGTGCTGTGCTTGTGAGATGTGGCAGGTCCAGGAGGCTTCCAGTGTCCCGGGTGGATTCATCTGCAGAAAGTGCACCCAACTAGAGCTCCTCACAGACCGCATGGTTCGGTTGGCGCAGCAGTTGGATGCACTTAGGAGCATGCAGGTGGCGGAAAGCATCATAGATAGCAGTTATATAAATATGGTCGCACCCAAGGTGCAGGCAGAGAAATGGGTGACCACCAGAAGGGGCAGGCAGTCAGTGCAGGAATCCCCTGTAGTTGTCCCCCTCTCGAACAGATATACCCCTTTGGATACTGTCGGGCGGGATAGCCTATCAGGGGAAAACAGCAGCAGCCAGAGCAGTGGCACCACGGCTGGCTCTGATGTTCAGCAGGGAGGGTCAAAGCACAGAAGAGAAATAGTCATAGGGGACTCTATAGTCAGGGGCACAGATAGGCGCTTCTGTGGACGTGAAAGAGACTCCAGGATAGTATGTTGCCTCCCTGGTGCCAGGGTCCAGGATGTCTCCAAATGGGTAGTGGGCATCCTGAAGGGGGAGGGCAAACAGGCAGAGGTCGTTGTACATAGGCAGGAAGGGGCATGAGGTCCTGCAGCAGGAGTTCAGGGAGCTAGGCAGAAAGTTAAAAGACAGGACCTCTCGGATTGTAATCTCGGGATTACTCCCTGTGCCACGTGCCAGTGAGGGTAGAAATAGGAAAATAGAGCAGCTAAACACGTGGCTGAACAGCTGGTGTAGGAGGGAGGGTTTCCATTATTTGGACCACTGGGTGCTCTTCCGGGGCACGGGTGACCTGCATAAGAAGGACAGGTTGCATCTAAACTGGAGAGGCATAAATATCCTGGCCGCGAGGTTTGCTAGTGTCACACGGGAGGGTTTAAACTAGTGTGGCAGGGGGGTGGGTACCAGAGCAATAGGTCAGAAGGTGAAAGCATTGAGGGAGAACTAGGGAATAGGGCCAGTATGGCTCTGAGGAAGAGCAGACAGGGAGATGTTGCTGAAAACAGCGGGTCTGGTGGCCTGACGTGCATATGTTTTAATGCAAGAAGTATTATGCGTAAGGCAGATGAACTTGGAGCTTGGATTAGTACTTGGAACAATGATGTTGTTGCCATTACAGAGACCTGGTTGAGGGAAGGACAGGATTGGCAGCTAATCGTTCCAGGATTTGAATGTTTCAGGTGGGATAAAGGGGGATGTAAAAGGGGTGGCGGAGTTCAGCTACTGGTTTGGGAGAATATCACAACTGTACTGCAGGAGGACACCTCAGAGGGCAGTGAGGCTATATGGGTAGAGATCAGGAATAAGAAGGGTGCAGTCACAATGTTGGGGGTTTACTACAGGCCTCCCAACAGCCAGCGGGAGATAGAGGACCAGATAGGTGGACAGATTTTGGAAACGAGTAAAAACAACAGGGTTGTTGTGATGGGAGACTTCAACTTTCCCAATATTGACTGGGACACTTAGTGCTCGGGGCCTGGACGGGGCAGAGTTTGTAAGGAGCATCCAGGTGGGCTTCTTAAACAACATGTAGACAGTCCAACTAGAGAAGGGGCTGTACTGGACCTGGTATTGGGGAATGAACCCAGCCAGGTGGTGGAAGTTTCAGTAGGGGAGCATTTCGGGAACAGTGACCACAATTCAGTAAGTTTTAAAGTGCTGGTGGACAAGGATAAGAGTGGTCCGAGGGTGAATGTGCTAAATTGGGGGGAAGGCTAATTATAACAATATTAGGCGGGAACTGAAGAACCTAGATTGGGGGAGGATGTTTGAGGGTAAATCAACATCTAACATGTGGGAGGCTTTCAAATGTCAGTTGAAAGGAATTCAGGACCGCCATGTTCCTGTGCGAAAGAAGGATAAATACGGCAAATTTTGGGAACCTTGGATAACGAGAGATATTGTCGGCCTCGTCAAAAAGAAAAGGAGGCATTTGGCAGGGCTAGAATGCTGGGAACAGGCGAAGCCTATGTGGAATATAAGGAAAGCAGGAAGGAACTTAAACAAGAAGTCAGGAGGGCTAGAAGAGGTCACGAAAAGTCATTGGCAAATAGGGTTAAGGAAAATCCCAAGGCGTTTTACACATACATAAAAAGCAAGAGGGTAGCCAGGGAAAGGGTTGGCTCACTGAAGGATAGGCAAGGGAATCTAGGTGTGGAGCCAGATGAAATGGGCAAGGTACTAAATGACTGCTTTGCATAAGTATTCACCAAAGAGAAGGAATTGGTGGATGTTGAGTCTGGAGAAGGGTGTTTAGATAGCCTGGGTCACATTGAGATCCAAAAAGACGAGGTGTTGGGCGTCTTGAAAAATATTAAGCTAGATACGACCCCAGGGCCAGATGGGATCTACCCCAGAATACTGAAGGAGACTAGAGAGGACATTGCTGAGGCCTTGACAGAAATCTTTGGATCCTCACTGTCTTCAGGTGATGTCCCGGAGGACTGGAGAATAGCCAATGTTCTTCCTTTGTTTAAGAAGGGTAGCAAGGATAATCCAGGGAACTACAGCCGGTGAGCCTTAGGTTAGTGGTAGGGAAATTACTGGAGAGAATTCTTCGAGTCAGGATCTACTCCCATTTGGAAGCAAATGGACATATTAGTGACAGGCAGCATGACTTTGTGAAGGGGAGGTCATGTCTCACTAACTTGATAGAGTTTTTCGAAGAGGTCACAAAGATGATTGATGCAGGTAGGGCAGTGGATGTTGTCTATATGGTTGTCTATGTAAGCCCTTTGACAAGGTCCCTCATGATCGACTGGTACAAAAGGTGAAGTTTCTCGGGATCGGGGTGAGCTGGCAAGGTAGATACAGAACTGGCTAGGTCATAGAAGGCAGAGAGTAGCAATGGAAGGGTGCTTTTCTAATTGGAGGGCTGTGACTAGTGGTGTTCCGCAGGGATCATGCTGTGACCTTTGCTGTTCGTAGTTTATATAAATGATTCGGAGGAAAATGTAACTGGTTTGATTAGTAAGTTTGCAAACGACACCAAGGTAGGTGAAATTGCGGATAGCGATGAGGACTGTCGGAGGAAACAGCAGGATTTAGATCGTTTGGAGACTTGGGCGGAAAGGTGGCAGATGGAGTTTAATCTGGACAAATGTGAGGTAATGCATTTTGGAAGGTCTAATATAGGAAGGGAATATACCGTGAATAGTAGAACCCTCAAGAGTATTGAAAGTTAGAGAGATCTAGGTGTACAGGTCCACAGGTCACTGAAAGGGGCAACACAGCTGGAGAAGGTAGTCAAGAAGGCTTACGGCATGCTTGCCTTCATTGGCCGGGGCATTGAGTATAAGAATTGGCAAGTCATGTTGCAGCTGTATAGAACCTTAGTTAGGCCACACTTGGAATAGTGTTCAATTCTGGTCACAACACTGCCAGAAGGATGTGGAGGTTTTAGAGAGGGTGCAGAAGAGATTTACCATGATGTTGTCTGGTATGGAGGGCATTAGCTATGAGGAGCGGAGGGCAGCACGGTGGCCTAGTGGTTAGCACAGCTGCCTCACGGCGCTGAGGTCCCAGGTTCGATCCCAGCTCTGGGTCACTGTCCGTGTGGAGTTTGCACATTCTCCCCGTGTCTGCGTGGGTTTCGCCCCCACAACCCAAAGATGTGCAGAGTAGGCCACACTAAATTGCCCCTTAATTAGAAAAAATAATTGGGTAATCTAAATTTATTTTTAAAAAAGCTATGAGGAGCGGTTGAATAAACTCGGTTTGTTCTCACTGGAATGACGGAGGTTGAAGGGCGACCTGATAGAGGTCTACAAAATTATGAGGGGCATAGACAGAGTGGATAGCCAGAGGCTTTTCCCCAGGGTAGAGGGGTCAATCACTGGGGGGCATAGGTTTAGAGGAGATGCACGAGGCACGTTTTTTTATACAGAGGGTAGTGGGTGCCTGGAACTCGCTGCCGGAGGAGGTGGTGGAAGCAGGGACGATAGTGACATTTAAGGGGCATCTTGACAAATGCATGAATAGGATGGGAATAGAGGGATACAGACCCAGGAAGTATAGAAGATTTTAGTTTTGACAGGCAGCATGGTCGGCACAGGCTTGGAGGGCTGAATGGCCTGTTCCTGTGCTGTACTGTTCTTTGTTCTTTGACCAGCTCGTCTGTATCCTCCTTTAATCGAAGGGTATCCTCCTCATGATTTACCACCCGACCAATTTTCGTTCATCCGCAAACTTACTGATCAACCCTTCTACATTATATCGAAAACATGTGTATAAACCATAAACAGCAAGGACCCCAACACTGATCCCTGCAGAACCCCACTGGACACAGCATCTACTCATAAAAACACCCCTCGAACATCACCCTCTACTTCCAACCACTTAGCCAAATTTTGGATTCAATTTGCCAAATTTCCTTGGATCCCATGGGCTTTTGCCTTCGTTATCACTGTGGGACCTTATCAAAAGCCTTGCTGAAGTCCAAATAGACTACGTCAAATGCATTTCGCTCATCTACACACCTGGTCACCTCTCGAAAAACTCTGAATCAAGTTGGTCAGACATGACATTCCCTTAACAAACTCATGCTGACCGTTCTTGGTTGATCACTGCCTCTCCAAATGCAGATTAATTCTGACTCTCAGAATTGCTTCCGGAAGTTTCCCCACCACTGAGCTTAGACTGACTGGCCTGTGGTTTTCTGGTTTATCCCTTCGTCCCTTCTTGAATAATGGTACCACATTGGCGACCTACATCCTCCGGATCTACACGAAACTTAGCACTGTGGTCCTTAATTAGCTCTACTCTTTCCCTAGTTATCCTTTTATCCTTGTCCTTTACCTGCCAGTATCCTTTCATGTTCCTTTTTGCTCTCCTAATTTCCTTTTCGAGTTCCCACATTCTCAAGGACTTCTGCTGTTTTAAGCCCTCAATATCTGCCATACACCTCTCGTTTTCTCCTTATCCAATGCTGTATAATCCCTTGATATCCAGAGTTCACTGGATTTGTTGGTCCCACCCTTTTTTTTGATTAGTACATGTTGGCCTTGCACGTTCCCTATTTCCTTCTTGAATGCATCCAACTGTTCTGTCACAGATTTACCTAAAAGTATCCTCTCCCAATCCACTCTGGCCAAATCATATCTGATCTTATTAAAATCGACTTTCCCCCAGTTTAGAACTTTGATCTCAGGCCCATCGGCAGTCCGTAACAATCTTGAATCTAATGGATTACAATCACTGTCAGCAAAAAGTTTCCCCATTGATACTGCAACCCAGCTTCTTAACTGAAAATTAAGTCCAGGACCGCCCCCTCTCCTGTAGGTCCTTCTATGTACTAGCTTAAAAAGTTCTTCAGGGTGCACTTTAAGAATTCCACTCCCTCTAAACCTTTCACACTTTGGCTTCCCCAGTTAATATTGGGGAAGTTGAAATCCCCCACTGTCACTACCCTATTATTTTTACTCTGAAATTTGCCCACATATCTGCTGTGCTATTTCTCTCGGACTGTAGAACACTCCCACCAATGTGATTGTTCCTTTCTGGTTTTTACGTTCTACCCAAATGGCCTCAGTTCAAGAGCCTTCTAAGATGCCATCCCTCCTTTCTGCTGTAATTGATTCCCTGATCAAAATTGCGACACCACCTCCTCTTTTACCTCCCCACTTTCCCGCCTGAAGATTCTATACCCTGGAATACTGAGCTGCCAATCCTGCCCCTCTCTGAAAGAAAAATTACAGCACAGGAACAGGCCCTTCGACCCTCCAAGCCTGCGCCGATCCAGATCCACTATCTAAAACTGTCGCCTATTTTCTAAGGATCTGTCTCCCTCTGCTCCCTGCCCATTCATGTATCTGTCTAGATACATCTTAAATGGTGCTATCGTGCCCACCTCTACCACCTTCGCCGGTAATGTGTTCCAGGCACCCACCACCCTCTGCGTAAAGAACTTTCCACGTATATCTCCCTGAAACTTTTCCCCTCTCACCTTGAACTTGTTACCCCTAGTAATTGAGTCCCCCACTCTGGGGGAAAAAGCTTCTTGCTATCCACCCTGTCTATACCTCTCATGATTTTGTAGAAATCAATGAGGTCCCCCTCAACCTCCATCTTTCTAATGAAAATAATCCTAATCTACTCAACCGCTCTTCATAGCTAGCGCCCTCCATACCAGGCAACATCCTGGTGAACCTTCTCTGCACCTTCTCCAAAGCATCCACATGCTTTTGGTAATATAGCGACCAGAACTGTACACAGTATTCCAGTGGCCGAACCAAAGTCTTATACAACTGTAACATGACCTGCCAAGTCTTGTACTCAATACCCCTTCTTATGATGGAAAGCATGCCGTATGCCTTCTTGACCACTCTATCGACCTGCGCAGCCACCTTCAGGGTACAATGGACCTGAACACCCAGATCTTTCTGTACATCAATTTTCCCCAGGGCTTTTTCATTTACCGTATATGTATCATATACGGTACCGTATCTCAACCATGTCTTGGTGACATTAATAACATCATTTTACCATGTTTTAATTTGTGCCCTCAATTCATCTGCATTGTTCGTCAGACTCCTTGCATTAAATAAATGCCATCCAATCTTGCCAAACTGTTCTCGAGAGACCCACCTGCGGCTGAAACAGGAGCAGTGACATGTCCCCTGGTCAGGAGGGTAGGGGACAGCATTCCTGTGATACTAATGCTCTGTTCTTACTTGTGGGTGATGAGTTGTTGTAATGCACCCTGTAGATAGTACACATTACAGCCACAATGTGCCACTTATAGAGGGGTGAATGTGGAGGAGTTATTTTTAAATAGAAACACCATGGGCGGGATTCTCCGGAAATTGGCGGAGCGGGCAGAAACGGCGCAGTGGAGTGGCGGGAACCACTCCAGTGTCGGGCTGCCCCAAAGGTGCAGAATCCTCCGCACCTTCAGGGGCTAGGACGGTGCCGGAGTGGTTTGCGTCCCGCCGGCGCGCCAACCGGGGCCGAAATGACTCTGCCGGCCGGCGCGGGTCCACGCATGCACAGGAGCGTCAGCGTCTGCTGATGTCATCCCCGTGCATGCGCAGGGGGGTTCACCTTCGCGCCGGCCATTGCGGAAGGCTACACGGCCGGCGGGTAGGAATAGAGTGCCGCCACGGATCGGTGGGCCATGCCACCGTGGGGGCAGCCCCCAGGGCCAGATCGCCCTGCCCCCTCGAGGACCCCGGAGCCCGCCCGCCAGGTCCCGCCGGTAAGGGACCAACTCCAATTTACGCCAGTGGGACCGGCATATAACGGGCGGAACTTTGGCCCATCGCGGGCCGGAGAATCGCCGGGGGGAGCCCGCCGACCGGCGCAGCACAATTCCCACCCCCACATTATCTCCGGCGCCGGAGAATTCGGCAGCCGGCGGGGGCTTGATTCACGCCGATTCTCCGACCCGGCGGGGAGGGTCGAAGCATCCTGCCCCAAATTTGATTTTCCCAGTTCTGTGGAACCTCTCCAACATTAATTGATCATATATAATTCGAGCCGGTGCCCCACAAATTTCTTCCCAGCCTTTAACACTGTCAACAGTTTGCCATCAAGCCAAGGAATCTCTTGCCCATAAACGTTCATAGAATCATTGAATGGGTATGGCACAGAGCTAGCCATCGGTCGCATCCAAACAGGTTAGGTTGGGTTACGGGGATGGAGTGGAGGTGTGGGCTTAGGTAGGGTGCTCTTTCCAAGGGTCGATGCAGACTCGATGTGCCGAATGGTCTCCTTCTACTCCGTAAATTCTATGATTCCTAAATTGTCGTGCTTAAAATTGGACACAATACTTCAGATGAGGTTGGACCAATATTTTATAAATGCTCATCATAACTTCTTTGCTTTGGATTCCGTATCGTGTGCTGTACTGTTCCATGTTCACTGTTTGCGATACTTTCTGGGTTTTGTGTCATCTACAAATCTTGAAAGTATGCCTTGTGGACCCAAGTTTAGATCATTAATATATATTAAAAGTAGTTTCAAGTCCTTTAACACCAATTTCAGGGTACTTGTTATAATTATAAAGCCTCAGGGCAGCACGGTGGCCTAGTGGTTAGCACAACCGCCTCACGGCGCTGAGGTCCCAGGTTCGATCCCGGCTCTGGGTCACTGTCCGTGTGGAGTTTGCACATTCTCCCCGTGTCTGCGTGGGTTTCGCCCCCACAACCCAAAAATGTGCAGAGTAGGTGGATTGGCCACGCTAAATTGCCCCTTAATTGGAAAAAATAATTGGGTAATCTAAATTTATAAAAAAAAAAACAAAATAATTATAAAGCCTCTTTATATTTCCTTTGTGAGTAAAACTTTACAAGGAAATAAAATGGGTTTGCATATCTCTTTGTAATTATTTCAGTTCGGCCTTCCCTCGAACAAGCAAAGACGTCAGCCCCTGTGTAGTTGGAAATATCCAGAGCTAACAGCATTGGTCCAGACACTAGCCATGGGGCATTATATAGCAGTTTCACCAGGAAATAAAAGTAGGACGAAACACAAATCGCCCCAAGACCTTGCTCCACTCCACAAGGACAAGACCTTCTCCGCATCCATGGAGATGATTACCTCTTGCACCTGCTCGACAAGACCACATTCAAAAGCCTCCTGATGTTGGGCGACAATTGTCAGCCCCTGACAAATCCTTTCTGGTCCTCAGAGATCACTTCTGGCATGCAACCCTCCAAATGTTTCGCTGGAACCTGAGCTAGTATTTTCGCATCACTGTTCAATAGTGAAATAGGCCTCACGGTAGCATGGTGGTTAGCATCAATGCTTCACAGCTCCAGGGTCCCAGGTTCGATTCCCGGCTGGGACACTGTCTGTGTGGAGTCTGCACGTCCTCCCCGTGTGTGCGTGGGTTTCCTCCGGGTGCTCCGGTTTCCTCCCACAGTCCAAAGATGTGCGGGTTAGGTGGATTGGCCATGCTAAATTGCCCGTAGTGTAAGGTTAATGGGGGGATTGTTGGGTTACGGGTATACGGGTTACGTGGGTTTAAGTAGGGTGATCATTGCTCGGCACAACATCGAGGGCCGAAGGGCCTGTTCTGTGCTGTACTGTTCTATTCTATAAGGCCTGTAAGAACTACACAACAGGATCTTTGTCCTTTTCCGGGATGAGAGAAATAGAGACCTGCGTCAGCATGGCCGGCAGCACCCCTTCAGCAGACAGTTGTTACGCATTCCCAGTAAGTGCGGTGCCAACAAGGCTGCGCACTGTTTGTAAAATTTGGCTGGAAAACCATCCAGCCCCGGTGTTTTCCTCAATTGCATGGAACCGATACAAAACAGCTAGCCAGGTGGCCCCTGTCCAGCAAGACAGAAAGGGGAGAAAAAAAGGAAATCCCAACCAGAAAGAGCCAGACATCCCCTTACCCCAGTCCCTCATCCAAACCAAAAGTACATATTAGGCAAAAAAATAAATACATAAAAGAGTCCACACTCCAACGGGCGACATGTGGCGCAGTGGTTAGCACTGTGACTGCGGCGCTGAGGACCCGGGTTCGAATCCCCGCCCTGGGTAACTGTCCGTGTCGAGTTTGCACATTCTCCCCATGTCTGCGTGGGTTTCACCCCCACAACACAAAAATGTGCTGGTTAGGTGGATTGGCCATGCTATTGGCAATTTAGCCCCTTAATTGGAAAAATAAAAATAATTGGCTACTCTAAATTTATAAAAACAAAAGAGTCCACACTCTTCATTGACCATTCAAACTATCATGTACAAGAAGAAGAACACGGAACCCCAAATAGCTAAAACACAAACAGCGGACAGGAACCTTCGAAATTCGAAAAACTCCCAAAAGAAAAAAATCCCATAACTACCATCAATCCTCTCCTAGTCCGCTCCTCCTTTTGCCTCCTCCGGCGTATTAAAGTAATGGTCCTTATTTTTAAACCTGACCCACAATCAAGCTGGGTACACCATTCCGAATTGCACCTCTTTTTTCTAAATCTTGTTGTTGAAACCAGCTCGTCGCTTTGCCAGTTCAGCCCTCATGTCCAGGTAAATTAGAATATGGTGCCCTTCCCAATAGCTTTCATTCATGGCCTTCGCCCATTGCAAGATCCACTATTTATCAAGAAATCTATGAAGGTGGACTATAACTGCCCATGGTGGATTCCCAGATTTCAGTTTCTCTTGTAGTGAATGGTGGGCCTGGTCCACCTCGGGAGAGTTAGCGAAGACCCCTTCCCCGACCAATTTCCCGAGCAGTTTCGCCACACATTGTGCGTTTGATGCCCTCCGGTACCCCGACAATCTACAGATTTTGGCGCCTGGACCTGTTCTCCTGGTCTTCAACCATGGCTCTTCAAATCTGTTGGGTCTCTGCCATCAACAAAATCTCAGCCAATCCGGTCGCTATGATGCAAGATCTCCCCTTCCATGTAATGGATGTTCGTGCTTTGTTCCTCCGTCCGCTGCTCTGCCCTGCCCTGCCCAAGGTTAACCGAAGTGAGGCCACCATTCCCTCGATTGCTCTAGAAACATCTTCCACAATTTATGGGAACTCCCCAGAAGGAATTCCAGCAATTTCTCCGTTACCTCCAAGGGAGGCATCAACGGTCCAGAGGGCTCCACCATATTTTTTTTTCCTCTAGGGCAGCACGGTGGCGCAGTGGCCTCATGGCGCCGAGGTCCCAGGTTTGATCCTACCAATGTGCTCTGAAAATGTGGAGATTTTCATATGAAAATTGAAAAACAGTTCAGTTTGCACTTTTCGAACTACAAATCAATATTACATGATCAGGAAAGAGGTAGGGCTAGAAAGATGAGAGAAACATATCAATCAAATAAAGCTTACACACTCCTATACAATGTGTCAGCATAGTCTCCAGGGCTGATTCCACTTGGAGCTCAGCCAAGCGTTCATTGTGAGGCCATTTGGCAACTGTATCAACAAATACTGTCTGAAAAGATGGCCAGATCATGGAGATGAGTATCGAAAGTTGTGTATTTTCCTGAACCCGTGGTCTCAGCTCCTTTCTGGAAAAGTCCACGCACTCTATTTTCATGTTGTAAAGGCTGACACAGACTACGGACGATCCTGCTGCCTCCAAAGGCAGACCCAAGGCATGGAAGGGGGCAGATAGTGAGAGATCAGCCTCTGTTACTGGGACATCAGCCCAGTTGTAATCATGAATGTTATGCCCTTTAGCTCTTACCGCTCACAACTCCCCCACCCCAAACAAACCTCATCCATGCATTGCCCACTGCCCCTCATATCCATGTCTTCTCATATACCCCACCTCCCCTCCATGCCCTCAAAAAAAAACCCTTCCACTGGCCATGTGTCCTCTTTCAACTCTTCAAGTATCCACTATGTGCTGAACCAATAAGCCACTGACAGGTTGGACAAGTCTTTGAAATGCTCCTGAAACTGACAACATAAGCAAATATGTTTTGAAAATCTACTTTGGAAAGACTGATCATCTTACAACCTCATAAAAGTGTCAACTACACACAGAACACCAAGATAAGTAGGAAAATTAGTTAAGAGGAATAGAGTCTGCAAAGGAATATAGGCAGGTTTAAGTGAGTATGCAAAAATTTGGCAGATGGCATATAATGTGGGAAGATGTGAAGTTATTCATTTGGCAGCAAGAATAGAAAAATCCAGAATGCTGTGTATAATTTTGGTCTCCATAAAGATATCATTGCATTAAAATTCATCATTCGACTTGATTCCTGCAATGGATTATGAGAAAAGGTTGGACTTGTTGAGCCTGTATCCATTGGAGTTTAGAAAAACGAGAAATGATCTTATTGAAACTTTAAAATCCTGAGGGGCTTTGGTAGATACTAGGCGAATGTTTCCAAATATGGGGAAGACCAGAACCAGGAGACGCAGTTAAAGGGTAAGAAGGTCACCCTTTCAAGATTGAGATTTGAGGTTTTTTTGCTGACATTCATTTGTATATGGAATTCTCTTTCCCAGAAAACAGTGGAGTCAGGGTCATTGAATGTATTCAAGGCAGAGTTGAAAAGATTTTTGGACAAAGGAATGGAGGGTTATGTGGGGGGAGAGGTGGCAGACAGTAAAGTGGAGTTGATATGAAATTCAGATCAGCTATGATTATGGAATGGCGAGCAGGCTTGAAGGGCTGAATGGCCTACTCTTGCTCCTGTGTTCCAATGAAGTAATTCATGAACTCTCCTCTGTTTATGCTCCATGGATAGTCAGCTCTGGCTCTTCCCTTGCTGTTAAGGGGCTGGTTTAGTACTGGGCTAAATAGCTGGCTTTTAAAGCAAACCAAGGCAGGCCAGCAGCGCGGTTCAATTCCCGGACCAGCCTCCCCGGACAGGCGTTGGAATGTGGCGACTAGGGGCTTTTCACAGTAACTTCATTTGAAGCCTACTTGTGACAATAAGCGATTTTCAGTTTACAAAGGAAAATATTACCAACGCATAGAACATAGAACAGTACAGCACAGAACAGGCCCTTCGGCCCTCGATGTTGTGCCGAGCGATGATCACCCTACTTAAACCCACGTAACCCGTATACCCGTAACCCAACAATCCCCCCATTAACCTTACACTACGGGCAATTTAGCATGGCCAATCCACCTAACCCGCACATCTTTGGACTGTGGGAGGAAACCGGAGCACCCGGAGGAAACCCACGCACACACGGGGAGGACGTGCAGACTCCACACAGACAGTGACCCAGCCGGGAATCGAACCTGGGACCCTGGAGCTGTGAAGCATTGATGCTAACCACCATGCTACCGTGAGGCCCAACTTCTGGCACTTCTGGCCAATAAAGTACTTTTGAAATGTCACTCAAATAAAGTAGGAAATTAGATCATACCTGCATCCCTTGGTCCCAGAGTGTTAATTATTGCACCACAAGGGCTGGTTTAGCTCACCAGGCTAAATCGCTGGCTTTTAAAGCAGACCAAGCAGGCCAGCAGCACGGTTCGATTCCCGTACCAGACTCCCCGGACAGGTGCCGGAATGTGGCGACTAGGGGCTTTTCACAGTAACTTCATTGAAGCCTACTCGTGACAATAAGCGATTTTCATTTCACATATAGTAAAGTAATGAAACGTGGGGGAATCCTAGTCTAATTTCTGAATTCATAAAACAAATATATTCAACATTTCCTTTGAAACTCATTGCTCCTTGCCTTCTCATAAAGCTGTTAATTGCCAAGTCATTCATGGCATCAATTACAATAATCTTTAATCCACTTTACATCTCATAATCTTGTGTCAATAAAGACAAGGGAGTTGAAAAAACCCATCAAAGAAAAATGGATATTACATGGTGGTAAGAATGTCAATCAAACAAAGCTAGCTCTCCCCTGCAAGCTGTGCCAACATTTGAGTCCAGTAGCCATTCATAATGAGATTATTTGGGAAAACATGTCTGGCCATCTTTTCAGACAGTGTTTGTTGTTACAGTAGCCAAATGGCCTCACTATGAATGCTTGGCTGAGCTCCAAGTGGAATCAGCCCTGGGCAGCATGGTAGCATAGTGATTAGCATCAATGCTTCACAGCTCCAGGGTCCCAGGTTCGGTTCCCGGCTGGGTCACTGTCTGTGCGGAGTCTGCACGTCCTCCCCGTGTGTGCGTGGGTTTCCTCCGGGTGCTCTGGTTTCCTCCCACAGTCCAAAGATGTGCGGGGTTAGGTGGATTGGCCATGCTAAATTGCCCGTAGTGTCCTAAAAAGTAAGGTTAAGGGGGAGTTGTTGGGTTACGGGTATAGGGTAGATACGTGAGTTTGAGTAGGGTGATCATTGCTCGGCACAACATCGAGGGCTGAAGGGCCTGTTCTGTGCTGTACTGTTCTAAATTCTAAAGACTATGCTGACACATTTTACAGGGGAGTGTAAGCTTTGTTTGATTGATATGTTTCTCTCATCTTTCTTTGAAGAGTTTTATTTCCCTGCCTCTGTTTTATTTACACAAGATTAAGAGGTGTGAAATGGTTAAAGCTGTTTTGTCATTGATATTACGAATGTCTGTGTGTAGTTGACACTTTTATGAGGTTGTAAGATGATCAGTCTTTCCAAAGTAGATTTTCAAAACATATTTGCTTATGTTGTCAGTTTCAGGAGCATTTCAAAGACTTGTCCAACCTGTCAGTGGCTTATTGGTTCAGCACATAGTGGATACTTGAAGAGTTGAAAGAGAACACATGGCCAGTGGAAGGGTTTTTTTTTGAGGGCATGGAGGGGAGGTGGGGTATATGAGAAGACATGGATATGAGGGGCAGTGGGCAATGCATGGATGAGGTTTGTTTGGGGTGGGGGAGTTGTGAGCGGTAAGAGCTAAAGGGCATAACATTCATGATTACAACTGGGCTGATGTCCCAGTAACAGAGGCTGATCTCTCACTATCTGCCCCCTTCCATGCCTTGGGTCTGCCTCTGGAGGCAGCAGGATCGTCCGTAGTCTGTGTCAGCCTTTACAACATGAAAATAGAGTGCATGGACTTTTCCAGAAAGGAGCTGAGACCACGGGTTCAGGAAAATACACAACTTTCGATACTCATCTCCATGATCTGGCCATCTTTTCAGACAGTATTTGTTGATACAGTTGCCAAATGGCCTCACAATGAACGCTTGGCTGAGCTCCAAGTGGAATCAGCCCTGGAGACTATGCTGACACATTGTACAGGAGTGTGTAAGCTTTATTTGATTGATATGTTTCTCTCATCTTTCTAGCCCTACCTCTTTCCTGATCATGTAATATTGATTTGTAGTTCGAAAAGTGCAAACTGAACTGTTTTTCAATTTTCATATGAAAATCTCCACATTTTCAGAGCACATTGGTAGGATGTTGAACGATTATTTCATATCTGTCTTCACCCAAGTGAATGAGGCGGTAGTTATGGAACTCGGGGAGAGAGATTGTGAGGTTCTTGAGCAAATGGTCGCAGGGAGTGATGAGGTATTGACGGGCTTAAAAGTGGGAAAATATCCAGGTCCATTGAATTGTGTCCCAGGCTGCTGTGGGATGAGAGTGAGGAGATTGCAGGAGCTCTGACCTAATTTTTTAATTCCTCTCTAGCCATGAGGGAGGTGCCAGAGGACTAGTGAACTAATGTCCCACTACTTAAGAAAGGTTGTAGAGACAAACCAGGAAACTACGGACTAGTGAGTCTCACGCCAGTCGTTGGGAGAAGATTCTAAAGGAGAGAGCATACCTCCACTTGGGGAGGCAAGGTTTGATCAGAGATAGTCAGCATAGCTTTGTTGGAGGGAAATCATGTCTAATAAATTTGATTTAATTTTTTGAGCATGTAACCAAGTGTGTAGATGAGGGTAGTACAGTTGATGTAGTTTACAGGGATTTCAGCAAAACCTTTGACAAGGTCCCACATGGGAGACTTGTTAAGAAGGCAAACACACATGGGATACAGGATGATTTGATAAGGTGCATTCATAATTGGCTTAGCGGTAGGAGTCAGAGGGTGGCTGCTTCAGTGTCTGGAAGCCAGTGACCAGTGGTGTACCACAGGCATCCATTCTGTGCCCCCTATTGTTTGTCATTTATATAAAAAACATTGATGACTATGTGGGGGATGGATCAGTAAGTGTGCGGATGACACAAAGATTGGCCTGGTGGTTAACAGTGAGGTTGAGTGTCTTGGGTTACAAGAGAATATAAATGGGATGGTCAAATGTGTGGATAAGTGGCAGATGGAATTGAATCCTGAAAAGTGTGAGGTGATGTGCTTTGGAAGGAGTAATTTAACAGGGAAGTATACTATGAAATGTCTCACACTGGGAATTCCGAACAAAGGACCTTAGCCTGTTTATCCATAGATCTTTGAAGGCAGAAAGGCAGGTGAATAGGGTGGTGAAAAAAGCATATGGGACAGTCGCTTTTATCAATCGGGGCATAGATTACAAAGATATGGAGATGTCAGCGTTGGACTGGTGTGAGCACAGTAAGAAGTCTTACAACACAAGGTTAAAGTCCAACAGGTTTGTTTCAAACACGAGCTTGCGGAGCACTCGGGTGAGGAAGGGGCAGTGCTCCGCAAACTCGTGTTTGAAACAAACCTGTTGGACTTTAACCTGGTGTTGTAAGACTTCTTACATAGATTACAAAAGCAGGGTGGTCAGGATGAGCTGCATAGAACTTTGGTGAGGTCTGTGTGCAGTTTTGGTCACTACATTATAGGAAGGATGTAATTGCATTGGAGGGGGTGCATAGAAAATTCACCACAATGTTGCATGAAATGGAACATTTAAGTTATACAGAGAGGTTCTGTGAACTGAAGAGGTTAAAAATTTGAAGCGGGACTTCCGGTGGCGGCCATGAAGGAGTTGGTCGCACATTTGGTAGCTCCCGCTTGGGACGGACCTTTGGACCTTTTCCCCGATTTTGTTCTCGGATGTTATTTGAAAAATCGATAGTGGACGCCACCATGAGGAGGAGTCCCACACCAGTGCATGGATAGACGGACCAGGGGTGCTGGCAAAGGAATAAATAGGTGAACAGAGAAGTTGAAGCTGCAGTGGGAAAAGGCATGGCGGACGAGCGGAGTTCTGGCTCGACAACCCAGCAGTTGACGGAGCAGTTGATGAAGTTTATCCAAGAGGGCTTCGCCAAGCACCAACATGAATGCTTGGACTCGATTAGAGAATCGATTGCTCGGCTGGAATAGAGATTGGACGTTCAAGATCGTGCGATTCAGAAAGTGGAGAAGGCACTGACGGAGCACAAGGAACACCAAACAGCAGTGAGGTGGAAATGGGGATGCTGAGAGACCAGCGGAAAAGGCTCCAGGAGAAGGTGGAGGATTTAGAGAATAGGTCCCACCGGCAAAACTTGAGGGTCGTTGGTCTCCCGAAGGGGTACGAAGGAGCGGATGCAGGGGTATATATAGCGGGTATGCTCGAGAAGCGAATGGGGGATGGGGCGTTCATCTGATCCCCGGAGGTGGACATGGCACACAGAACACTAGCGAAGAAGCCGCATGTAGGTGACACACCCCCCCCCCCCCCCCCACCCCGAGGGCGACGGTGGTGACAAGTACCTGGATAAGGAACGTATTCTACGGTGGCCAAGCAGATATGGAGCCGTAAGTGGGAGAATAGCATCCCGCGCATTTACCAAGACCTGAGTGCGGACGAAGCCAGGAGAAGAGCGGGATTCAACCAAATCAAGTTGACCCTTTTCAAGAAGAAGATGAAGTTTGGACTGCTGTATCCGGCCCATCTTTGGGTCACTTCTGAGGAGCAACACTTCTATTTTGAGTCGCCCAATGAAGCGATGGAATTTGCCAGAAGGAAAGGGCTGGCAGCGTTCTGAGCTGTTTGAACTTTGCTGCAGTGTTCACGTTAAAAATACCTTTGTTTTTGCACTATATTTGTAATGCCTTCTGTATCAATCCTGGAGCCGCCGCGTATTTTTGTAAGTTAAAGTTTGCATTTGTACTGGTGGGGGGTGGGAGGTGTGAATTTTCGATGTGGGGTTTCTCTTTTCATTTTGTTTCTTTCCGTTAACTGGGCTGGAAATGTTTTCTCTTGCATATGTGTGTCCGAGCGGGGGAGGGGGGAAACAATAGGTTGGAAAATATTTGGCGCCTGGGGTGGGGGCTACCAAGCTAGCTGGGCGGACTGGCTCACGGAAGCGCAGTGTGGGCTGAGCAGATGTTATGCTTGTTGAAGGGGTTTTTACTGTGCTGTTATTGAAGGGGGGAGGGGGGAAATTGCTCTGCTGACAAGCGAGGGACTGTTGCTGGGGGACAAAAGGGAGGACGGGGACAGAGACTTCCTTGGGGCGGGCCGAAGAAAGGTGATGGCTGATCGGCGGGGGAGGGGGGCAAGAAGCCCCCTGACCAGGCTGATCACATGGAACGTTAGAGGGCTGAATGGGCCGGCTAAGAGGGCACGCATGTTAGCTCACTTGAGGGGCTTAAAGGCGGACGTGGCAATGTTACAGGAGACGCATCTTTGGGTAATCGATCAGACTGGACTAAGGAAGGAATGGGTCGGGCAGGTATTTCATTCGGGGCTGGACTCTTAAGACTAGAGGGGTCGTGATCCTGATTAATAAGCGAGTGTCATTCGAGGCGGGAAGAACAGTTGCGGATGTGGGAGTCGGTACATCACGGTTAGTGGGAAGCTGGAAGGGCTGCCGGTGGTACTCGTGAATGTCTACGCGGCAAACTGGGATGATGTGGAGTTCATAAGGAGGATGTTGGGGAAGATCCCGGACCTGGACTCGCATAAGCTGGTCATTGGGAGGGACTTCAACACAGTCATTGACCCAAGGCTAGACCGGTCGAGCTCAAGGACAGGCAGGGTGCCAGCAATGGCAAGGGAGCTAACGGGGTTTATGGAGCAGTTGGGGGGAGTGGACCAATGGAGGTTTGGGCGGCCGGGAGTGAAGGAGTTCTCTTTTTACTCACACGTACATAAAATGAACTCCCGGATCGACTTTTTCATCTTGAACAGGGCTTTACTGACGGGGGTAGTGGACACTGAGTATTCAGCGATCACGGTCTCGGACCATGCCCCGCACTGGGTGGACTTACAGGTGAGCAAGGAGTGTGGCCAGCGCCCGCATTGGAGATTGGATGTTGGACGGTTAGCGGATGAGGAGGTGTGTGGGCGGGTGAGGAAATGCATTCAGAATTATCTGGAAGTTAATGACACGGGGGGAAGTCTCGGCAGCAATGGTCTGGGAGGCGCTGAAGGCGGTGGTCAGAGGGGAGCTGATTTCGATACGGGCCCACAGGGAGAAGGTGGATAGAGCAGAGACAGATCGACTGATTGGGGAAATACCTTGGGTCGACAGGAGATATGCGGAAACCCCAGAGGCAGGGCTTTTAAGGGAACGACAGGGAAGGGTTGGTAGAAGGGCTGGGGGCCCTGATAGGGATTGAAGAAATAGCAGAAGGGCTGAAGGCCATGCAGTCGGGTAAAGTCCCGGGGCCGGACGTTAGAAGACTGTTGAATGTGATCATGATGCCCCCAGAGGTTAGGGATGTTGAGGTAGTGGTCGCAATGGACGCAGAGAAGGCCATTGACCGGGTGGAATGGACTTATCTGTGGGAGGTGCTGGGGCGGTTTGGGTTTGGACGGGGCTTCATCGACTGGGTTAGGCTGCTGTATCAGGCGCCTGTGGCAAGTGTACGGACGAACAGGTTGACATCGGGCAATTTTACGCTGCACCACGGGATGAGGCTCTCACCACTGCTGTTTGCGCTAGCCATAGAGCCGCTGGCAATTGTGCTGAGAGCCTCAAAGGGCTGGTTCGGGGAGGGGTGGAGCATAGAGTCTTGCTGTACGCAGATGACCTGCTCCTATATGTTTCTGACCCACGAGAGGGATGGGAGAAATTATGAGGAGCGGGCCCAACAGGTCCACGTACTTCCTATAGAATTCCACCGGGAACCCATCTGGCCCCAGTGCCTTCCCCGCCTGCATACTCCCTAGTCCTTTGACCAGTTCCTCCAACCCAACCGGCGCTCCCAGCCCCGTTACCTGCCCCTCCTCTACCCTCGGGAACCTCAGCCGGTCCAGAAAGCGATCCATCCCCCCCTCCTCCGATGGGCGCTCAGACCGATACAGTCCCTCGTAGAAGTCCCTGAAGACCCCATTAATACCCACCGCACCGTGCTTCCCCCTCCCTCCCTCCCTCCCCCGATCTCCCTCGCTGCCTCCCGCTTCCGAAGCTGGTGTGCCAGCGTCTGGCTAGCCTTCTGTCCGTACTCGTACACCGCCCCTTGCACCTTCCTCCACTGCACCTCCGCCTTCCTGGTGGTCAACAGGTCAAACGCGGCCTGGAGGCTGCGCCGCTCCTTAAGTAATACCTCCTCAGGGGCCTCTGAGTACTTCCTATCCACCCTTACCATCTCCCCCACTAGCCTCTCCCTCTCTCTCTCTCCTCTCCTTCCCTTCTTTGTGGGCCCTGATGGAGATCAGCTCTCCCCTGACCACCACCTTCAGCGTCTCCCAGACCACCCCTACCTGCACCTCCCCGTTATCATTGGCCTCCAGGTATCTCTCTATACACCCCCGGACCCGCCCGCTCACCTCCTCGCCCGCCAACAACCCCACCTCCAAGCGCCACAGAGGATGCTGGTCCCTCTCCTTCCCCCAGTTCGAGGTCCACCCAATGCGGGGCATGGTCAGACATGGCTATCGCCGAATACTCCGTGTCCTCCACCCTCGGAATCAGCGCCCTGCTCATTACAAAAAAGTCAATCAAGGCCATATCATCATAGAATTTACAGTGCAGAAGGAGGCCATTCGGGACATCGAGTCTGCACCGGCTCTTGGAAAGAGCACCATACCCAAGGTCAACACCTCCACCTTATCCCCATAACTCAGTCCAACACTAAGGGTAATTTTGGACACTAAGGGCAATTTAGCATGGCCAATCCACCTAACCCGCACATCTTTGGACTGTGGGAGGAAACCGGAGCACCCGGAGGAAACCTACGTACACACGGGAGGACGTGCAGACTCCACACAGACAGTGACCCAAGCCGGAATCGAACATGGGACCCTGGAGCTGTGAAGCAATTGTGCTATCCACAAGGCTACCGTGCTGCCCGTTATGAACATGGGACAAGAATTAAAATTCCCTGGCCCCCGGCCTCGCAAACCTCCACGGATCCACTCCTCCCATCTGGTCCATACACCCCCTCAGCACCTTGGCCGTCACCGGCCTCCTGCCCGTCTTAGACCTAGAGCGATTCATTGCCGGATCCAGCACCGTGTTGAAGTCCCCCCTCCATTATCAAGCCCCCTGTCTCCAAGTCCGGGATCCGGCCCAACATGCGCCGCATTAACCCTACATCGTCCCAATTACATTTACCAAAACCACCCGCACCCCCTGCAGCTTACCACTCACCAGCACATACCTACCTCCATTGTCCGCCACGATACTCAACGCCTCAAACGACACCTGCTTCCCCACAAAAATCGCCACCCCCCGATTTTTTGCATCCAGCCCCGAATGGAACACCTGCCCTACCCACCCCTTTCTCAGCTTTACCTGATCTGCCACCTGCAGATGCGTTTCCTGGAGCACGACCACATCTGCCTTCAGCCCCTTCAGGTCTGCGAACACAAGGGCCTGCTTGACCGGCTCGTACAGGCCTCTTACGTTCCAGGTTATCAGCTGGATCAGGGGGCTGCCCCCCCCCCCCCCCCCCCCCCCCCAATTAGCCAAAACCCTTTCTAGGCCAGCCACGTGCCCGCGCACTTCCCGTTCCCCCCAGCGGCATACCCCCGCCCCGACCTCCTTGACAGACTCCAGCTTTCCCTTGGCCATTCCAGCAGCAACCCGGCTCTCTTCTCCCCCCCCCCCCCCCCCCCCTCCCAGCTAGGTCTCCCCCTAGCTGCATTGCTCCCCCCATTGCACTCCCGTGAGTCAGCCGACTCCTGTTGACCCCGGCCACTCCCACCGTTCCATCGACCCCCCCCCCAGTGTGGGAATCTCCCCACCCCCCTCCTGTCCATCAACTGGCTCTCCCGACCCCACCCCGTTCCATTCTCAGCGCAGGAAAAGCCCGCGCTATCCAGCACCGGCCGCGCCCCTTTCCACCCTTAGCGCGGGAAAAAGCCCACGCTTTCCACCCACCCGACCCCGCCTCTCTGGCATTGCTCCCTTTCCAGGCCCAGTCCCAATTCCCCCAGCTCGGGCCCCATCCCCATTTCCAGCCACCGAGGATCAGATGTGGGTGCCTACGTGGTCACCATGTTCAACATGCTGATGGGCGCGGAGGCCTTCCAGGGGCCCCTGGAACTGGAGGGGGCCCATCGAGTGTTGGCGAGGAGGCCCACAGGCTTTTACCTGCCACCCCCCCCCCCCCCCCCCCCCCCCCCCCCCCCCCCAACGAACCCACTCGACAGCCAGAGAAGAAACATTGCCCAACCTAACCGCAAAATCCCCCCAAAGCACAACACAATAGTCCCAACCACCCCCCCTCTGTGTCCCCTCGTCCCGGCCCTCAATCCAAATCCAGCTTTTCGGCCTGAATAAAGGTCCACGCCTCCTCCGGCGTCTCGAAATAATGGTGACGGTCCCTGTAGGTGACCCACAGTCGCGCCGGTTGCAACATACCGAACTTCACCCCTCTCCGGTGCAGCACCGCCTTAGCCCGATTGTATCCGGCCTGCTTCTTAGCCACCTCCGTGCTCCAGTCCTGATAAATCCGGACCTCAGCATTCTCCCACCTGCTGCTCCGCTCTTTTTGGCCCACCTTAACACACATTCTCTGTCCGCGAACCGGTGGAACCGCACCAGCACCGCCCACGGCGGCTCGCTGGGCTTGGGCCTCCTCGCCAGCACTCGATGGGCCCCTCCAGTTCCAGGGGCCCCTGGAAGACCTCCGCGCCCATCAGCGTGTTCAACATGGTGACCACGTAGGCACCGACATCCGATCCTCCAGCCCCTCCGGGAGACCCAGAATCCGCAGATTCTTTCCTCTGGACCGGTTCTCCATGTCCTCAAACTTCGCCTGCCATTATGGGCAGCATGGTGGTTAGCATAAATGCTTCACAGCTCCAGGGTCCCAGGTTCGATTCCTGGCTGGGTCACTGTCTGTGTGGAGTCTGCACGTCCTCCCCATGTGTGCGTGGGTTTCCTCCGGGTGCTCCGGTTTCCTCCCACAGTCCAAAGATGTGCGGGTTAGGTGGATTGGCCATGCTAAATTGCCCGTAGTGTCCTAAAAAGTAAGGTTAAGGGGGGGGGGGGGGGGGGGGGGGTTGTTGGGTTACAGGTATGGGGTGGGTTTGAGTAGGGTGATCATTGCTCGGCACAACATCGAGGGCCGAAGGGCCTGTCCTGTGCTGTACTGTTCTATTCTATTCTATTCTATTCTATTTCTTATGGTGCGCCTCCACCTTCACTGCCAGGCCCTCGATCTCGTCCTCATTCTCCAAGACCTTTTGCCGGATCTCCCGGACCGCCGCCCCTTGGGCCGTCTGGGTCTCAAGCAGCTTGTCAATTGACGCCTTCATCGGCTCCAGCAGCTCTGCCTTCAACTCCGTGAAGCAGTGCTGGAGAAACTCCTGCTGCTCCTGTGACCACTGCACCCACGCTGCCTGGTCTCCACCCGCCGCCATCTTGGTCTTCCTCCCTCGCACCTTTCTCTGCTCCAATTCCACTTTTTTCACCCTTCCACTCCTGGTCCAATCCATACAGCGCCGGGGGAATATTGCTGTCCCCTTCCCACACTGGGAATCGTCAAAAAAGTACCATTGGTTGCCCTAAAAAGAGCCCTAAAGTCAATTTTTAGCGGGAGCTGCTGCACGTGCGACTTCGCTCCACATAGCCGCAACCGGAAGTGTTTGGGGGCATTAATAACGGCATCTCTGCCCTTCCCGCTGGCACGGTACTCCACCAGCCCCGTGGTGGTGACGGCCCTTGAGAGTTTGGGGGCAATGGCGGAAACATGGAGCAGAGGGAGCATCACTTTGGTCTCCAATCTGCAATAATCATCGGTTTGCCCCGGGGCGGCTGGATGGAGGGTTTCGGAAATGGCAAAGAGCAGGGATCGAGCGGTTGGGAGATCTGTTCATAGAGGGGAGCTTTCCCAACCTGAGGGAGTTGGAGGAGAAATTTGAATTGACGGGAGGGAATGAGTTTAGGTACCTGCAGGCGCGGGATTTCCTACGCAGGCAGGTCTCAACCTTCCCGCTTCTACCACCAAGGGGATACAGGACAGGGTAGTTTCCAGAGTATGGGTGGGACGGGGGAGGGTTGCAGACATCTATAAAGAACTAGTGGGGTCAGAGAAAACGCAGACCGAGGAGCTGAAACACAATTGGGAAGAGGAGTTCGGAGGAGAGATAGAGGATGGTCTCTCTGGGCGGATGCGTTGAGTAGAGTCAACGTGTCCACATCATGAGCCAGGCTCAGCCTGATACAATATCAGGTCGTTCACCGGGCACACATGACAGTGGCCCGGATGAGCAGGTTCTTTGGGATAGAAGATAGATGTGCAGGAGGACCAGAAAACCATGCTCATATGTTCTGGGCATGCATGAAGCTTAGGGGATTCTGGCAGGGGTTTGCAGATGTCATGTTCAAGGTGTTAAAAACAAGGGTGGCACAGAGTCCAGAGTTGGTGATTTTCGGACTGTCAGAAGATCCGGGATACCAGGAGGAGAAAGAGGTAGATGTTCTGGTCTTTGCCTGCCTGGTCGCCCGGAGACAGATACTATTAGCTTGGAGGGACTCAAAGTCCCCGAAGTCAGAGACCTGGCTCACTGACATGGCTAGCTTTCTCTGTCTGGAGAAAATCAAGTTCGCCTGAGAGGTTCAATGTCAGGGTTTGTCCAGAGGTGGCAGCCATTCGAGAAAATTAACTGTCAGCAGAGGTGGGATGGGAGGTAGGGGGGGAGGGGGTAGTTTTGTTTAGATTAGTGTGTAAGGAAGGTGGGACCTGTGAGAGAGGAAGACTGCCTTTGCACTATGTTTATATTTGTATGTACACTGTTTCTTCTGTTATTGTTCCAAAATCACAAATACCTCAACAAAATTTTGTATAAAAAAAAATTGAAGGGGTTAGGGTGCATTGAGTCGCTTCCGGGGATGAGGCTTTGTAACAGCCGAGAAAAACAATAACACAGCAAAACAATTTCTCAAAGATGAACTAGCAGCAGTGCATTAAAGAGAGTTATTCCACAATCTTGATAGAATACATTTGCATTATATCCGCAGAAAGTAAAGCGAGAACAATTTTTAAAGATCGAGCCTTTCAAAAGAGAATAACACCATTATCTAAAGAGGAAGAATGTGAGAGGTTATGGGGAGAAAGTGGGGGAAAAGCTCGATGGGAATTTCTCATTCGGAAAGCCTGTGCAGATACAATGGGGTGAATGGCCTCCTTCTGCACAACAACAATGAATATAAATGAACAAAAATAAACTCCCATCAGCTGATGGCCTTTGTGATGTATACAATGGAGGCAACATTTCATTTTGTTAAATGAACAAAATGGGGCAGCACGGTAGCATAGTGGTTAGCATCAATGCTTCACAGCTCCAGGGTCCCAGGTTCGGTTCCCGGCTGGGTCACTGTCTGTGCAGAGTCTGCACGTCCTCCCCGTGTGTGCGTGGGTTTCCTCCGGGTGCTCCGGTTTCCTCCCACAGTCCAAAGATGTGCGGGTTAGGTGGATTGGCCATGCTAAATTGCCCGTAGTGTCCTAAAAAGTAAGGTTAAGGGGGAGTTGTTGGGTTACGGGTATAGGGTGGATACGTGAGTTTGAGTAGGGTGATCATTGCTCGGCACAACATCGAGGGCCGAAGGGCCTGTTCTGTGCTGTACTGTTCTATGTTCTATGTTCTGTAACTATGTCCAGAATGGACCATGAATTTCCTTGGGTTCTTTTAACAAGTGTATCTGATTCTTGCAGGCCTCCACACTCTTTGACAACTCTATCTGCTGCCTTGGAAGAAGTGAGAGTTATTCCTGCTTATTTACCCAATGGCCTTGCTTTGAAGGAGGCAGTACAGAAGGCTAGAATCTGGCTTCAAGAAGTGGAGATTTTTCAGGTGACTTATAAACTAGACATCAGTACATTAAAATGAAAATAGTATTTGATATCTCTCACCAAAAAAAATGTATCTACATTTCTGTGCGGGATCTAAGACCATAGTTAGTTATTGAACATTAATGGAGAGATGAACATTAACACAAAATGCTGGTGTATTTGAGCATGCAAGTGGAGTGTTTACACTCACTATGCATTATAAATAACTTAATGTTTAGTTTTTATTTGCTACATCTGGCTTCAACTTAATCCATTGCAGTCATAATTCACATTCCACTACAATGCCGACATGTGTAGTCATTTACATTGTATCATTGAATCCTTTCACTGTAAATTAAACCTTGATTTAATGCCTTCAAAAAAGATCATAAATTTTGAATGTCCATTTTCCGTTGGTCTGCTTATTCCTTTTATGAACATAGGAGCAAGAGTATGTCATTTGGATCAACAAGCTTGTTCCACCATTCAAATAGATCATGACTGATCATCTATCTCTGGGCTATTTTTCCCCACTATCCCCATATCTCTTGATGGAGATGTTCAATGATTGAGGTAGAGAATTCCAAAGATTCATCACCCTCTTAGTGTAGAATTTCCTCCTCATTTCAATCTTAAATGTCTGCCCCTTATTTTAAGACTGTGTCCCCTATCTAGAATCACGAATCAGGAGAAACATCCTATCTACATGTACCCTATCACAGCCTGAAAGAATTTTGTACGTTTCAATTAGATCACCTCTCATTCTTTGAAACTCCAGAGAATAAGTATAATAATCTTTATTCTCACAAGTAGGCTTACAATGAAGTTACTGTGAAAAGCCCCTAGTCGCCACATTCCTGCACCTGTTCGGGTACACAGGGAGAATTCAGAATGTCCAAATTACCTAATACATGTCCAGTTTCCTCAATGTCTCCTCATAAGAACCTCTGTTGCACTCCCTGTTTGGCAAATATATCCTTCCTTTGATGGGAAAACCAAAACAATACTCCAGGTGCAAGTTCACAAGGCTCAATAAAATTACCCTTGCGATGAAGGCCAACATATCAGTTGTCTTCATAATTGCGTCACCTGTATGCTTGCTTTTAATGACTCATGAACAAAGACACCCATGAATTTTGGACATCAGCACTTCCCAACTTCTCACTATTTAAAAAAATGTCTACCTTTCTGGGGCGGGGTGGGGGGGGTGTGGTTCTACCAAAGTAGATAACTTCAAACTTATTCACATTATATTTTATCTTCCATATTCTTACCCACTCACTTAGCCTGTTGAAATCCCCTTGAAGCCACTTTGCACACTCCTCACAATTTGCATTCCCACCTAGTTTTGTGTCATCAGCAAATTTGGTTCCCACATCCAAATCATTGATATAGATTGTTGACAGATGTGGCCGCAGCACTGATCCTAGCTATCCCTCGAGAAACAGTCTCCCATCCGAGAATGACCCATTTATTCTTACTTTCTGTTTTTATTCTCAATCCATGCCAATATATTACCCCCAATCCCATGTGCTCTAATTTTCTTTCCTAACCTTCGGGACCTTATCATAACTCTTCTGAACATATCAATACACCACATCCACTGGTTCTCTGTTAGCTATGCTCCAGGCAACATCCTGAAAAGACTCCCAACAAGTTTGTCAAATGTGATTTCCCTTTCATAAATCCATGTTGACCATTATTTTTTACGACATTTATGTCGTTATAGTTACAGGTTAAGTCGCCATATTACCAGATGATCATAGGCTGCTTTCCCCTTTGAGAGGGGAGAGCTGACTGGTGGTGATTTGACATGAGGATCACCACATCTCAGGCGAGGGGTAAGGTTGAGAAGCTGGGGCCTTCATGAATAACCTCAACTGGCACAGGAGTGAAGATGTCTTTCGGTAATTTTATTGAGACTTCTGAGCTCCTACTGGAGTATTGTGTACAGTTTTTATTTTCCCTTCTAAGGAAGGATATACTTGCCATAGAGGGAGTGCAACAGAGGTTCGTATGAGGAGAAAATGAGGGAACTGCACCTGTATTCTCTAAAGTTTAAAAGAATGAAAGGTGATCTCATTGAAACTTAGTGACAGGTTAGATATATGGGCTGCTGGACTTGCTTTGCATCACGAACCAACTGTCCAGCCAAGTCAGCTAAACTGGCCCCCTGTTGTTCAGTATGCCTGAATGCAATCAGTACCAAACTCAAGACTGATATCCAAATCAAAATAATGCAGATGCTGGAAATTCTCAGATGCTCTGGCAGCATTCGTGGAGAAAAAAAAACAGAGCACGTGCTTCAGATATGTGACCTTTCATCGGAATTTCTGAAAGGTCACCAAGTTGAAATGTTACTCTTTCTCCCTCCACAGATGCTGCCAGACCTGCTGAGTATTTTCAATATTTTCTCTTTTGATTGACACTGATGTTTGTCACCATCTCATTGTAGTTTAAAAACAAGTCCTCGAAATTACCGTTCACAATATCAGCAAACAAATGTGCAACTTTTTTGCATGACACTCCTCTGTCCTCATTTAATAGTGCCATCTGTTTATTTTAAATTAATGTTTCAAAAAAAACGCATACCAAGGAATGTACCAAGCTATAAGCAGCTAATTGTACTCTGAATGATTTCTAAATACTGAGTTTGTGGTTGGGGTGCAATTCCACTGTTGGAACGTTGTGCTGGAAGCATCTGAGCTGTTGGAGCCTCCTTTGATTTGCCAGTGTCCCATGCTTCCATTTCTAACTACATTATCCCTCATCCCACCACCAACACTGCCTAAGCTATTCATACGTTCACTATCTCGTGGGTGTTTTTAATTTCTCTCCTTATGTCTCCTATTCTTTGCTGCCTGTATCTTCATTTGCACAACGTCCTGATGACAATCACCACTCTTTTTGCTGACTACATTGGTTGTGGGTTCAACCATGCATCAAATATAAAATTATCGTTCTTGATTTCAGATCTCATTGTTCCTTTGTCTCTGTAACTTGCTCCTCCAATCCAACATATTGTAAGGTCTTTTGCAAAAAGATGAAGATTAACTAAAGTGAACTAAATGATGAAATGGCAGAGACTTTGAACAAATATTTTGTGTCCATTTTCACGGTAGAAGACACAATTTACATAGCAGAATTATAGAGTACAAAAGGAATAATGAGAGTGAGGAACTTAATGTAATTAACCACAGAATCCTGACAGTGCTGAAGGATGCCATTTGGCTCATCGGGTCTGCACTGGCCCTCGGAAAATTCGCCCTATCGGCCCACTCTCCCACCCTTTCCCCATAACCCCACCTAACCTACACATCTTTGGACACTAAGGGTTTTCTTTTTAACGTGGCCAATCCACCTAACCTGCACATCTTTGGACTGTGGGAGGAAACAAGAGCACATGCAGATACTAGGGGAGAGTGCAAACTCCACACAGACAGTCACCCAAGGCCAGAATTGAACCCACGCCCTGGTACTATGAGGCAGCCGTGCTAACCACGTGCCACCATGCCACCCAATTAATATCATCAGAGAAAAAATAGTGGGGAAATTTAAAGAACTAAAGGCTGACAAATCCGAGAATGGCAGGAGGTTGGGAACCAGAGCGTTAGTGTAGAAAGTGTAATAACTGAAGGGGAAATAGAGAACAAAAATAAGAGAACAACATCACCCTGTCTGCTCCAACATAGAGGTTCGAAGTGTACTTGTTTCAACGCCAGAAGTATAGCGGGTAAGGCAGATGAACTTGTTACTACTTATTATTACTTGGAATTACAATGTGGCTATCACAAACACGGTTAAAGGAAGGGCAGGATTGGCAGCTGAATGTTGGAGGATATAGATGCTTCAGGAGAGATAGAGGGGGATGTAAAAGGGGTGGGGGAATAGTATTACTGGTTAAGGAGAATATTGTAGCCGTACTGCGGGAGGACACCTTGGTGGGCTCACACAATGAAGCAATCTGGGTAGAGCTCAGGAACAGGAAGGGGGCAATCACAATGTTGGGTGTTTATTACAGGCCCCCCAACTGCCAGCAAGAGAGAGGAGCAGATAGGTAGAGAGATTTTGGACAGGTGCAAAAATAACAGGGTTGGTGTGGTAGGGGATTTTAATTTCCCCTATATTGACTGGGACTCACTTAGTGCTAGGGGTTTGGATGGGGCAGAGTTTGTATGGTGTATCCAGGAAGACTTCTTGATGCAATATGTACATAGTCCAACTGGGGAAGGAGCAGTACTGAATATGGTATTGGGTAATCAGCCTGGACAGGTGATTGAGGTTTCAGTAGGGGAACATTTTGGGGGTAGTGACCACAATTCCGTAAGTTTTAGGGATGAAGGTAAATTAACGTGCTAATCTGGGGAAAGGTAAATTACGATAACATTAGACAGGAATTGAAGAATTTGGCTTGGGTGCGGCTTTTGGATAGTAAATCAACATCGGACATGTGGGAGTCTTTCAAGCGACAATTGATTAGGATTCAGGAAAGTCATGTTCCTGAGAGAACGAAGGATAAGTATGTAGGGAGCCTTGGATAACGAAGGATATTGTGAACCCTGTCAAAAAGAAAAAGGAAACCTTTGTACGGTCTAGAAAGGTGGGGACAGTTGAAACCCTTGATAATAAATGAGGACGGTACTGATGCAGAATATTAGGAGGGCTAGGAGGGGTCATGAAAAGTTCTTGCCAAGTCGGATTAAGGTGAATCCCAAAGCTTTTTATTCATATGTAAAAAGAAAGAGGGTGGCCAGGGAAAGGATTGGACCACTTATGGACAGTGGGAGGAATCTATATGTTGAGCCAGAGGAAATGGGCAAGGTACTAAATTAGTACTTTGCATCAGTGTTCACCAAAAAAGGGATTTTGTGGAAGATGATTCTTGGGTAGGGTGTCTGGACAGTCTGGATCATGTTAACATCGAAAAGGAGGAGGTATTGGGTCTTTTAAAAGATATTACGGTCGATAAGTCTCCTGGGCTGGATGGGATTTACCCCAGAATACTGAGGGAAATTGCTGGGGCCTTGACTGACATCTTTGTATCCTCATTGGCTGCAGGTGAGATTCTCGCGAACTGGAGAATAGCTAATGTGGTACCTCTGTTTAAGAAAAGTAGCAGGAATAACCCTGGAAACTATAGGCCGGTGAGCCTCAGGTCAGTAGTAGGTAAATTATTGCAGAGAATTCTCAGGGACAGGATTTATACCCATTTGGAACAAACAGACTCATTAGCGATTGAGAGCATGGTTTTGTGAAGGGGAGGTTGTGCCTCACTAACTTGCTTGAGTTGTTTAAGGAGGTGACAAAGATATGGGGAGGGCGGTGGATGTTGTTCACATGGACTTTAGTAAAGCCTTTGACCAGGTGCTTCATGGCAGACTGGTAGCATTGTGGATAGCACAATTGCTTCACAGCTCCAGGGTCCCAGGTTCGATTCCGGCTTGGGTCACTGTCTGTGCGTGGGTTTTCTCCGGGTGCTCCGGTTTCCTCCCACAGTCCAAAGATGTGCAGGTTAGGTGGATTGGCCATGATAAATTGCCCTTAGTGTCCAAAATTTCCCTTAATGTTGGGTGGGGTTACTGGGTTATGGGGATATGGTGGAGGTGTTGACCTTGGGTAGGGTGCTCTTTCCAAGAGCCGGTGCAGACTCGATAGGCCAAATGGCCTCCTTCTGCACTGTAAATTCTATGATAAACTGTAAATTCTATGATAAAAGGTGAAGTCACACAGGATCAGAGGCAAGATGGATACAGAACTGGCTCGGTCACAGAAGGCAAAGGGTAGCAGTAGAAGGGTGTTTTTCTGAATGGAAGGTTGTGACTAGTGGTGTTCCACATAGATCTGTGCTGGGGCCTCTGTTGTTTGTGGCAGCACAAGGGACAGGGTAGTCAAAAAAGCATATGGGATGTTTGCCTTCATTGGACGGGGCATCGAGTATAAAAACTGGCACAAGTCATGCTTCAGTTGTATAGAACCTTGGTAAGACAGTACTTGGAATATTGCGCACAATTCTGGTCGCCACACTACCAGAAGGATGCGGAGGCTTTGGAGAGGATGCAGAGGAAGTTTACCAGGATGTTGCCTGGTCTGGAGGGTGTTAGCTATCTGGAGAGGCTGAATAGACTCGGATTGTTTTCATTAGAAAGACAGAGGTTGAGGGGTGACCTGATAGAAGTGTACAAGATTATGAGGGGTATAGATGGAATGGATGGGCAGGCAGTCTTTCCCAGGGTAGAGAGGTCAGTCACCAGGGGGCATAGGTTTAAGGTCTGTGGGGCAAAGTTTAGAGATGTGCGAGGCAGGTTTTTTACACGGAGGGTGGTGAGTGCCTGGAGAGATTGTGGAAACAGATACATTAACGGCGTTCAAAAGGCATCCTGACAAACACATGGATGGGTATAGAGGGATACGGCACAAGGAAGTGCTGAGGGTTTTGGCAAAGGTTGGTATCATAACTGGTGCATGCTTGGAGGGCCGAAGGGCCTGTTCCTGTGCTGTATTGTTCTTTGTTGTTTGGTCTACCTCCTTGGGTTCTGAAAGAAGGAGTTGCAGAGAGCGTGAATGCACTGGTTATGATTTTTTTACATTCCTTCGATTTTGGAACTACCGCAGCGGACATGAATTTAGCAGATATAACTTGTCAATTCAAGAAAGGATGGAGAGAAAACGGGGAGGTATAGGCCATCAGTCCTCGGGGAAAATGCTTGAATCTATTATAATGGAAGTCTAAATGCACTTAGAAAATTAGGATATGATCAGATAGATTATACGTGGTTTTACAAAAAGAAAATTGTGCCTGACAGTTTATTAGTTCTTTGATGAGTAACTAGTAGAGTAGATAAAGAGAAACCAGTAGTTGGATTTCCAAAAGTATTTGACAAAGTATCACACAAAAAGTTAGATAGGGCCAGGTGGCCTACTCCTGCTCCGAGTTCGTATGTTCTTATGGAATTGGGGGAAATATATTCACATAGATGGAGGTTTGTTTGAAAGACGGGAAGTAGTTGGGATAAATAGGGCATTTCCCAGTTTGCAGGCTGTAACTAATGGCTTGCTGGAAGGATTAGTGCTGGGGCATTTTACAATCTACAATTGTACTATTTACAATCTATCATTAATGATTTATGTCAAGAGACAATGAATACAAGTTTGCTGCAAAAACAAAGCTAGGTGGGAATGCAAAGAGATAGAGGCTGATTAAGTGCATGGGTAACAGGTGGCAGATGGAGTATATTGTGGGAAAATGTGAAGAAATTGCAAATAAACAACTTTAAAAAGAAATAGGAAAGCAAACGGGAAAAGCTTATCAGTCAAGGAACTAGAATTGTCCTGCAAAGTGCAAAAGGTCAGAATGCAGAAATGTCACTTGATAAGAACATAAGATGTAGGATCAGCAGTACTGTAGACCATATGGTTGCTCGAGCCCTTGATGTTGAGAGACAAGGAATACAAAGTTAACAATCGTGCAGCAAGCAATTAGAATGGCAAATGGAAGGTTCGCCTTTATTACAAGGTGATTAGAGTGCAAGAATACGAACGTCTTGCTGCAAATTTGTGGGATTGGTGAAACCGCACCTGGAGAACTGTGCAATTTTGATCTCCATAATCAGGGAAGAATATACTTGCCTGGGAGGCGGTACAGCGAAGGTTCACTAGATTGGTTCCAGGGAGGAGAGGGCTGACCTATGATGATAAACTGAGTAAATTGGGGTTATAGTCTTGGGCTGGGAAGAATGATAGCTGATGTAATTGAAACATTCCGGGTTCTGAAGGGTCTTAACAGGCTGGACACAGCTTGTTTCCTCTGGCTGGGGAATCTACAACACAGTCTCAGGATAAGAGCACAAGACTGAGTTGAGAAGACATTTTTTCACTCAGAGCGTTGTGAATCTTTAGAATCGTCTATTTTAGAGGTTTAATCATTGAATATATTTAAAACAGATTATTAGTCTCAGATGTTCGAAGAGGGGGTGGAAAGGGTGCGAAAGTAGCAGAAGATTGGAGACAGTGCAGCATGGGTGTGAAATTAGCTGAGTGTAGTGATGAATGGCTGTCTTTGGAATGGAGGAATGTTTGCAGGGGCGACAGTGTTAGAAACCCATATAATCCATGGGCAGCACGGTAGCATGGTGGTTAGCATAAATGCTTCATAGCTCCAGGGTCCCAGGTTCGATTCCCAGCTGGGTCACTGTCTGTGCGGAGTCTGCACGTCCTCCCCGTGTGTGCGTGGGTTTCCTCCGGGTGCTCCGGTTTCCTCCCACAGTCCAAAGATGTGCGGGTTAGGTGGATTGGCCATGCTAAATTGCCCGTAGTGTAAAAAGTAAGGTTGGGGGGGGGGGGGGGGGTTGTTGGGTTACGGGTATAGGGTACACGGGTATAGGGTGGATATGTGGGTTTGAGTAGGGTGATCATTGCTCGGCACAACATTGAGGGCCGAAGGGCCTGTTCTGTGCTGTACTGTTCTATATGCCAAAATTAAACTAAAGGTACAGTTCCAAACCCAGAAGCAGAGGATCTGGGAGTCTATAAGCCTACATTATTGAAGTTGGCAGGGCAGGTTACGAAAATGATAAAAAAATGCTTGCAGCATCCTGGGCTTTGAGTAGACCCTAAGGAAGTTATGATAAAACACTGATTCAACAACCACTGGAGTTTAATGTCCAGTCTGGGCAACAAACTTTACACGGGATGTAAAGACATTAGGGAGAGTGTAGAAACTATTTATGCAAATGTTTTCAGGGCTGAAGAATTTCAGTTTTAATAATAATCTTTATTATTGTCACAAGTAGGCTTACATTAACACTGCATTGAAGTTACTGTGAAAATCCCCTAGTCGCCACACTCCGGCGCCTGTTTGGGTACACAAGGGAGAATTCAGAATGCCCAATTCACCTAACAAGCACGTCTTTTGGGACTTGTGGGAGGAAACCGGAGCACCCGGAGGAAACCCACGCTGACATGGGGAGAACGTGCAGACCCTGCAGAGTGACCCAAGCTGGGATTAGAACCTGGGACTCTGGCGCTGTGAAACAACAGTGCTAACCACTGTGCTACCGTGGATAAATTCGAGAAGCTGGAACTTTTTTTTTCTTTCATGGGATGTCGAAGCCGCATTTATTGCCCATCCCTAATTACCCTTCAACCCAGAGGCAGACTTACACTTATGGGGGCTCTGCAACATTAAGCCCTGCCCCAATAATTTCAAGCCCCACCCAAATGACATCAATGTCCTCCTGACCTCACACAATGCAAGGCACAGAAACACAAAATCATTGGTTAATTGCTGTAATGCTCTTTAACTTAAGACAATAACAAAACTGCATTGTAATTGATAAATTGAAATCCAAGCCTACCTGTTGTTGTCAGAATGACGGTAGAGATGGTAAATATTGCAACCTCTGTGTCTTGAGGCAAGCAAACATTAACTGGCTGATACACCGAAACATAGAAGATAGGAGCAGGAGGAGGCCTTTTGTCCCTTCGAGCCTGCTCCGCCATTCATCACGATCATAAGAACATAAGAACTAGGAGCAGGAGTAGGCCATCTGGCCCCTCGAGCCTGCTCCGCCATTCAATTAGATCATGGCTGATCTTTTGTGGACTCAGCTCCACTTTCCGGCCCGAACACCATAACCCTTAATCCCTTTATTCTTCAAAAAACTATCTATCTTTACCTTAAAAACATGTAATGAAGGAGCCTCAACTGCTTCACTGGGCAAGGAATTCCATATACTCACAACCCTTTGGGTGAAGAAGTTCCTCCTAAACTCAGTCCTAAATCTACTTCCCCTTATTTTGAGGCTATGCCCACTAGCTCTGCTGTCACCCGCCAGTGGAAACAACCTGCCCGCATCTATCCTATCTATTCCCTTCATAATTTTAAATGTTTCTATAAGATCCCCCCTCATCCTTCTAAATTCCAATGAGTACAATCCCAGTCTACTCAACCTCTCCTCATAATCCAACCCCTTCAGTTCTGGGATTAACCTAGTGAAACTCCTCTGCACACCCTCCAGCGCCAATACGTCCTTTCTCAAGTAAGGAGACCAAAACTGAACACAATACTCAGGTGTGGCCGCACTAACACCTTATACAATTGCAACATAACCTCCCTAGTCTTAAACTCCATCCCTCTAGCAATGAAGGACAAAATTCCATTTGCCTTCTTAATCACCTGTTGCACTTGTAAACCAACCTTCTGTGACTCATGCACAGCACACCCAAGTCTCTCTGAACAGCGGCATGCTTTAATATTTTATCGTTTAAATAATAATCCCGTTTGCTGTTATTCCTACCAAAATGGATAACCTCACATTTGTCAACATTGTATTCCATCTGCCAGACCCTAGCCCATTCACTTAACCTATCCAAATCCCTCTGCAGACTTCCAGTATCCTCTGCACTTTTTGCTTTACCACTCATCTTAGTGTCATCTGCAAACTTGGACACATTGCCCTTGGTCCCCAACTCCAAATCATCTATGTAAATTGTGAACAATTGTGGGCCCAACACGGATCCCTGAGGGACACCACTAGCTACTGATTGCCAACCAGAGAAACACCCATTTATCCCAACTCTTTGCTCTCTATTAATTAACCAATCCTCTACCCATGCTACTACTTTACCCTTAATGCCATGCATCTTTATCTTATGCAGCAACCTTTTGTGTGGCACCTTGTCGAAGGCTTTCTGGAAATCCAGATATACCACATCCATCGGCTCCCCGTTATCTACTGCACTGGTAATGCCCTCAAAAAATTCCACTAAATTAGTTAGGCATGACCTGCCCTTTACGAACCCATGCTGCGTCTGCCCAATGGGACAATTTCTATCCAGATGCCTCGCAATTTCTTCCTTGATGATAGATTCCAGCATCTTCCCTACTACCGAAGTTAAGTTCACTGGCCTATAATTTCCTGCTTTCTGCCTACCTCCTTTTTTAAACAGTGGCGTCACGTTTGCTAATTTCCAATCCACCGGGACCACCCCAGAGTCTAGTGAATTTCGGTAAATTATCACTAGTGCATCTGCAATTTCCCTAGCCATCTCTTTTAGCACTCTGGGATGCATTCCATCAGGGCCAGGAGACTTGTCTACCTTTAGCCCCATTAGCTTGCCCATCACTACCTCCTTAGTGATAACAATCCTCTCAAGGTCCTCACCTGTCATAGCCTCATTTCTATCAGTCGCTGGCATGTTATTTGTGTCTTCCACTGTGAAGACCGACCCAAAAAACCTGTTTAGTCCCTCAGCCATTTCCTCATTTCCCATTATTAAAACTCCCTTCTCATCCTCTAAAGGACCAATATTTACCTTAGCCACTCTTTTTGTCTTATATATTTGTAAAACCTTTTACTGTCTGTTTTTATATTCTGAGCAAGTTTACTCTCATACTCTATCTTACTCTTCTTTATAGCTTTTTTAGTAGCTTTCTGTTGCCCCCTAAAGATTTCCCAGTCCTCTAATCTCCCAGCAATCTTTGCCACTTTATATGCTTTTTCCTTCAATTTGATACTCTCCCTTATTTCCTTAGATATCCACGGTCGATTTTCCCTCTTTCTTCCGTCCTTCCTTTTTGTTGATATAAACCTTTGCTGAGCACTGTGAAAAATCGCTTGGAAGGTTCTCCACTGTTCCTCAACTGTTCCACCATAAAGTCTTAGCTCCCAGTCTACCTTAGCTAGTTCTTCTCTCATCCCCTTGTAATCTCCTTTGTTTAAACACAAAACACTAGTATTTGATTTTACTTTCTCACCCTCCATCTGTATTTTAAATTCCACCATATTGTGATCGCTCCTTCCGAGAGGATCCCTAACTATGAGATCATGAATCAATCCTGTCTCATTACACAGGACAAGATCTAGGACCGCTTGTTCCCTCGTAGGTTCCATTACATACTGTTCTAGGAAACTATCGCGGATACATTCTATAAACTCCTCCTCAAGGTTGCCTTGACCGACCTGGTTAAACCAATCGACATGTAGATTAAAATCCCCTATGATAACTGCTGTACCATTTCTACATGCATCAGTTATTTCTTTGTTTATTGCCTGCCCCACCATATCGTTACTATTTGGTGGCCGATAGACTACTCCTATCAGTGACTTTTTCGCCTTACTATTCCTGATTTCCACCCAAATGGATTCAACCTTATCCTCCATAGCACCGATGTCATCCCTTACTATTGCCCGGATGTCATCCTTAAATAACAGAGCAACAACACCTCCCTTACCATCCACTCTGTCCTTCCGAATAGTTTGATACCCTCGGATATTTAACTCCCAGTCGTGACCATCCTTTAACCATGTTTCAGTAATGGCCACTAAATCATAGTCATTTACGATGATTTGTGCCATCAACTCATTTACTTTATTCCGAATACTACGAGCATTCAGGTAAAGTACACTTATGTTGGTTTTTTTTACCTCTGTTTTGAATCTTAACATCTCCAGTTTTATTCCTTTTGTTATTACTGGGCCTATTCACTGAGCTCCCCTCAGTCACTGTACCTTGTGCTGTCGCCCTTTTAGATTTTTGACTATGTCTTCTCTGCCTTGCACTTTTCCCCTTACTTCCTTTTGCTTCTGTCCCTGTTTTACTACCTTCCAACTTCCTGCATCGGTTCCCATCCCCCTGCCACATTAGTGATCATGGCTGATCATCCAAGTTAATAGCCTAATCCTGATTTCTCCCTATAGCCTTTGATCCCATTCTCCCCAAGTGCTATATCTAGTCGCCTCTTGAATATATTCAATGTGGGTTTCCTCCGGGTGCTCCGGTTTCCTCCCACAGTCCAAAGATGTGCGGGTTAGGTGGATTGTCCATGCTAAATTGCTCTTAGTGTCCAAAAAGGTTAAATGGGGGTTGCTGGGTTCCAGGGATAGGGTAGAGACGTGGGCTTGAGTAGGATGCTTTGTTAGGGCCGGTGCAGACGTGATGGGCCAAATGGCCACCTTCTGCACAGTAAATTCTATGATTCTATGATCCCCAGAGGTTGATTTTGGGACCCTTACTTTTCCTGATACAAATGATCTCGATCTTGGTGTGCAGGGGGCAGTTTCAAAGTTAACGGATGATACAAAACTTGGAAGTTTTGTAATCTGTAAACAGGAGAGTGTAGTACCTCAAAAGGACATCAACAAGTTGGTAGAGTGGGCAGATAGGTGGTGGATGAAGTTCAATGTGGGGAAGTGTGAGGTGATGCATTTTGGTAGGAAGAACATGGAGAGACAACACAGAGAGAACAAAGAGAACAAGAAACAATGTCCAATACAGCACAGGAACAGGCCCGTCGGCCCTCCAAGCCTGTACCAGTCATGATACCACCCTTGGTCAATACCCTCAGCACTTCTGAGTGCTGTATCCCTCTATACCCATCCTATCCATGTAGTTGCACCATGTAGAGATATCTTATGAACGCTGTTAATGTATCTGCTTCGACAACCTCCCCTGACGTGTAAAAAACCTGCCCAACACATTTCCTCTAAACTTTGCCCCACGGACCTTAAACCTATGCCCCTAGTGGCTGACCTCTCCACCCTGGGAAAGAGTGCCTGCCCATTCACTCTATCCATGCCTCTCATAATCTTGTAGACCTATCAGGTCGCCCCTCAACCTCCGTCATTCTAATAAAGACAGTCCGAGTCTATTCAGCCTCTCCGCATAGCAAACCCCCTCCACACCAGGAAACATCCTGGTAAACCTCCTCTGCAAAGCCTCCACATCCTTCTGGTAGTGTGACAATCAGAATTGTGCACAATTGTGCCACTTTCAAAGACCTGTGGATCTGCACACCCAGATCGCTCTGACTTTCTATATTCCTAAATTCCTAAGAGTTTTGCCATTTACGGTATATTTCCCCTCTATGTTAGACGTACGAAAATGCATTACCTCACATTTTTCTGCATTGCCATTTCTCTGCCACTCGGCACAACATCGAGGGCCGAAGGGCCTGTTCTGTGCTGTACTGTTCTATGTTCTATCTGTGTCCTGCTGTTTCCGCTGACAATCCTCAACATTATCTGCCACTACACCAAACTTGGTGTCATAGAACATAGAACATAGAACAGTACAGCACAGAACAGGCCCTTCGGCCCTCGATGTTGTGCCGAGCAATGATCACCCTACTTAAACCCACGTAACCCGTATACCCGTAACCCAACAATCCCCCCATTAACCTTACACTACGGGCAATTTTAGCATGGCCAATCCACCTAACCCGCACATCTTTGGACTGTGGGAGGAAACCGGAGCACCCGGAGGAAACCCACGCACACACGGGGAGGACGTGCAGACTCCACACAGACAGTGACCCAGCCGGGAATCGAACCTGGGACCCTGGAGCTGTGAAGCATTGATGCTAACCACCATGCTACCGTGAGGCCCCAACTTGTCATCTGCGAACTTTTACATTTTCCTCCAAATTGTTTATTTATACTACAAACAACAGAAGCCCAAGCTCAGATCCCTGTGGAGCACCACTATTTACAATCTTCCATTCAGAAAAACACACTTCTACTGCTACCCTCTACCTTCTGTGACCGAGCCAGTTCTGTATCCATCTTGCCACCTCACATCCGATCCCATGTAACTTCACCTTTAGTGCCAGTCTATCAAAGGCTTTACTGAAGTTCATGTAAACAGCATTCACTGCTCCCCCCTCATCAATCATCTTTGTCACCCCCTGAAAAAACGCGATCAAGTTAGTGAGGCAGGACCTCCCCTTCACAAAACCATGCTGTCTATCGCTAATGGATCCATTTAATAGAACATAGAACATTACAGCGCAGTACGGGCCCTTCGGCCCTTGATGTTGCGCCGACCCGTGAAACCATCTGAAGCCTATTTGACCTACACTATTCCATTTTCATCCACGGTAGCATTGTGGATAGCACAATCGCTTCACAGCTCCAGGGTCCCAGGTTCGATTCCGGCTTGGGTCACTGTCTGTGCGGAGTCTGCACATCCTCCCCGTGTGTGCGTGGGTTTCCTCCGGGTGCTCCGGTTTCCTCCCACAGTCCAACGATGTGCAGGTTAGGTGGATTGGCCATGATAAATTGCCCTTAGTGTCCAAAATTGGACTTAGTGTTGGGTGGGTTACTGGGCTATGGGGATAGGGTGGAGTTGTTGACCTTGGGTGGGGTGCTCTTTCCAAGAGCCGGTGCAGACTCGATGGGCTGAATGGCCTCCTTCTGCACTGTAAATTCTATATGTCTATCCAGTGACCACTTAAATGCCCTTAAATTTGGCGGGTCTACTACTGTTGCAGGCAGGGCGTTCCATACCACTACTCTCTGAGTAAAGAAACTGCCTCTGACATCTGTCCTATATCTACCACCCCTCAATTTAAAGCTATGTCCCCTCGTGTTGGTCATCACCATCCGAGGAAAAAGACTCTCACTGTCCACCCTATCTAACCCTCTGACTATCTTGTATGTCTCTATTAAGTCACCTCTCAGCCTTCTCCTCTCTAACGAAAACAACCTCCTGTCCCTGAGCCTTTCCTCGTAAGACCTTCCCTCCATACCAGGCAACATCCTAGTAAATCTCCTCTGAACCCTTTCCAAAGCTTCCACATCCTTTCTATAATGTGGTGACCAGAACTTTACGCAGTACTCCAGGTGCGGCCGCACCAGAGTTTTGTACAGCTGCAGCATGACCTCGTGGCTCCGAAACTCAATCCCCCTACTGATAAAGGCTAGCACACCATATGCCTTCTTAACAGCCCTATTAACCTGGGTGGCAACTTTCAGGGATTTATGTACCTGGATGCCGAGATCTCTCTGTTCATCTACACTACCAAGAATCTTGCCATTAGCCCAGTACTCTGCATTCCTGTTACTCCTTCCAAAGTGAACCATCTCACACTTTTCCGCATTAAACTCCATATGCCACCTCTCAGCCCAGCTCTACAGCTTATCTATGTCCCTCTGTAACCTATAACATCCTTCAGCACTATCCACAACTCCACCGACCTTCGTGTCATCTGCAAATTTACTAACCCATCCTTCTACACCCTCTTCCAAGTCATTGATAAAAATGACAAACAGCAGTGGCCCCAAAACAGATCCTTGCGGTACACCACTAGTAACTGGTTTATCTCTGCTACCTTTCTTCAACAGTGGTACCACATTAGCCATTCTCTAGTCCTCTGAGACCTCACCTGCAGCCAATGAGGATACAAAGGCCCCAGCAATTCCTCCCTTGCTTCCCTCCGTATTCTGGGGTAAATCCCATCAGGCCCAGGAGACTTATCTCCCTTAATGTCTTTGAAAACACCCAATTTTTATTTTTCCAATTAAGGGGCAATTCCGCGTGCCAAATCCACCTACCCTGCACATCTTTGGGTTGTGGGGGTGAAACCCACGCAGACACGGGGAGAATGTGCAAACTCCACACGGACAGTGACCCCGGGCCAGGATTCGAACCCGGGTTCTCAGCGCCACAGTCCCAGTGCTAACCACTGCCACCGTACTGCCCCTCCTTTTTGATATCAACATGACCCAGACAATCTACACACCCTACCCGAGAATCATCTCCCACAAAGTCCTTTTCTTTGGCAAACACTGATGCAAAGTACTCATTTAGTACCTCGCACATTTCCTCTGGCTCAACACATAGATTCTCCCCACTGTCCTCAAGTGGTCAAATCCGTTCCCTTTGGGATTCACCTTAACCTACTTGCCAAGGACTTTTCATGACCCCTCATAGCCCTCCTAATATCACGCTTCAGTACCTTCCTATTTTCTTTATACTTCTCAAGGGTTTCGACTGTCCCCACCCTTCTGGACCGTACACATGCCTCCTTTTTCTTTTTGAATAGGTTCACAATATCCCTCGTTAACCAAGGCTCCCTAAACTTTCCATACTTATCCTTCATTTTCTTAGGAAGGTGATCCTCCTGAATCCTAATCAACTCGCTTGACAGATGTTCGATGTTGATTTACCCTCCAACACCGCACCCAATCCAAATTCTTCAATTCCTGTCTATGTTGTGGTAATTGACCTTTCCCCACTTTAGCACATTAACGTGAGGGTTACCCTCACCCCGATCCAAAGGTACCCTAAAACCTACGGAATTGTGGTCACTACTCCCAAAATGTTCCCCTCCTGAAACCTCAACCACCAATCCAGGCCCAATACTAGGTCCAGTACTGCCTCTTCCCTAGTTGGACTTTTTAAAATAAATTTAGAATATCCAATTATTTTGTTTGATTAAGGGGCAATTTAGCGGAGACAATTCACCTAATCTTCACATCTCTGGGTTGTCGGGGTGAGACCCACGCAGACACGGGGTCCTTCCCTAGTTGGACTATCTACATGTTGCATCAAGAAGGCTTCCTGGATACACCTTAAAAGCTCTGCCCCATCCAAGCCCCCAGCACTAAGTGAGTCCCAGTCAATCCCAGTCAAGTTAAAATACCCTACCACAACAACCCTGTTACTTTTGCACCTATCCAAAATCTCTTTACCTATCTGCTCCTCTATCTCTCGTTGGCAGTTTGTGGCCTGTAGTAAACTCCCAACATTGTGATTGCCCCATTCCTGTTCCTGAGCTCTACCCAGATTGCCTCATTGTATGAGCCCTCCAAAGTGTCCTCCCGCAGTACGGCTATAATATTCTCCTTAACCAGTAACGCTACTCCCCCACCCCTTTTGCATCCCCCTCTATCTCTCCTGATGTGGAGATGCCGGCGTTGGACTGGGGTGAGCACAGTAAGAAGTCTTACAACACCAGGTTAAAGTCCAACAGGTTTGTTTCAAACACGAGCTTTCGGAGCGCAGACCTGAAGAAGGAGCTGCGCTCCGAAAGCTCGTGTTTAAAACAAACCTGTTGGACTTTAACCTGGTGTTGTAAGACTTCTTACTATCTCTCCTGAAGCATCTATATCCTCCAATGTTCAGCTGCCACTCCTGCCCTTCCTTTAACCACGTTTCCAAAATGGATGGGATGGGAACCGATGCAGGAAGTTGGAAGGTAGTAAAACAGGGACAGAAGCAAAAGAAAATAAGGGGATAAGTGCAAGGCAGAGAAGACATAGTCAAAAATCTAAAAGGGCGACAGTACAAGGTACAGTGACTGAGGGGAGCTCAGTGAATAGGCCCAGTAATAACAAAAGGAATAAAACTGGAGATGTTAAGATTCAAAACAGAGGTAAAAAAACCAACATAAGTGTACTTTACCTGAATGCTCCTAGTATTCTGAACAGGTAGACGAGGGTAGAGCAGTTGATGTGGTGTATATGGATTTCAGTAAAGCGTTTGATAAGGTTCCCCACGGTCGTCTATTGCAGAAAATACGGAGGCTGGGGATTGAGGGTGATTTAGAGATGTGGATCAGAAATTGGCTAGTTGAAAGAAGACAGGGTGGTGGTTGATGGCAAATGTTCAGAATGGAGTTCAGTTACGAGTGGCGTACCACAAGGATCTGTTCTGGGACCGTTGCTGTTTGTCATTTATATAAATGACCGAGAGGAGGGCACAGAAGGTTGGGTGAGTAAATTTGCAGACGACACTAAAGTCGGTGGAGTTGTAGACAGTGTGGAAGGATGTTGCAGGTTACAGAGGGACATAGATAAGCTGCAGAGCTGGGCTGAGAGGTGGCAAATGGAGTTTAATGTAGAGAAGTGTGAGGTGATTCACTTTGGAAAGAATAACAGGAATGCGGAATATTTGGCTAATGGTAAAATTCTTAGCAGTGTGGATGAGCAGAGGGATCTCAGTGTCCATGTACATAGATCCCTGAAAGTTGCCACCCAGGTTGATAGGGTTGTGAAGAATGCCTATGGTGTGTTGGCCTTTATTGGTAGAGGGATTGAGTTCCGGAGCCATGAGGTCATGTTGCAGCTGTACAAAACTCTGGTACGGCCGCATTTGGAGTATTGCGTACAGTTCTGGTCGCCTCATTATAGGAAGGACGTGGAAGCTTTGGAACAGGTGCAGAGGAGATTTACCAGGATGTTGCCTGGGATGGAGGGAAAATCTTATGAGGAAAGGCTGATGGACTTGAGGTTGTTTTCGTTAGAGAGAAGAAGGTTAAGAGGTGACTTAATAGAGGCATACAAAATGATCAGAGGGTTAGACAGGGTGGACAGTGAGAGCCTTCTCCCGCGGATGGAGGTGGCTAGCACGAGGGGACATAGCTTTAAATTGAGGGGTAATAGATATAGGACAGAGGTCAGAGGTAGGTTTTTTACGCAAAGAGTGGTGAGACCGTGGAATGCCCTACCTGCAAGAGTAGTGAACTCGCCAACATTGAGGGCATTTAAAAGTTTATTGGTTAAGCATATGGATGATAATGGCATAGTGTAGGTTAGATGGCCTTTAGTTTTTGACTTCCCATGTCGGTGCAACATCGTGGGCCGAAGGGCCTGTACTGCGCTGTATCGTTCTATGTTCTATGTTCTATTCGGAATAAAGTAAATGAGTTGATGGTACAAATCATCGTAAATCACTATGATTTAGTGGCCATTACTGAAACATGGTTAAAGGATGGTCACGACTGGGAGTTAAATATCCGAGGGTATCAAACTATTCGGAAGGACAGAGTGGATGGTAAGGGAGGTGGTGTTGCTCTGTTATTTAAGGATGACATCCGGGCAATAGTAAGGGATGACATCGGTGCTATGGAGGATAAGGTTGAATCCATTTGGGTGGAAATCAGGAATAGTAAGGCGAAAAAGTAACTGATAGGAGTAGTCTATCGGCCACCAAATAGTAACGTTATGGTGGGGCAGGCAATAAACAAAGAAATAACTGATGCATGTAGAACTGGTACAGCAGTTATCATGGGGGATTTAAATCTACATAGAACATAGAACATAGAACAGTACAGCACAGAACAGGCCCTTCGGCCCTCGATGTTGTGCCGAGCAATGATCACCCTACTTAACCCACGTAACCCGTATACCCGTAACCCAACAATCCCCCCATTAACCTTACACTACGGACAATTTAGCATGGCCAATCCACCTAACCCGCACATCTTTGGACTGTGGGAGGAAACCGGAGCACCCGGAGGAAACCCACGCACACACGGGGAGGACGTGCAGACTCCACACAGACAGTGACCCAGCCGGGAATCGAACCTGGGACCCTGGAGCTGTGAAGCATTGATGCTAACCACCATGCTACCGTGAGGCCCCCGACCAACATGTCGATTGGTTTAACCAGGTTGGTCAAGGCAACCTTGAGGAGGAGTGTATAGAATGTATCCGTGATAGTTTCCTAGAACAGTATGTAATGGAACCTACAAGGGAACAAGCGGTCCTAGATCTTGTCCTGTGTAATGAGACAGGATTGATTCATGATCTCATAGTTAGGGATTCTCTCGGAAGGAGCGATCACAATATGGTGGAATTTAAAATACAGATGGAGGGTGAGAAAGTAAAATCAAATACTAGTGTTTTGTGTTAAACAAAGGAGATTACAAGGGGATGAGAGAAGAACTAGCTAAGGTAGACTGGGAGCTAAGACTTTATGGTGGAACAGTTGAGGAGCAGTGGAGAACCTTCCAAGCGATTTTTCACAGTGCTCAGCAAAGGTTTATACCAACAAAAAGGAAGGACGGTAGAAAGAGGGAAAATCGAACATGGATATCTAAGGAAATAAGGGAGAGTATCAAATTGAAGGAAAAAGCATATAAAGTTGCAAAGATTGGTGGGAGATTAGAGGACTGGGAAATCTTTAGGGGGCAACAGAAAACTATTAAAAAAGCTATAAAGAAGAGTAATAAGATAGAGTATGAGAGTAAACTTGCTCAGAATATAAAAACAGACAGTAAAAATTTTTACAAATATATAAAACAAAAAAGAGTGGCTAAGGTAAATATTGGTCCTTTAGAGGATGAGAAGGGAGTTTTAATAATGGGAAATGAGGAAATGGCTGAGGAACTGAACAGGTTTTTTGGGTCGGTCTTCACAGTGAAAGACACAAATAACATGCCAGCGACTGATAGAAATGAGGCTATGACAGGTGAGGACCTTGAGAGGATTGTTATCACTAAGGAGGTAGTGATGGGCAAGCTAATGGGGCTAAAGGTAGACAAGTCTCCTGGCCCTGATGGAATGCATCCCAGAGTGCTAAAAGAGATGGCTAGGGAAATTGCAGATGCACTAGTGATAATTTACCGAAATTCACTAGACTCTGGGGTGGTCCCGGTGGATTGGAAACTAGCAATCGTGACACCACTGTTTAAAAAAGGAGGTAGGCAGAAAGCAGGAAATTATAGGCCAGTGAGCCTAACTTCGGTAGTAGGGAAGATGCTGGAATCTATCATCAAGGAAGAAATAGCGAGGCATCTGGATAGAAATTGTCCCATTGGGCAGACGCAGCATGGGTTCATAAAGGGCAGGTCATGCCTAACTAATTTAGTGGAATTTTTTGAGGACATTACCAGTGCAGTAGATAATGGGGAGCCGATGGATGTGGTATATCTGGATTTCCAGAAAGCCTTTGACAAGGTGCCACACAAAAGGTTGCTGCATAAGATAAAGATGCATGGCATTAAGGGTAAAGTAGTAGCATGGATAGAGGATTGGTTAATTAATAGAAAGCAAAGAGTGGGGATTAATGGGTGTTTCTCTGGTTGGCAATCAGTAGCTAGTGGTGTCCCTCCGGGATCCGTGTTGGGCCCACAATTGTTCACAATTTACATAGATGATTTGGAGTTGGGGACCAAGGACAATGTGTCCAAGTTTGCAGATGACACTAAGATGAGTGGTAAAGCAAAAAGTGCAGAGGATACTGGAAGTCTGCAGAGGGATTTGGATAGGTTAAGTGAATGGGCTAGGGTCTGGCAGATGGAATACAATGTTGACAAATGTGAGGTTATCCATTTTGGTAGGAATAACAGCAAACGGGATTATTATTTAAACAATAAAATATTAAAGCATGCCGCTGTGCAAAGAGACTTGGGTGTGCTAGTGCATGAGTCACAGAAGGTTGGTTTACAGGTGCAACAGGTGATTAAGAAGGCAAATGGAATTTTGTCCTTCATTGCTAGAGGGATGGAGTTTAAGACTAGGGAGGTTATGTTGCAAATGTATAAGGTGTTAGTGAGGCCACACCTGGAGTATTGTGTTCAGTTTTGGTCTCCTTACTTGAGAAAGGACGTATTGGCACTGGAGGGTGTGCAGAGGAGATTCACTAGGTTAATCCCAGAGCTGAAGGGGTTGGATTATGAGGCGAGGTTGAGTAGACTGGGACTGTACTCATGGAATTTAGATGGATGAGGGGGGATCTTATAGAAACATTAAAAATTATGAAGGGAATAGATAGGATAGATGCGGGCAGGTTGTTTCCACTGGCGGGTGAAAGCAGAACTAGGGGAAAAGCCTCAAAATAAGGGGAAGTAGATTTAGGACTGAGTTTAGGAGGAACTTCTTCACCCAAAGGGTTGTGAATCTATGGAATTCCTTGCCCAGTGAAGCAGTTGAGGCTCCTTCATTACATGTTTTTAAGTAAAGGTAGATAGTTTTTTGAAGAATAAAGGGATTAAGGGTTATGGTGTTCGGGCCGGAAAGTGGAGCTGAGTCCACAAAAGATCAGCCATGATCTCATTGAATGGCGGAGCAGGCTCGAGGGGCCAGATGGCCTACTCCTGCTCCTAGTTCTTATGTTCTTATGTTTCAGTGATAGCCACAACATCATACTTCCAAGTACTAATCAGTGCTCTAAATTCATCTGCCTTACCTACTATTTTTCTGACGTTGAAACAAATACTGCATTTGAGCAGACAGGGTGGTGATGTTGTTGTTCTCTTATTTTTGTCCTCTATTTCCCTTTCAGTTATTACACCTTCTAAGCTAACGCTCTGGTTCCCACCCCCCTGCCATACTAGTTTAAATCCTCCTGCGTGAGTCTAGCAAACCTCCCAGCCAGGATATTGGTGCCCTTCCAGCTTGGATGCAATCTGTCCTTCTTGTTCAGGTCCCACCTGCCCCGGAAGCGATCCCAATGGTCCTGAAATCTGAAACCCTCCCTCCTTCACCACCAGTTTAGCCACGTGTTTAGCTGCACTATCCTCCTATTTCTAGCCTCACTGGCATGTGGCACAGGGGGTAATCCTGAGATTACAACCCTAGAGGTCCTGACTTTTGCTTGCTGCCTAACTCCCTGAACTAATTCTGCAGGACTTCATCGCTCTTCCTGCCTATGTCGTTAGTACATATGTGTACCATGACCTCTTGCTGTTCACTGTCCCACTCCAGAATGTCCTGTGTTCGTTCAGAGACAAAATAAGGGATAACATTCTGAAAAGGGTACAGAAGCAGAGGGACCTGTGCGTAGATCATTGAACAACACCAGGTTAAAGTCCAACAGGTTTGTTTCAAACACGAGCTTTCGGAGCACTGCTCCTTCCTCAGTGCTCCGAAAGCTTGTGTTTGAAACAAACCTGTTGGACTTTAACCTGGTGTTGTAAGACTTCTTACTGTGCTCACCCCAGTCCAACGCCAGTATCTCCACATCATAGATCAGGACAGGGGGAGACTAGTTAATAAAGCATATAGTATTTTGGCCTTTATCAAAGGAGCATAGAGTACAAGCTTATGCTGAACTTATACAAGACACTAGTTAGATATCAGCTGGAATATTGGGCGCGATTCTCCGCTGCCCACGACGGGTCGGAGAATAGCGGGAGGGCGTCCCCGACATTTTTCACGACCTCCCGCTATTCTCCCCCCCACGGCCGCCCCACGACACGAATCGCTGTTCGCCGTTTTTTACGGCGAACAGCGATTCTCCCCAGGCCGATGGGCCGAGTTCCCAGGCCTTTACGGCCGTTTTTACGGCAGCAAACACACCTGCTTGCTGCCGTCGTAAAAACGGCCGCAACATGCCCATTCTGGGCATCCAGGGATTTATGTACCTGGATGCCGAGATCTCTCTGTTCATCTACACTACCAAGAATCCTGCCATAAGCCTCTGCATTCTCTGCATTCCTGTTACTCCTTCCAAAGTGAACCACCTCACACTTTTCCGCATTAAACTCCATCTGCCACCTCTCAGCCCAGCTCTGCAGCTTATCTATGTCCCTCTGTATCCTATAACACCCTTCAGCACTATCCACAACTCCACCGACCTTTGTGTCATCTGCAAATTTACTAACCCATCCTTCTACACCCTCTTCCAGGTCATTTATAAAAATGACAAACAGCAGTGGCCCCAAAACAGATCCTTGCGGTACACCACTAGTAACTGAACTCCAGGAAGAACATTTGCCATCAACCACCACCCTCTGTCTTCTTTCAGCTAGCCAATTACTGATCCAAACCGCTAAATCACCTTCAATCCCATACTTTCTTATTTTCTGCAATAGCCTACCGTGGGGAACCTTATCAAACGCCTTACTGAAATCCGTATACACCACATCAACCGCTTTACCCTCATCCACCTGTTTGGTCAACTTCTCAAAAAACTCAATAAGGTTTGTGAGGCATGACCTACCCTTCACAAAACCGTGTTGACTATCGCTAATCAACTTGTTCTTTTCAAGATGATTATAAACCCTATCTCTTATCACCGTTTCCAACATTTTACCCACAACCGAAGTAAGGCTCACAGGTCTATAATTACCAGGGTTGTCTCTACTCCCCTTCTTGAACAAGGGGACAACATTTGCTATCCTCCAGTCTTCCGGCACTATTCCTGTCGACAAAGACGACATAAAGATCAAGGACAAAGGCTCTGCAATCTCCTCCCTGGCTTCCCAGAGAATCCTAGGATAAATCCCATCTGGCCCAGGAGACTTATCTATTTTCACACTTTCCAGAATTGCCAACACCTCTCCTATCTCCTCGGACTCCACGCGCAACTTCCCACTACTGTCCTTGAATGGCCCTACTCTTACCTGAGTCATTCTTTTATTCCTGACATACCTGTAGAAAGCTTTAGGATTTTCCTTTCCAAAATTGCTAACACCTCCTCCTTGTGAACCTCAATTCCATCTAGCCTGGTCGACTGAACCTGAGTATTCTCCTCAACAACATTGTCTTTCTCCAGTGTAAACTCTGATGAAAAATATCCATTTAACGCTTCCCCTATCTCCTCTGATTCCACACACAACTTTCCACTACTATCCTTGATTGGCCCTAATCTTACTCTAGTCGTTCTTTTGTTCCTGATGTACCTATAGAAAGCCTTAGGATTTTCCTTGATCCTATCCGCCAACGACTTTTTGTGTCCTCTCCTCGCTCTTCTTAACTCTCCCTTTAGGTCCTTCCTGGCTAACTTGTAACTCTCAAGTGCCCTAACTGAGCCCTTATGTCTCATCCTAACATAAGCCGCCTTCTTCCTCTTGACAAGTGCTTCAACTTCCTTAGTAAACCACGGTTCCCTTGCTTGACAACTTCCTCCCTGCCTGACAGGTACATACTTATCAAGGACATGCAGTAGCTGTTCCTTGAAAAAGCTCCACATTTCAATTGTACCCATCCCCTGCAGTTTCCTTCCCCATCCTATACATCCTAAATCTTGCCAAATAGCATCATAATTGCCTTTCCCCCAGCTATAATTCTTGCCTTGCGGTATATAGCTATCCCTGCCCATCGCTAAAGTAAACATAACCGAATTGTGATCACTATCACCAAAGTGCTCACCTACATCTAAATCTAACACCTGGCCGGGTTCATTACCCAGTACCAAATCCAATGTGGCATCGCCCCTTGTTGGCCTGTCTACATACTGTCAGAAAACCCTCCTGCACACACTGCACAAAAACTGACCCATCTATAGTACTCCAGTCAATATTTGGAAAGTTAAAGTCCCCCATAACAACTACCCTGTTACACTCGCTCCTGTCGAGAATCATCTTTGCAATCCTTTCCTCTACATCTCTGGAACTATTCGGAGGTCTATAGACAACTCCCAACAGGGTGACCTCTCCTCTCCTGTTCCTAACCTCGGCCCATACTACCTCAGTAGACGAGTCCTCAAACGTCCTTTCTACCGCCGTAATACTTTCCTTGATTAATGCCACACCCCCCCCTCTTTTACCATCTTCTCTGTTCTTACAGAAACATCTAAATCCTGGAACCTGCAACAACCATTCCTGTCCCTGCTCTACCCATGTCTCTGAAATTGCCACAACATCGAGATCCCAGATACCAACCCATGCTGCAAGCTCACCCACCTTATTCCGGATGCTCCTGGTGTTGAAGTAGACACACTTCAAACCAGCGTCTTGCTTGCCGGAGCCCTCTTTCGAACTTTTAACTCTATCCCTGACCTCACTATTCTCAACATCCTGTACACTGGGACTACAATTTAGGTTCCCATCCCCCTGCTGAATTAGTTTAAACCCCCCCGAAGAGCACTAGCAAATCTCCCCCCCAGGATATTGGTACCCCTCTGGTTCAGGTGAAGACCATCCTGTTTGTAGAGGTCCCACCTACCCCAGAATGAGCCCCAATTATCCAGGAAACCAAAACCCTCCATCCTGCACCATCCCTGTAGCCACGTGTTCAACTCCTCTCTCTCCTTATTTCTCACTTCGCTAGCACGTGGCACGGGTAACAACCCAGAGATAACAACTCTGTTTGTTCTAGCTCTCAACTTCCACCCTAGCTCCCTGAATTTCTGTCTCAAATCCCCATCTCTCTTCCTACCTATGTCGGTGGTACCTATGTGGACCACGACTTGGGGCTGCTCCCCCTCCCCCTTAAGGATCCCAAAAACATGATCAGAGACATCACGAACCCTGGCACCTGGGAGGCAACACACCAACCGTGAGTCTCTTTCGTTCCCACAGAACCTCCTGTCTGTTCCTCTAACTGGAGTCCCCAATGACAAGTTCTCTGTTCCTCTTCTCCCTTCCCTTCTGAGCAACAGGGACAGACTCTGTGCCAGAGACCTGTGCCCCATTGCTTACCGCTGTTAAGTCATCCCCCGCTACAGTATCCAAAACGGTATACTTGTTATTGAGGGGAACGACCACAGGGGATCCCTGCACTGCCTGCCGGTTCCCTCTCCCTCCCCTGACGGTAACCCACCTACCTTCTTCTTTTACCTGAGGTGTGACTACCTCCCTATAACTCCTCTCAATAACCCCATCCGCCTCCCAAATGATCCAAAGTTAATCCAGCTCCAGCTCCAGGTCCCTAACGCGGTTCTCGAGGAGCTGGAGTTGGGTGCACTTCCCGCAGATGTAGTCAGCACGGACACTCGAGGTGACCCTTTCCTCCCACATTCTGCAGGAGGAACATTCAACTGCCCTAGCCTCCATTCCCACTGAACTAACTTCCCAACTACTGAAAACTAAAAAAAAAACAAAAAAAAAAACTTGTTAGTTTTGCAATCCGATGGACAGAACTTTTGTTTTGGTTAGAGAAGGAGGATGGGTGGGAGACACTATGTAAGTAGTGTTTTGGGTAAAGCTGTCACTCGAGAACAGCCCCTTCACAAACCACCTTCAACTTACGCTGACCGTACTGCGCGTATGCAAATCTCCCCGGAACAGCCAATCAGAAGCTCTGCTCTGCTGCCCTCTGCTTGCCTTCACTCGAACTCCTCGGGTCACTTGCACAGGTACATCTTCAACTTACGCTGACCGTACTGCACGTATGCAAATTTCACCGGAACAGCCAATCAGAAGCTCTGCTCTGCTGCCCTCTGCTGGATGCTTGCCTTCACTCGAACTCCTCGGGTCACCTGCGCAGGTACACCTTCAACTTAAGCTGACCGTACTGCACGTATGCAAATCTCCCCGGAACAGCCAATCTGAAGCTCTGCTCTGATGCCCTCTGCTGGATGCTTGCCTTCACTCGAACTCCTCGGGTCACTTGCGCAGGTACACCTTCAACTTACACTGACCGTACTGCACGTATGCAAATCTCCCCGGTACAGCCAATCAGACGCTCTGCTCTGCTGCCCTCTGCTGGATGCTTGCCTTCACTCGAACTCCTCGGGTCACTTGCGCAGGTACACCTTCAACTTGCGCTGACCGTACTGCACGTATGCAAATCTCCACGGAACAGCCAATCAGAAGCTCTGCTCTGCTTCCCTCTGCTGGATGCTTGCCTTCACTCGAACTCCTCGGGTCACTTGCGCAGGTACACCTTCAACTTACGCTGACCGTACTGCACGTATGCAAATCTCCCCGGAACAGCCAATCAGAAGCTCTGCTCTGCTGCCCTCTGCTGGATCTGGGTGCCACAGTATAAGGTGGATGTGAATGCATTGGAGAGAGCACGGAAGAGATTTATAAGAATGTTTCCAGCGATGAGAAACTTCAGATATGAGGATAGATTGGAGAGGTTGGGGCTGTTCTCCTTGGAGAGAAGAAGGCTAAGAGGAGATTCAATCGAGGTGCTCAAAATCATCAGGGGGCTGGGCAGAGTAGATAGGGAGAGACTATTTCCGCTCGTAAAAGGATCAAGAATGAGAGGGCAGTAGTTTGTGACTCCCAGTGAGGAAGAAGGATTCTCGGAAGGGATAAATCAACCATGGTTAACCAAGGAAGTTTAGGGTAGTATTAAACTGAAAGAAAAAATATACAATGTAGCAATGTATACAGAGGATTGGGAATGTTTTTTAAAAAACCAAAAAGAAGGAAGAAGATAAACTGAGGGTAAACGAACAAGTAATATCAGAACAGACAGTAGGACCTTCTTTAAATATAGAAGGAAGAGGCAGGCCAAAGCGAACATAGGCCCCCTGACGAATGAGTCTGTGGAAGTAATAATGGGAAACCAGGAAATGGAAGAGGATTTAAATGTGTCCGTCTTCACGGTAGAAGAAACTAAAAGCACTCCAAAAATACTAAATAATCATGGGACAAAGAGAGAACAGGAAATAAATACAATAAATATTACAAGAGAAAAAGTCCTAGGGAAACTAATGGGGCTGAAGGCCAATAAATCCCCTGGGCCAATAAGTCCTCTGGGCCTGATGGGTTAGCATCATAGGATACTAAAGGAAATAGCTACAGATATAGTGGATGCACTGGTAATAACCTTCCAAGAATTTTAAATTCTGGAAAAGTCCCAGAGGATTGGAAAACTGTTATTTATTCAAAAGGGAAGGCAGGCAAAAATCAACAAACTGTAGGCCAGTTAGCTTAATATCTGTCATTGCGAAAATGTTAGAAGAGTCCATTATGAAGTGATAGGGGATTCAATAGTTAGGGGCACAGTCAGACGCCTCTGTGGTTTCAAACATGAATCAAGGATGATATCTTGCCTCCCTGGTGCCAGGGTCCGGGATGTCATGGAGCGGCTGCAGGGCATTCTGGGGAGGAAAGGTGAACAGCTAGTCGTCGTGGTACGCGTTGGTACCAACGACATAGATAATCTAAAGGATGAGGACTTGCAAGCTGAGTACAGGAAGTTTGGAGATAAACTAAATGCAGGACCACAAGTCAGGGAATTGAGGTTATTTTCGTTAGAGAGGAGAAGGCTGAAAGGTGACTTAATAGAGACATATAAGATAGTCAGAGGGTTAGATAGGGTAGACAGTGAGAGTCTTTTTCCTCGGATGGTGATGACCAACACGAGGGAACATAGCTTTAAATTGAGGGGTGATAGATATAGGACAGATGTCAGAGGCAGTTTCTTTACTCAGAGAGTAGTAGGGGTGTGGAACGCCCTGCCTGCAACAGTAGTAGACTCAACAACTTTAAGGGCATTTAAGTGGTCACTGGATAGACATATGGATGAAAATGGAATAGTGTAGGTCAGATAGGCTTCAGATGGTTTCACAGGTCGGCGCAACATCGAGGGCCGAAGGGCCCGTACTGCGCTGTAGTGTTCTATGTTTTATGTAAGTGTAGTAATTTCAAAATTACTCCCTAAGTTCCACGCGCTAGAGAGTGCAGGAATAGGAGGATAGATCAGATGAATGCATGGCTGGAGAGATGGTGTAATAATGATGTTTATTATTGTCACAAATAGTCTTACATTAACACTCCAGTGAAGTTACTGTGAAAAGCCCCTAGTCGCCACATTCCAGCGCCTGTTGTGGTACAGTGAGGGAGAATTCAGAATGTCCAAATTACCTAACAGCACGTCTTTCGGGACTTGGAGGATGAAACCCACACAGACACGGGGACAAGGTGCAGACTCCACACAGACAGGGACCCAAGCCGGGAATTGAACTCATGTCCCTGGCGCTGTGCAGCAGCTGTGCTAACCACTGTGCCACCCACATGAGCAAACTACACATAGACTGAAACATCCTCTGGAGATGAAATACCTGCAATTTTGCAACGATTTTACCATTAATCGAGGCCTTTTTGCAAATGTCATAGGTCTTGTTTTGTGTACATTCATTGTACAATGTGTACATCATATGAAATTTTCCAGGAACCAACCAACACTCTCTGCCCGATTGCCGACAAACAGACCGGTTTTGGGGTAGGTTGCACCCAGGTAGTGCTGGGACCAACATCATAGCGTGGGCTATTGCTCGTTCTATTGTGGAGTATTTAAACTAGTGTGGCGAAGGGATGAGATCCCAGAAGTAGAATCGGATAGGTCAAATTTAGATCAGGAAAATGGAGGTCGAATTTTGGCTAGTGATGTAGAAGAGGTAATGATAGTCTTGGAATTACAGGAGAAGCAAAGTTTTAAAAGTGTCCAGCAAGGGAAAATGGTGGGGTTAACCTGTTTGTTCTTCAATGCAAGGAGTATTGCAAGCAAGGTAGACAAGTTAAGAGCATAGGTAGACATATGGCAGCAGGATGTCATTGCCATAACGCAATCCTGGCTAAAGGAGGAGCAAAATGGGCAGCTCAATATCCCTTGATAGAGTGTTTTCAGGCAGGACAGAGGGGGAGATAAAAAAGGAGGGGGAGGAACACTCATGCTTAAGGAATCAATTCTAGTTGAGAAGGGATAATATACTAAACTGGTCAACAAACAAGACTTTATGGATTGAACTTAGAAATAAAAAAGGGATAGTCACACTGCTGGGAGTATACTGTAGATCCCCAAATTGTGAAAAGGAGATCGAATACGTAGGCAAATCTCTGCCGACAAGAACAATAGGGCAATAAAAGTAGGAGGCTTTAACTATCCCAATATCAACTGGGAATCAAACAATATAAGAGGAACTGAGGGAGAAAAATTCATGCAGTGTGACCAGGAAAGTTTTTCACCCAATTATTGACAAACCCAACAAGATGAGACGCAATTCTAGAACTAGTCTTGGTGAACGAAGAAGAGCAAGTGGGTGAAGTGACAGTTGATGACCATATCGGGGATAGTGATCACAATTCCGTTAGATTCAGCATCACCATGGAAAAGATCAGAAACAAAGCAGGAGTAAAATTTTCAGCTGGGGAAAAGCAAATTTTGTAGAAATGGTAAGACATTTGGCTGACGTGGACTGGCCAACACTGCCAGAGGATGAATCTGAGGAAAACCAGTGGGAAGCACTAAAAGGAGTGATCATAAAGGTCTAAAGTAGACATGTCTCCCTCAAAAATAAGAGTGGTACTGTCAAATCCAGATCCCCCTGGTTTCTAGAGTAAAACAAAGGAAGAACAAAAAGAAAAAGCCTCAACTACTTTCTGTGGTAGCGAATTCCACAGATTCACCACTCTCTGGGTGAAGAAATTTCTCCTCACCTCAGTCCTAAAAGGCTTACCAATTATCCTCATACTATGACCCCTAGTTCTGGACTCCCCCACGATCAGGAACATTCTTTCTGAATCTATCCTGTCTGATCCTGTCAGAATTTTGTAAGTTTCCATGGGATCCACTCTTCTAAATTCCAATGAATATAATCCTATCCAATTTAGTCTCCCCTCAGATGAGTCCTGCCACCCCAGGAATCAGCTTGGTAAACCTTTGCTGCAGTCTCTCCATAGCAAGAACATCCTTCCTCCGATAAGGACACCAAAACTGCACACAATACTCCAGGTGTGGCCTTACCGATGACCTATACAATTGCAGTGAAACATCTCTATTCCTAACCTCAAATCCTCTTGCTGTGAAGGCCAACTTATCTTTTGTCTTCTTCACTGCCTGCTTTACCTGCGCGCTTACTTTCAGCGACTGATGCATGAGGGAACCAAGGTCTCGCTGAGTATCCACCTCTCTCAATTTACACCCATTAGAAATAATAATCTACCTTCCTATTTTTGCGAGCAAAGCGGATAACCACACATTTATCCACATTATACTGCATCTGCCATGCATGTGCCCACTTACTCAGCCTGTTCAAATCCCGCTCAAGCATCTCTGTATCCTCCTCATAGCTCACCCTCCTACCCAACTTTGTATCATCCGCAAATTTGAAAAAAAAATGAAAATTGCTTATTGTCACAAGTCGGCATCAAATGAAGTTCGTGAAAAGCCCCCAGTCGCCACATTCCGGCGCCTGTTTGGGGAGGCTGGTACGGGAATTGAACCGCGCTGCTGGCCTGCCTTGGTCTGCTTTAAAAGCCAGCTATTTAGCCCAGTGTACTCCATTTAGTTCCCTCGTCCAAATCATTAATGTATAATGTTAACAGTTGGGAGTCTGAGCACAGATCCCTGCGGTACCCCAGTAGTCTCTGCCTGCCAAACAGAAAAAGACACATTTATTCCAGCTTTTTGCTTCCACTCTGCTAACCAGCTTTCTATCCATTGTAATCTGCTATGTGAGACCTTGTCGTAATCCTTCTGAAAGGCTAAATTTACCACATCCACCGGTTCTCCCTGGTCAACTCTACTTGTTCCATCTTCACAAAATTCTGGTAGATTTGTCAAGCATGATGTTCCTTTCATAAATACATGCTGAGTTTGTCTGATTACACCACTGCTTTTCAAATGCTGTGCTATGAAATCCTCGATAATGGACTCCAGCAACATCCCTACTACCGACGTTAGGCTCACTGGTCTATAATTCCCTGTTTTAGAACATAGAACAGTACAGCACAGTACAGGCCCTTCAGCCCACGATGTTGTGCCAACTATTTATCCTAATCTAAGATCAACCTAACCTACACCCCTTCAATTTACTGCTGTCCATGTGCCAGTCCAAGAGTCGCTTAAAAGTCCCTAATGACTCTGACTCCACCAACTCCGCTGGCAGTGCATTCCACGCACCCACCACACTCTGTGTAAAGAACCTACCTCTGATATCTCCCCTATACCTTACTCCAATCACCTTAAAATTATGTCCCCTCGTGATAGCCATTTCCACCCCAGGGAAAAGTCTCTGGGCTATCCACTCTATCCATGCCTCTCATCACCTTGTACATCTCGATCAAGTCACCTCTGCCTTCTTCGCTCCAGTGAGAAAAGCCCTAGCTCCCTCAACCTTTCTTCATAAGACATGCCCTCCAGTCCGGGCAGCATCCTGGTAAATCTCATCTGTACCCTCTCCAAAGCATCCACATCTTTCCTATAATGAGGCAACCAGAACTGGACACAATATTCCAGGTGTGGTCTAACTAAGGTTTTATAAAGCTGCAGCAAAAGCTCGCGGCTCTTAAACTCAGTGCCCCTGTTAACGAAAGCCAACACCCCATACGCCTTCTTAACAAACCTATCCACCTGGTTGGCAACTTTGAGGGATCTATGTACGTGGACCCCAAGATCCCTCTGCTCCTCCACACTTCCACGAATCCTGCCTTTAACCCTGTATTCAGCATTCAAATTCGACCTTCCAAAATGAATCACTTCACATTCATCAAGGTTGAACTCCATCTGCCACTTCTCAGCCCAGCTCTGCATCCTCTCAATGTCCTGTTGTAACCTCCAACAACCCTCAACACTATCTACAACTCCCCCAGCCTTTGTGTCATCAGCAAACTTACTAACCCACCCTTCCACTTCCTCATCCAAGTCATTTATAAAAACCACAAAGAGCAGAGGTCCCAGAACAGATCTCTGTGGGACACCATTGGTCACCGACCTCCAGGCGGAATACTTTCCATCCACTACCATTCGCTGTCTTCTTTCGGCCAACAAATTCTGTATCCAGCCAGCCATGTTTCCCTGCATCCCATGCCCCCTAATTTTCTGAATGAGCCTACCATGGGGAACCTTATTAAATGCCTCACTGAAATCCATATACATCACATCCATTGCCCGACGTTCATCAATGTGTTTCATCACATCCTCAAAGAATTCAATGAGGCTTGTGAGGCATGACCTGCCCCTCACAAAGCCATGCTGACTGTCTTTAATCAAACTATGTTTTTCTAAATAGTCATAAATCCTATCTCACAGAATCATAGAACAAAGAAAATTACAGCACAGGAACAGGCCCTTCGGCCCTTCCAGCCTGCGCCGATCCAGATCCTTTACCTAAACCAGTTGGCTATTTTCCAACGATCTACTTCCCTCTGTTTCCCGCCCGTTCATATATCTGTCTAGATGCATCTTAAATTATGCTATTGTGCCCGCCTCTACCACCTCCGCTGGCAAAGCATTCCAGGCACTCACCACTCACTGCGTAAAAAACCTTCCACGCACATCTCCCTTAAACTTTCCCCCTCTCACCTTGAAATCGTGACCGCTTGTAATTGACACCCCCACTCTTGGCAAAAGCTTGTTGCTACCCACCCTGTCCATACCTCTCATAATTTTGTAGACCTCAATCCTTAACCTCCGTATTTCCAACGAAAACAATCCTAATCTACTCAACCTTTCTTCATAGCTAGCACCCTCCATACCAGGCAACATCCTGGTGAACCTCCTCTGCACCCTCTCCAAAGCATCCACATCCTTCCGGTAATGTGGCAACCAGAACTGCACGCAGTATTCCAAATGTGGCCTAACCAAAGTCCTATACAACTGTAACATGACCTGCCGACTCTTGTACTCAATACGCCGTCCGATGAAGGATGAAGGCAAGCATGCTGTATGCCTTCTTGACCACTCTATCGACCTGCATGGCCACCTTCAGGATACAATGGACCTGAACTCCCAGATCTCTCTGTACATCAATTTTCCCCAGGACTCTTCCATTGACCGTATAGTCCGCTCCTGAATTAGATCTTCCAAAATGCATCACCTCGCATTTGCCTGGATTGAACTCCATCTCACATTTCTCTGCTCAACTCTCCAATCTATCTATATTTTGCTGTATTCTCTGACAGTCCTCCTCGCTATCTACAACTCCACCAATCTTAGTATCATCTGCAAACTTGCTAATCAGACACCTATACCTTCATCCAGATCATTTATGTATATCACAAACAACAGTGGTCCGAGCACGGATCCTTGTGGAACACCTTTCTCCATTTTGAGACACTCCCTTCCACCACTGTCTCCTGTTGCCCAGCCAGTTCTTTTTCCATCTAGCTAGTACACCCTGAACCCCATGCGACTTCACTTTTTCCATCAACCTGCCATGGGAAACTTTATCAAACGCCTCACTGAAGTCCATGACAACTACAGCCCTTCCCTCATCAATTTACTTTGTCAGTTCCTCAAAGAATTCTATTAGGTTTGTAAGACATGACCTTCCCTGCACAAAACCATGCTGCTTATCACTGATAAGTCTATTTTCTTCCAAATGTGAATACATCCTATCCCTCAGTATCTTCTCCAACAGTTTGCCTACCACTGACGTCAAGCTCTCAGGTCGATAATTCCCTGGATTATCCCTGCTACCCTTCTTAAACAAAGGGACAACATTAGCAATTCTCCAGTCCTCCGGGACCTCACCCATGCTCAAGGATGCTGCAAAGATATCTGTTAAGGCCCCAACTATTTCGTCCCTCGCTTCCCTCAGTAACCTGGGATAGATCCCATCCGGTCCTGGGGACTTGTCCACCTTAATGCCTTTTAGAATACCCAAAACTTCCCCCTTTCTTATGCCGACTTGACCTAGAGTATTTAAACATCCATCCCTAGCCTCAACGTCCGTCAGGTCCCTCTCCTTGGTGAATACCGATGCAAAGTACTCATTAACAATCTCACCCATTTCTTCTGACTCCACGCATAAATTCCCTCTTTTGTCTTTGAGTGGGCCAATCCTTTCTCTAGTTACCCTCTTGCTCCTTATATACAAATAAAGGGCTTTGGGATTTTCCTTAACCCTGTTAGCCAAAGATATTTCATGACCCCTTTTAGCCTTCTTTATTGCGCTTTTGAGATTTGTCCTACTTTCCCGATATTCCTCCAAAGCTTCATCAGTTTTAAGTCGCCTCGATCTTATGTATGCTTCCTTTTTCATCTTAGCCAGTCTCACAATTCCACCCGTCATCCATTGTTCCCTAATCTTGCCATTTCGATCCCTCATTTTCACAGGGACATGTCTGTCCTGCACTCTAATCAACCTTTCCTTAAAAGACTCCCATATTTCAAATGTGGATTTACCCTTAAACAGCTGGTCCCAATCCATGTTCCCTAGCTCCTGCCAAATTTTGTTATACTTGGCCTTTCCCCAATTTAGCACTCTTCCTTTAGGACCACTCTCGTCCTTGTCCATGAGTATTCTAAAACTTACGGAATTGTGATCGCTATTCCCAAAGTAATCACCGACTGAAACTTCAACCAACTGGCCGGGATCATTCCCCAATACCAGGTCCAGTATGGCCCTTTCCCAAGTTGGACTATTTACATACTGCTCTAAAAAACTCTCCTGGATGCTCCTTACAAATTCTGCTCCATCTACGCCTCCAACACTACATGAGTCCCATTCAATGTTGGGGAAATTAAAATCTCCTATCACGACCACCCTATTGCTCCTACATTTTTCTATAATCTGTCCCCATATTTGTACCTCTACTTCACGCTCGCTTTTGGGAGGCCTGTAGTAAAGTCCCAACAATGTTACTGCACCCTTCCTATTTCTTAGCTGTACCCATATTACCTCAGTACTCGAATCCTCCATCATGCCCTCCTTAATCACAACTGTGATATCATCTCTGGCCAGTAATGCAACTCCTCCACCCCTTTTATCTCCCTCTCTATCCGTCCTGAAGCATCTATACCCTGGGATATTTAGTTGCAAGTCTTGCCCTTCCCTCAACCAAGTCTCAGTAATACCAATAACATCATATTCCCAGGTACGAATGCAAGTCCTAAGTTCATCTGCCTTATTTGCTACTCTTCTCGCATTAAAACAAATGCACCTCAGACCACCTGTCCCTTTGAGTTCATCATCTCTTCCCTATCTACTCTTCCCCTTAGTCACATTGAGTTTATTATCTAGTACCTTACTGGCTTTAGTAGCTGCCTCCTTATTGACCTCTAACTTCCTAATCTGGTTCCCATCCCCCTGCCACATTAGTTTCCAATATTTTTCTCATCACGGTCTGTAATTCCCAGGGATTTCCCCATTCCCTTTGTTGAACAGGGGAACAACATTCGCCTCCCTCCAATCATCCAGTCCTACTTCAGTGGAGAGCAAGGACGCAAAGGTCATCGCCAGCGATGCAGCAATCTCCTCCCTCGCTTCCCGTAGTAACCTTGGGTATATCCCATCAGGCCCAGAGGACTTATCTATCCTGATGCTTTTCACAATTCCCAGCACATCCTCCTTCTTAATATCAACCTGTTTGAGTCTATTAACCTGGTTGACACTGTTCTCATGAGCAACAAGGTCCCTCTCTCGTGAATACTGAAGCAAAATATTCATTTCGGCATCCCCCATCTCCTCAGACTCTGGGCACAAGTTCCCTCCACTATACCTGATCGGCCCTACTCTCACTCTGATCATCCTCTTATTTCTCACATAAATGTAGAACGTCTTGGGGTTTTCCCTAATCCTTCCCGCTCAGGCTTTTTCTTTTTTTAATAAATGTTTTTATTCTCCATTTTCATATTTTCCTTCAAAATGTACACCCCTCCCACAAACAGTAAACGGTAACAAATACAAAATCAATCCTCTTAACAATAACAACGATCCCATCCTCCCACTACCCCAAACAACGGCCCACCTGTCAATATATGCATCCAATAAAACAAACCCTCCCACGGTGGAAACAAAAAACAAAAACAAAGGAGAAAAAGAAAAATGGAGTCCGGGACCGCCCATTGTCACCATAGAGTCCCCCCCCCCCCCCCCCCCACACACACACACACACACACTCTACGCCGTCCAACCTCTGAAAGAGTGCCGTACATGATACCCAAGAGTTGTTAAAACCCCCCCCCCCCCCTCCCCCGCCCCCCCCCCCAACTCCTCCCGTCCACTGCCTCTTGTAAAACTCCTTCCCCCAACCTCGGTTCCTTCCTCCCAACTTTCCACCCCGGCTAGAACACTGGGACCCTGTTCTGCCAGGTTCCGATGGCTGCAGCCTCTCCCCCCACCTCACTCCAGTTCACTGGCCGGCTTAAACCGGCCAGCGTGGAGGCCCCCGCCTTTCCCCCTTGCCCAGCCCGTGGAAAGCCCAGAAATCCCCTTTTAGCACACAAACCCCGCATATCCACCTACACCCCAAAGAGCCCTCACTTCGAGTGAAAGTCCCATCACTTCCCTTGTCCAAATATATACAGCATCGGCTCCTTTAGCCCATAGATCCGCACGCAGTGAAACAAACAAAAAAAAAGAAGAAAATGCAGTCACGAGGTTACATCGGCACATGGCCATTTCTCAATTTCTCAGTTCTGCCACAGTCCTTCTGCCTTCGCAAACTCCTCCGCTGCCTCCGCCGTTCCAAAATAAAAGTCCTTGATCTTGTAAGTCACCCTCAGCTTCGCTGGATATACAATGCCGCACTGCACCTTGCTAATGTACAGTGCCCTCTTCACCCGGTTGAAAGCAGCCCGCATCCTCGCCAGCTCCACCGTAAAGTCATGGTATACACGTATACCAGCTCCAGCCCACTGCACCACCCGCTTCTGCTTGGCCCAGCACAGGACCTTCTCCTTCACACTGTACCTACGGAAGCACAGAGTCACTACCCTTGGCGGCTCATTCACCTTTGGTTATGGCCTCCACGACTGATGAGCCCGATCCAGTTCATATCGGGAGGGATCCTCCCCCTCCCCCAATAGTTTTGCCAGCATCGCAGCCAAATACTCAGTCAGCCTCGGCCCTTCAACTCCTTCGGGCAGCTCCACAATCCTCAAATTCTGTCGCCTGGATCTGTTTTCCAGGTCTTCCATTTTTCCTCGCAGATCCTTGTTAATCTCCATTACCTTCCGCATCTCCTTCCCCATCGAGGTAAGTTGATCACCGTGCTGCAATAATGTCTCCTCCACTTCCTTCAGGGCCTCCCCTTGCTTCTGCACCTCCGCCATTACGCTCGCCGCCGCCGTCGTCACCAGGGAAATCGCCTCCTCCACCAGCACACTCAAAACCTCCCTCATCTCCTTCCTCATTGTCTCCATGTATTTTGTAAACTGCCTTTTGAATTCCGCAGCCATCACCTTAGTTATTTCTTCAGCCATAAGCAATGTGGCCTCCCCCGGTGCTCCAGTCTCTATTTTCCTTGGTGACCCCGCAGTGACCTTTCTACTCCCCGACGGACTTTCAGCTGTTTCCACAGCCGTTCTTTTACTGGTCCTCGACATATCCCTTCCCTGTGCTTTCTCCTGGCCTTCACCGCCTTCACTGTCCCCAGAAACCGGGCGTCAATCCCCGACAATGCCGTTCCCGAATAGGAGCCCTCCAACGCGCGGCTTCCTCACGCCCGCCGTCACCGGAAGTCCCGCTAGGGCTTTTTCATGCCCCCTTCTAGCTCTCCTCAGTCCATTTTTGAGGTCCTTCCTGGCTACCTTGTAATCCTCTGGAGCAGAGTCAGATCCTTACTTCCTCAACCTTGCGTAAACTTCCTTCTTTCTCTTGACCAGAAGCTCCAATTCTCTTGTCATCCAAGGCTCCTTCACCTTACCATTCCTTCCTCGTCTCAGTTGGACAAAACTATCCAGCACTTGTAGCAATTGCTCCTTAAACAACCCCCACATTACTGTTGTGCATTTCCCCAAGAACAATCATTCCCACTTTATGCTCCTCAGCAGAATAATAGCAGTATAATTTCCCTTCCCCCAATTAAATACCTTGCCATACTGTCTGTTCCTATCCCTCTCCATGACGATGGTAAAGGTCAAGGAGTTGTGGTCACTGCCACCAAAATGCTCTCCCACCGAGACATCTGGCAGCTGGCCTGTGAAGTGTTGGGCAGTGTAGACTTGCGAACCTGAAGAAGGTTCAACTCTATTTTATTAACTACTTATAAAATAATAGACATACGAGAACTGTGGGTTTAAATGATGCTAGTTTAATTAGAGACCTGTGCCTGTCCGAACCAGTTGAATCTCCCTGCAAGTGGTGTGAGTCTGTATTAAACTTGATGAGCTCTTGTGCTTCTGAGAGGCAGCATCCAGAATGAGCGAGAAAAGTGATGCCCTCTGCCTTTATAGTGTGTGTATTCTAACTGGTGATTGGCTGCGGTGTTTGTGCATGTTGATTGGTCCTAGTGTATGTCCATCAGTATGTGTCTGCACCATGATATACTGGTGTATATTATGACAGCCTGGTCCGTTGCCGAGCACCAAGTCCAATATGGCCTCCCCCCTGGTTGGCGTATCTACATATTAAGTCAGGAATCCTTCCTGTACACACCTGACAAAATCTGCTCCATCCAAACCATTTGCACAAAGGAGGTTCCAGTCAACATTAGGGAAGTTTAAGTCACCCATAGAACATAGAACAGTACAGCACAGAACAGGCCCTTCGGCCCTCGATGTTGTGCCGAGCAATGATCACCCTACTCAAACCCACGTATCCACCCTATACCCGTAACCCAACAACCCCCCCACCTTACTTTTTAGGCCACTACGGGCAATTTAGCATGGCCAATCGACCTAACCCGCACATCTTTGGACTGTGGGAGGAAACCGGAGCACCCGGAGGAAACCCACGCACACACGGGGAGGACGTACAGACTCCGCACAGACAGTGACCCAGCCGGGAATCGAACCTGGGACCCTGGAGCTGTGAAGCATTTATGCTAACCACCATGCTACCGTGCTGCCCATGGCAACAACTCTGTTACTTCTGCACTTTTCCAAGATCTGCCGCCCAATCTGATCCTCTATCTCTCTGGTGCTATTGGGGGCTCTATAGAAAACTCCCAATAAAGTGACTGCCCCTTTCTTGTTTCTGACTTCAACACGTACTGACTCAGTCGACAAACCCTCCTCAACTACCACCTTTTCTGCAGCTCTGGTGCACTCCCTAATTAACAGTGCTACTCCCCCTCCTCTTTTACCTCCCTCCCTATTCTTCTTACAACATCTAAACCCCGGAACATCTAACAACCATTACTGCCTCTGTGAAATCCATGTCTCCGTAATGGCTACAACATCATAGTTCCAAGTACTGATCCATGCTCTAAGTTCATCTCCCTTATTCCTGACACTCCTTGCATTGAAACAGACACACTTTAACCCATTCAACTGAATGCACCTTTGCCCTGTCAACTGTCTATCCTTCCTCACAGACTTGCTGCATACTATTTCTGCCTGTTCAACAGCTACCCTAACCTCTGACCCATAGCTCTGGTTCCCAACCCCCGACAAACTAGTTTAAACCCTCCCGAAGAGCTCCCAATATCCCACCCAGATATTGGTGCCCCTCCAGTTTATGTAACCTTCCACCTTCCCCAGAAGATATCCCAATGATCCACATATCTGAAGCCTTCCCTCCTGCACCAGCCCTGTAGTCACATGTTCAGCTGCACTCGCTCTCTGTTCCTTGCCTAACTTGCACGTGGCACCGGTAGCAATCCTGAGATCACTACTCTGCTTGTCCTGCTCTTTAGCTTCCAACCTAACTCCCTAAAATCCAGTTTTTAGATCCTCATCCCTTTTCTTAGCTATGTCGTTGGTGCCTATGTGCACCACGACTTCTGGTTGCTCCCCTTTCCACTTAGGAATCCTGGAGGCTCGATCCGAGACATCCCTGGCCCTGGCACCCAGGAGGCAACATACCTTCCGGGAGTCTCGTTCGCGACCACAGAATCTCCTATCCATTCCCCTAACATTGAGTCTCTTGTCACTGTTGCTTTTCTATTCTCCCCCCTTTCCCTTCTGAGCCACAGAGCCAGGCTCAGTGCCAGAGACCTGGCCGCTAGGGCCTTCCCAAGGTAGGTTATTCCCCCCCTAACAGCAGCCAAAACGGTATACTTGTTTTGAAGGGGAAAGGCCACCAGGGATCCCTGCACTGTCTGCCCGTTCATTTTCCTTCCCCTGACTGTAACCCAGCTCCTGTTGTCCTGTACCTTAGGTGTGGCTACCTCCCTGTAACTCTTCTCTATCACCCCCTCCCGGATGATCCAAAGTTCATCCAGCTCCAGTTCCCTAACGCTGTCTCTGAGGAGCTGGAGTTGGGTGCACTTCCCACAAGTGTAGTCAGCGGGGACACCGGTGGTATCCCTCACCACCCACATCCAACAGGAGGAGCATGCAACTGCCCTAGCCTCCATCCCTTCTCATCTGAATTCACAAAGAGATTTCAAGGGGGAAAAATGAAAAGATTAAACATCCGTTTGGCCCTTTAAAAAAATATATATACTGTTGCTATTCTCCCAAGTGAACCCTCTAAGATTGGTGATTCTGCGAAATGATACAATGATAGCTTGCTGCCTCCAAAATGCAGAACAAACACAAAAAATAAAATTTAATAAAAATTAAAAAACCCAAAAACAAACAACTCTTACCTTTCAGAATGCAGCTGCCCTGTGAACCAATTGGAACTCCGCTCTCCGACTCTACTCCCAGTCAGCTGCACTCTGTAAACCCCCGGCACCCTTCACACTCTTTGAGGAAATGTAGAAAATTAAATGAAAGGAGCATCTTGCTCCCTCCTCACTTAACTCCCTCAGTCACCAAATTATCACTATAGCATTCAAATGCACCCAAATTCAGCACTCAGTGCAAACAAATTTCTTCTCTCCAGAGTCCAAAGAATTTTGGTAAATGACCACCAACGGATCTACTATTTCTCAGCCCCTTCCTGAAGTACTCTGGGATGAAGATTATCAGGCCCTGGAGATTAACAACATCGAGGGCCGAAGGGCCTGTTCTGTGCTGTACTGTTCTATGTTCTATTTGTCCGCCTTCAATCCCATTATTTCCCCAAAACCATTTCTTTATTAATACTAATTTCCTTCTGCTCCTCACTAAAACTTGTGCTTCTCAGAACTTCCGGTACATTATTCATGTCTTCCTCTGTGAAGACTGGAACAAAGTACGAATTTAGTTCCTCAGCCAATTCTGTGATTCTTACTGGTTTTCTCCCGTATCCTTCTTGTCCAGCAGAATCTGTTGAAGGTACGTGTCTTACTGCATCAGCTCACTTCTACGATATGCTAACTATTCCATCATCCTTTGTGGAACACTCAAGATTCCAATATATCTTAACTACATAAGAATATATTTAATACTATAGTGTAAAATATCAAGTACTATTCTACTTTTAAATTTGGATTGTACATTCAAGCGCATACTTTTCCAGGAAGTTTTAATCCAGCAATTGATTTGTAATTTTACTGTCGCCTTGAGCAGTATTTGATCCATTGTTTTCAAAATTAGTTAAAGCAAATCTAAACAAATCAGATTTCAGAAACTTTATTCAGAGAAGGTTTCTTTATCTTTAAAATAAGTTGTGTATGAGTGGATTAAAGACTGATTATCTCTCTTTGTTTGGTGTTCTATTAACTTCAGAAATTAGGGCAGCACGGTGGCGCAGTGGGTTAGCCCTGCAGCCTCACGGCGCCGAGGTCCCAGGTTCGATCCCGGCTCTGGGTCACTGTCTGTGTGGAGTTTGCACATTCTCTCCGTGTTTGCGTGGGTTTCACCCCCACAACCCAAAGATGTGCAGGGTAGGTGGATTGGCCACGCTAAATTGCCCCTTAATTGGAAAAAATGAATTGGATACTCTAAATTTTAAAAAAAAGAAGAAAAAAAAAACTTCAGAAATTAACCTGAGACAAAGCCTCTTTCCTGTGAATTGAAGTTTGGTTTTCAGAAGTAATATGAATTTTAAAGTAAATGATTTCTAATAATTACATATTGAGTTGACAGAAAATGTAAACCTAATTCGGGTTAACCACGAAAGACGAGGAGGGGCAAAATCAGAGGGAGTGTCCTTGCTCTTCTTTTTTTTAAATTTAGAGTACCCAGTTAATTTTTTCCAATTAAGGTGCAATTTAGCATGGCCAATCCATCTACCCTGCACATCTTTGGGTTGTGGGGGCGAAACCCACGCAGACATGGGGAGAATGTGCAAACTCCACACGGAGAGTGATCCAGAACCGGGGTTGAACCTGGGACCTCGATGACGTGAGGCAGCAGTGCGAACCACCATGCTGCCCAATCCTTGCTCACATTTGTATGGACTATGTATGTCTTTAAAATCAAAAGTTGAATTATCACCTTTTCTTGCTGATAGCACTGACATATTTAGATTTTCTTGTGCATGTATGTATGTGGAGTGTGACACATGCATGCATGCATGCAGAAATCTGTTATAAAATGCTGATTAAATCCAGAGTCCCCTTGAGTCACACCAGTACTGTCAGACCTGGCATCCCTCCATCTCCCCTTGCTATCAACAGACTGAGGAGTCCATTGTTTCGTTAAACCTCACATTCAATCTCTAGCTATGCAAACTTCGGTTCCTCTTTTCACAATAATGACAGATTAGAGCATACCAACCTTCCCCTCTCGGCCTTGCAACCTATTTCAATTCTATGAAACTGAGGACCATTTCCCTGTGCTATCAACAACAACTGTACTCCAATTTTCCACACCTGCTAAATATCAAGTGCCTCTAACTGGTTAAATCATGCGTACCATCTTGCTCGGTATTCTTAGCTTTAAAAATTGTTCAGTGTTTACAATTGAACACATGTAAACAAATGCCTATATAATAAATATCATTTGTTTACAGTCCTCACTGATTAAAGGGCAGTTGTAGAATCAATCTGCAAAGTATGAGTTAAAATCCTACAATGTCATCTAAAATAGATTTTAAAATGTAACATGTGTACACTCTGCTCCAGCTTTGAATTTGTGTTGCAAGTGTGATTTTAAGCATGACTGAACTTCACAAGTTGACCACTTCAAAGCATTCCATGTTGTGTGTATTTATTTTTAGAGTTCCAACCAGCATCCCCCAGTAGAAACATTGGTAGAACTTGTAACACGAGGCCATACAATCCCAGTATGTCTGGAACCACTGCCTCAACTTGAGTCCCTGTATGCAGATGTCGAGAGCTGGAAAGATTGTGCAGCTAAAACTTTTCTGAAAAAGAACTCCAGTTGCTCCCTTTACGAGGTAAGAAAACTAATGGTGCTATCCAAAAGAGAGTGTATTTGTATCCTGTGTTAAATATTTTCTTCAATTATTCATGGGATTTGGGCATCGCTGGCGTCAGCTTTATTGCCCATCCCTAATTGCCATTATGGTATGCCACCTTCTTGAACTGCTGTAGTCGATGTGTTGTCGGAACACCCACAGTGCTATTAGGAAGGAAGTTACAAGATTTTGACCGAGCAGCAGTGAAACAATGGCCCTGTATTTCCAAGTCAGAATGGTGTGCGGCTTGGAGAGGAACTTACAACTGGTGGTGTTCTAGTACATCTTCTGCCCTTGTCTTTCTAGCTGATAAAGGTCATGGGTTTGGAACGTGCTGTCGAAAGAGTCCTGGTGAGTTGCTACAATGCATTGTGTAGATGGTATACACTGCCATTCTGTATCGGTGTTGGAAGGTGTGACTGTTTAAGGTGGTAGATCGGTTGCCAGTCAATTGGGCTGCCTTGTCCTGGATGGTATCAAGCTCCTTTGAGTGTTGTTGGTGGTGCACTCAGCCAGGCAAGTGGAGAGTATTCCATTCCACTCCTGACTCGTGCCTTGTAGCTGGTGGACAGGCTTTCGGGAGTCAGGAGGTGCGTTACTCTCCACAAAATTCCCAGCCTCTGACCTGCTCTTGCAGCCACGGTATTTATATGACTTGACCCAGTTCAGTTTCTGCTCCCCAGAATCTTGAAAGTGTGGGATTCAGTGATGCTAATGCCATTGAATGTCATGGGGAGGTGGTTAGATTCTCTCTTGTAATGATGGTCATTGGTTGTCACTTGAATGGCGTGAATGTTATTTACCACTTGTCAGCCCAAGCCTGAATGTTGTCCAGGTCTTCCTGCATATGGACACAGACTGCTTCAGTATCTGAGGGGTCATGAATGGTGCTGAACATTGTGCAAACATCAGTGAACATTTCCCACCTCTGACCTTGAGGAAGTGATAAAGTTAATTGATGAGGGAAGGGCTGTAGATGTCATATACATGGACTTCAGTAAAGATTTGATAAAGTTTCCCTAGGCAGGTTGATGGAAAAAGTGAAGTCGTATGAGAGTAGTGGTGGAAGGGAGTGTCTCAAAATGGAGAAAGGTGACTAGTGGTGTTCCACAGGGATCCGTGCTTGGACCACTGTTGTTTGTGATATACATAAATGATCTGGACAAAGGTACAAGTGGTCTGATGAGCAAGTTTGCAGATGATACTAACATTGGTGGAGTTGTCAGAGAATACAGCAAAATATAGATAGATTGGAGAGTTGGGCAGAGAAATGGCAGATGGAGTTCAATCCAGGCAAATGCGAGGTGATGCATTTTGGAAGATCTAACTCAAGAGCAGACCATATGGTCAATGGAAGAGTCCTGGGGATACAGGGTGCTCTCAGGGGTGTGGGTTGGAGGAGGGAAGATTTCGGACGTGTACCATGTTATACAGGAGGTGGATGAGGCCTCGGTGGAGGAGCTGAAGGGTAAATGGGAAGAGGAGCTGGGTGAGGAGATTGAGGAGGGGACGTGGGCAGATGCCCTGGAAAGGGTGAACTCCTCCTCTTCTTGTGCGAGGCTTAGCCTCATACCGTTCAAAGTGCTGCATAGGGCTCATATGACCGTGACGAGGATGAGCAGCTTCTTTGGGGGCGAGGATTGATAGAGATAGAGAAATACAGCACAGAACAGGCCCTTCGGCCCACGATGTTGTGCCGAACTTTTGTCCTAGGTTAATCATAGAATTTTGGACACTAAGGCCAATTTATCATGGCCAGTCCACCCAACCTGCACATCTTTGGACTGTGGGAGGAAACCGGAGTACCCGGAGGAAACCCACGCACACACGAGGAGGATGTGCAGACTCCACACAGACAGTGACCCAAGTCGAAATCGAACTTGGGACCCTGGAGCTGTGAAGCAATTGTGCTATCCACAATGCAACCGTGCTGCCCTTAAGAAGAAGTTAATCTACACTCCATTATTCTACCCTAATCCATGTACCTATCCAATAGCCGCTTGAAGGTCCCTAACGTTTCCGACTCAACTACTTCCACAGACAGTGCATTCCATGCCCCCACTACTCTCTGGGTAAAGAACCTACCTCTGACATCCCCTCTATATCTTCTACCATTTATCTTAAATTTATGTCCCCTTGTAATGGTGTGTTCCACCCGGGGAAAAGGTCTCTGACTGTCTACTCTATCTATTCCCCTGATCATCTTATAAACCTCTATCAAGTCGCCCCTCATCCTTCTCCGTTCTAATGAGAAAAGGCCTAGCACCCTCAACCTTTCCTCGTACGACCTACTCTCCATTCCAGGCAACATCCTGGTAAATCTCCTTTGCACCTTTTCCAAAGCTTCCACATCCTTCCTAAAATGAGGCGACCAGTACTGCACACAGTACTCCAAATGTGGCCTGACCAAGGTTTTGTACAGCTGCATCATCACCTCACGACTCTTAAATTCAATCCCTCTGCTAATGAACGCGAGCACACCATAGGCCTTCTTCACAGCTCTATCCACTTGAGTGGCAACTGTCAAAGATCTATGAATATAGACCCCAAGATCTCTCTGCTCCTCCACATTGCCAAGAACCCTACCGTTAACCCTGTATTCCGCATTCATATTTGTCCTTCCAAAATGGACAACCTCACACTTGTCAGGGATAAACTCCATCTGCCACTTCTCAGCCCAGCTCTGCATTCTATCTATGTCTCTTTGCAGCCGACAACAGCTCTCCTCACTATCCACAACTCCACCAATCTTCGTATCATCTGCAAATTTACTGACCCACCCTTCAACTCCCTCATCCAAGTCGTTAATGAAAATCACAAACAGCAGAGGACCCAGAACTGATCCCTGCGGTACGCCACTGATAACTGGGCTCCAGGCTGAATATTTGCCATCCACCACCACTCTCTGTCTTCTATCGGTTAGCCAGTTTGTTATCCAACTGGCCAAATTTCCCACTATTCCATGCCTCCTTACTTTCTGCACAAGCCTACAATGGGGAACCTTATCAAATGCCTTACTAAAATCCATGTACACTACATCCACTGCTTTACCTTCATCCACATGCTTGGTCACCTCAAAGAAGTCAATAAGATTTGTAAGGCAAGACCTACCCCTCACAAATCCGTGCTGACTATCCCTAATCAAGCAGTGCCTTTCCAGATGCTCAGAAATCCTATCCCTCAGTACCCTTTCCATGACTTTGCCTACCACTGAAGTAAGACTAACTGGCCTGTAATTCCCAGGGTTATCCCTATTCCCTTTTTTGAACAGGGGCACGACATTCGCCACTCTCCAATCCTCTGGTACCACCCCTGTTGACAGCGAGGACGAAAATATCATTGCCAACGGCTCTGCAATTTCATTTCTTGCTTCCCATAGAATCCTTGGATATATCCTGTCAGGCCTGGGGGACTTGTCTATCCTCAAGTTTTTCAAAATGCGCAACACATCTTCCTTCCTGACAAGTATCTCCTCGAGCTTCTCAGTCTGTTTCACACTGTCCTCTCCAACAATATGGCCCCCCTCGTTTGTAAATACTGAAGAAAAATACTTGTTCAAGACATCTCCTATCTCTTCAGACTCAATACACAATCTCCCGCTACTGTCCTTGATCGGACCTACCCTCGCTCTAGTCATTCTCATATTTCTCACATATGTGTAAAAGGCCTTGGGGTTTTCCTTGATCCTACCTGCCAAAGATTTTTCATGCCCTCTCTTAGCTCTCCTAATCACTTTCTTCAGTTCCCTCCTGGCTATCTTGTACCCCTCCAGCGCCCTGTCTGAACCTTGTTTCTTCAGCCTTACATAAGTCTCCTTCTTCCTCTTAACAAGACATTCAACCTCTCTTGCCAACCATGGTTCCCTCACTCGACCATCTCTTCCCTGCCTGACAGGGACATACATATCAAAGACACGCAGTACCTGTTCCTTGAACAAGTTCCACATTTCACTTGTGTCCTTCCCTGACAGCCTATGTTCCCAACTTCTGCACTTCAATTCTTGTCTGACGGCATTGTATTTACCCTTCCCCCAATTGTAAACCTTGCCCTGTTGCACGCACCTATCCCTCTCCATAACTAAAGTGAAAGTCATAGCATTGTGGTCACTACCTCCAAAATGCTCCCCCACTAACAAATCTATCACCTGCCCTGGTTCATTACCAAGTACTAAATCCAATATGGCCTCCCCTCTAGGTGCTCGGGGAGCCCAGCGAACCATGCCCATATGTTCTGGGCATGCCCAGCGTTGGGGGACTTTGGAAGGGGGTAGCAAGCACGGTGTCGAGGGTGGTAGGATCCAGGGTTGAGCCAGGGTGGGGACTCGCGATATTTGGGGTAGCAGCAGAGCCAGGAGCGCAGGAGGCGAAAGAGGCTGGTGTTCTGGCCTTTGCGTCCCTAGTAGCCCGGTGTAGGACTTTGCTTCAGTGGAAGGATGCGAGGCCCCCAAGCGTGGAGGCCTGGATCAATGACATGGCGGGGTTCATTAAGTTGGAGAGGGTGAAATTCACCCTGAGAATGTCGGTGCAAGGGTTCTTTAGGCGGTGGCAGCCTTTCCTGGACTTCCTGGCGGAACGGTAGGGAAATAGGCCGGTAGCAGCAGCAACCCGGGGGGGGCGGAGGGGGGGGGGGGGGGGGGGGGGGGGGGGGTGGTTTGGTTCGGTGGGAGGGAGAATTGTGTACATGGGTTTGTTGGATGTGGCGGGTGTTATCTCTTTCCTTTTTGTTGTTTTCTTTTTTTTTGCAGTTGTTGGTTTTTGTTCTTTGGTTTTTAGTATGGTTGTTTGGTTAATATTGTTTTGTTTATATTTTGTTTATATTTTGTGAAAATCTTAATAAAAATCATTTTTTTAAAAAAAGAAGAGTCCTGGGGAAAATTGATGTACAGAGAGATCTGGGAGTTCAGGTCCATTGTACCCTGAAGGTGGCAACGCAGGTCGATAGAGTGGTCAAGAAGGCATACAGCATGCTTGCCTTCATCGGACGGGGTATTGAGTACACGAGTCGGCAGGTCATGTTACATTTGTATAGGACTTTGGTAAGGCCACATTTGGAATACTGCGTTCAGTTCCAGTCGCCACATTACCAGAAGGATGTGGATACTTTGGAGAGGGTGCAGAGGAGGTTCACCAGGATGTTGTCTGGTATGGAGGGTGCTAGCTATAAAGAAAGGTTGAGTAGATTAGGATTGTTTTCATTGGAAAGACGGAGGTTGAGGGGAGACCTGATTGAGGTCTACAAAATTATGAGAGGTATGGACAGGGTGGATAGCAACAAGCTTTTTCCAAGAGTGGGGGTGTCAATTACAAGGGGTCACGATTTCAAGGTGAGAGAGGGAAAGTTTAAGGGAGATGTGCGTGGAAGGTTTTTTACGCAGAGGGTGGTGGGTGCCTGGAACGCTTTGCCAGCGGAGGTGGTAGAGGCGGGCACGATAGCATCATTTAAGATGCATCTAGACAGATATATGAACGAGCGGGGAACAGAGGGAAGTAGATCCTTTGAAAATAGACGACAGGTTTAGATAAAGGATCTGGATCGGTGCAGGCTGGGAGGGCCGAAGGGCCTGTTCCTGTGCTGTAATTTTCTTTGTTCTTTGTTCTGACTTTATGATAGCGGGAAGATCATTGATGAAGCAGCTGAAGATGCTTGGGTCTCGGACACTACCCGGAGGAGCTCCTGCAGAGGTTATATTGTTGCCTTATAGCGCACATGGCAGGCATGGACAGGGGCTATAATTGGTTGGGATGGATTTGTATTGCATTTAGAACAGAGAACATAGAACAGTACAGCACAGAACAGGCCCTTCGGCCCTCGATGTTGTGCCGAGCCATGATCACCCTACTCATCCCACGTATCCACCCTATACCCGTAACCCAACAACCCCCCACTTAACCTTACTTTTTTAGGACACTACGGGCAATCCACCTAACCCGCACATCTTTGGACTGTGGGAGGAAACCGGAGCACCCGGAGGAAACCCACGCACACACGGGGAGGACGTGCAATCTCCGCACAGACAGTGACCCAGCCGGGAATCGAACCAGGGACCCTGGAGCTGTGAAGCATTTATGCTAACCACCATGCTACCGCGCAACAGCATTTTGTGCAGTTGCTGTACTGGAACCCCTTGGCTAAGTGTGGCGCTTGTTCTGGAGCACAAGTCTTCAGTACAATGTTGGAATATTATCAGGGCCCACAGCCTTCACAGTATCTAGTGTCTTCAGCTGTTTCTTGATGTCATGTGGGTTGAATTGAATTGGTTGAAGACTGGTAGCTGTGATGCTGGCGGAACCTCAGGAGGAGGAGGAGATGGGTCATCCACTTGGCATCTTTGACTGAAGACAGTTGCAAATGCTTAAGAATTTGAATGCCAGAATAAGTCTGAAAAAGCAATACGTCACTTCTTCGAATCATATAATGTCATTTTGAAGAACGTCCTCTGTAAAAACCCAACAAGTAGAATGAATATACTTAATCTCATCCTGTACAAATTCATGCCAGAGATGTGTCTAAGTAACCCTGAAAATCCTTGCTTTCTGAAATTTTTTTCTACCAAAATCGCACCTGACCTGAAATCCCACCCTTCCCAACCACGCACCTGACATAAATCCCAAGTCACAACTTCATACCCAGAATCATAGAATGGCCTCCTCATGTGCTAGCACCATTCAGCGCATCAAGTCTTTTCTGGTTCTCTGCAAGATTAATCTGTCAACCCATTTAGAGGGAGAAGGTGATGTCACTGGACTAGTAATCCAGAGGCAAAGGCGAAGGCATTGTGGACACTAAAAAAAACTAGAATTCTAGTCTCCATAATGATTACCATGAAACTATTGTCAATCATAAAAACCCATTTGGTTCATTACTGTCCTTTAGGGAACGACATCTGTTGCCCTTACCTTTGAATAGTGCTGGGGTTCTGTTTTGGTGGGGTGCTTCGTAGCGGCAGGATGGTTGGGTGGGGTGGAGAGTTTTCGATTTCTTTTGTTTCAGTGCGGGGGAGGGGGACTCTGGTGGAGGGGCTAAATCGCTAGCAAGCTGTAGTTCGCTAGTGAATGGGAGTGAGGTGGGAGGAGGGGCTGTGCCTCATTGAACCTGTTTAAGCAGGTTTCGGTGTGCCTAGGAGGTGTGAATGGTGGGGGGAGGGGAATTGTGGGGAATTACATGATTTAGAACTTAGAACATACAGAATTGTATAAAAAAGAAACTTTATAGGGATTTAGCTGCACTGACGACTTGTGATGCAAACTAGTCTGGGAACAGAATGTAACAGATACTTTGCTAAGCAAAGTGGATACGAGTAGTCTAGATCATAGCCATGTCCAGTTGCAAAGCAGAGCTAGAACATAGAACAGTACAGCACAGAACAGGCCCTTCGGCCCTCGATGTTGTGCCGAGTATTGTCCGAAACCAAGATCAAGCTATCCCACTCCCCGTCATTCTGGTGTGCTCCATGTGGCTATCCAATAACCACTTGAATGTTCCTAAAGTGTCCCACTCCACTATCACAGCAGGCTGTCCGTTCCACACCCCAACCACTCTCTGAGTAAAGAACCTACCTCGGGCATCCCTCCTATATCTCTCACCCTGAACCTTATTGTTATGCCCCCTTGTAACAGCTCCATCCACCTGAGGAAATAGTCTTTGAACGTCCACTCTATCTATACCCCTCATCATCTTATAAACCTCTATTAAGTCGCCTCTCATCCTCCTCCGCTCCAAAGAGAAAAGCCCTAGCTCCCTCAACCTTTCCTCATAAGACCTATCCTCCAAAGCAGGCAGCATCCTGATGAATCTCCTTTGCACCCGTTCCAATGCTTCCACATCCTATAGTGAGGTGACCAGAACTGCACACAATAATCCAAATGTGGTCACAGAAAACAAAGCTGAAATCTGTCTCTGTCGGATCCCATAAGTTCTACCCTGAACTTGAAGAAAGGTTGCCAAAAGAAAGCTACAGGTCCTATGTGGTATTTAGTTGCTGGATTTGGTTCATAGTATAAACACCTATGGGATGTTGCTTCGGGGAAGATGTATTCACGGAGTTTAGGAAAGTAGATAGATTTAGATTGAGAGGGGATAATGTAAACATACGATCTGGGTAACCATTATTGTAGTAAATTGTAAATGTTGTTCATTACTGTGGCATTTCTTGAGTGTTTTAAAGTTTAATAAATATTTTATGATTTGAATAATTTACAAGAAGACTGATCCCTTTCCTTACCTGGTTTAATCTCTTTTCACATTTTTTTCCAAATCTCAGAAATAGTTAAGAACGGCATTACAAGTTTCCCTTCTGGGATTTGGGATGCCCTTGCACTGAACTTCAGCTGGGTTCATAATAATAATAATAATCCTTATTAATCGCACAAGTAGGCTTACATTAATACTCCAATTAAGTTACTGTGTTGAAACTGTTTTAAATCACAGTGAGCAAAGTATAGTGTGAGACATGTTGTAAAATGCCAGTATGCTGCCTGACAAATAAAGCAAGGGGTATGGTTATCTTTTCTGTAAAGTTTCCATATCACAAGTACCAGAACTTGTTGGTACTTGGAGGGTCGTTTTAGACCATTGAGGGAATCAACAGACCTAAATCTTGAGAACTGTAACATATGTTTAATGCAATTAAAACAACCCTTGACAGATTTGGTAAAGTTGCTGAAATGTTGCAGTATTAGTGGGTCTTCCATGTCAGTGTCATGTTCTGTGAGATAAACTTTGAAATCTTCTACTGTTATTGTGTTTCTGGTGAATGACCTATTTATTTTGTTTTAGGTGCTGTGTCCCAGGTCAGACATTTGTGCAACTGGACTAAAAAAGAAAATTAAGAAATCGAAAGAATGTTTGCAGAATGGAAAAGGGAAAGTTCCAAAACACGAAAGTGTAAGTTAACTAAGCATTGGGGCAATGTCATTGGCAATGTTTTACTAACAGCATGTAAAGGATATGACTTCAACTTTGTGATGAATATGGGAATTTCAAATGCATTGTGCTGTAGATATTTGGTGCAGTGGGTTTTGAAAGCCTGAATTGGTGGTGTGTGACTACTGTCTTGTTATGCTCTTGACGTAGCATAAGCTGCTTCCTTGATGTTCACTCTGACAAAGGACGGTTCAGACGTGGAGATAACATCAACACGTTTATTAAACTTTTTACAATTTTCCTACTCTGATTTGCCACTACTGTTAATCCTTCTATAGCTACTCCAACTGACGAATAAGTCTGCTACAATCCATGTGGTGGGTGTGATATTGAATCAACCCTGTGTCTGTACTCACTGAGTGTTTCCACTGGAAAGAGGAAGATCATGTGTGCTGTGTCCTTTATGTATGGGTTGGTGTAATGCCCCCCTGTGGTAGTGTCACCTCTGTGTGTATCGTGAATGCCCATTGGTCGTGTTCTATCTTACTGACCTATTGGTTGAGTGTCTGTGTGTCATGTCTTTGGTGCTCCATCTAATGTCCAGCTAGTCTACGTGTACTTACATTAACCCCTTGTGTATCTACAGTGATGCATATCACCGCATCCCCCCTTTTTCGTGTTATATATTTTCTGTAAACTTAAAGAAAATTGAACAAAAAAAACAGGTAGATAAGCGATGCTCTGTACAAGTTATGAGAACAGTCATTAAACAATAAGTCCAAATCATATGCGTGAGTCCAAAACCCATCAATTATCATGGTCAAATGTCTTTCTTGTTGGGTTGGTGAGTTGGTGATTTTGATGGTGGCATGTCCTTGTGAACGCCATCAGTGTCCCTGTGCATCAGGAACCAAGAAGTGTTCAAATCACTTCGTTGTCTGATTTGGAGTCTTTTTTTCTTCCGATGCTTGTGATAGCTTTGTTGGATGGCATCTGTCCTGAAAGCCAAGTTGCCTGTTGGTATTGCAGCACACGTGAATTGGGAAAATGCATCGTCCTGCCATGGTATGTCATTGTACTGAGCTGAGCAGCTACAGTGTCCCTCATGGGCAGAGTTGTACCATGTCGTACCAGTCGTAGTTCCATTGGTGTAGTCTTTGTCATGCTTGCTGTCGACGATGTTGCCTTTGGTACGCGTCGTGTCATTGTCTTTGACATGGTTTTCATAGGTTGTGATGTTGTGTTGGATGGTTCTGTTGTTGTGTTCGCTGTGCTCAAGGACCACACTCTCTGGACAATACGAGTCCGTCACACAGTCACTCGTGTCAGCGTGCTTTGTGGCATCTGCTGTTTCTTGAGCGTGCCGTCACTGAGTTTGCAGCACTCCCCGTCTGGAGTCATTTCTGGTTTACTTGAATCAGCTTTGGCGTTTGGTTGCTCCCCATCTGGAGTCTGGTCTGCAAGGATGACGAGGAAGGTAATGATGACAGATGGGATGGTGCAGGAAGGAAGGGAAGTTTGGATTTAATACCAGAAAGGGAGAGTAGCATTAATAACACCATTCGAATAGAATATCGAGAAAATACAACAGAGGCGAAAGGGAAATAAATAGGCTCTAAGGTAAAGATAGATTAAATCAATATTGTACAAAAGACTTGAAAAGGAACTAAGAGAAACCCAGTTACAATAATAAACTGTCAGGATTGAGTGGCTTCTTTTTAATTCACTAGGTTTTCAAAGTGGAATTGGAGAAAGAGAGGTGTTATGTACTTAGTCACTAATCCTGGTTGTAACATTTTCAGGATAGAGAAGGAGGGAAACGGTGATGGGGTGAATGGTAGGTTACTGAAGGATGCCACCGGTAATCAGGTATTGGGTGTCTTGAGAGTTATTTATATGAGCTAAAGGACAGTCGTGAATTATTATTGTATTCTATTGTAGTGGAGACAAAACAAAGTGGGAGGTCTGTAGACATGTGCGAGATTAGCAGTATGCTGTGCCACGCTGAGAACAGACTCATGTGAGCGTAACTGTAAGCAGCCATGTTGAAAACACTAACTTTAACTCCCAAAACGGGGGGGGCAGAAGGAGAGTATCACAATATTCTGAGCTCCTACAATATGCTACACTTTGTCCACATTTAACAAAACAAACGCGAAATGTAGATTGGCACATGTACATCATTTCTCAGAATATAGAATGGCAGCACTGTGGATAGCACAATTGCTTCACAGCTCCAGGGTCCCAGGTTTGATTCCGGCTTGGGTCACTGTTTGTATGGAGTCTGCACATCCTCCCCGTGTGCGCGTGGGTTTCCTCCAGGTGCTCCGGTTTCCTCCCACAGTCCAAAGATGTGCAGGTTAGGTGGATTGGCCATGATAAATTGCCCTTAGTGTCCAAAATTGCCCTTAGTGTTAGGTGGGGTTACTGGGTTATGGGGATAGGGTGGAGGTATTGACCTTGGGTAGGATGCTCTTTCCAGGAGCCGGTGCAGACTCGATGGGCCGAATGGCCTCCTTTTGCACTGTAAATTCTATGATGACAATACTAATGTCAACAATATGTGAAATTTGACAGTTTTTTACTGTAATCATACTTCGTATACATTTTTCTTGAAATGTAGCATTTGTTATGAAGTAATGGAAAGAACAACGTCTTTTGGCTTCTTTATCTTTCCATTGGGGTATATTTTTTATTTCCATTAGCGTGACTGTTCTCTGAAAATCTGTGTCAAACCTGAATTCAGACTACCAAGTGCATTTAATGGTTGGAACTGTAACATTGACTTAAATCAAATAACCTGGCTCACTGTGCTTCACCAGTGGAATCTCTGATGTCGGCAAACTTTCAGTTTCTTTGTGGCTTCATGGTGATGCATGATCAATTGCACAAAGACTTAGATTGGGTACAACTGTGGCGTTATTGCAGTCAGATGCGTGGCCTCCTACTGCAGCTGGCGAAATGGCAGATCAATGGAGGACACGCATATTTATACAACTCCTAGTGGGCGGAGCCAGCCGGCATGGGCTACCGGCGAACCTGTAGTATAGGTCCTACCTTACAGCCCCTAATAAAGGTGTACACACTGGTTCACCACATTCACCCCCGGTTAAAAATGAGTCCGGTGGTGGTGGTGTGGAACTATATACAATGTTGCAAATTATGTACAGTGTCTTATAAAATGAGTGGGGAAGGAAAAAAAATGTCCATTTTGACGGTCCGGTGCCCGTCAGAGGTTCAGTCGATCCGGTGCTTTGACGATTCGCTGGGAGCGACGTAACGGTGGCGGCGATGTCGGTGCTGGTGTCACCGACGTTGGTGCTGGCGGTGCTGGTGCTGGCCTGCAGTCAGATGACCCCGGGAGCGTGCCAAAATCTTCTTCGTCCTCTTGCGTGGGCAGGGGAAGGAGGGATGGACCTGGTGGGGTTAATGTTGGTAGCGCCGGGGGAGGTGAGGGTGGCGCATGGGTGGGGAAGTGTGTTTGGCTGGAACCTGACGGTGCCAGGTTCCGGATGGAGACAGTATCTTGGCGGTCGTTGGGGAACTCCACGTCGGCATACTGGGGGTTGGCGTGGAGCAAGTATACCCTGTCCACCACCTTGTGGTGTCGGACGTGCCTACTGAGCAGGACCGGTCCTGGAGCTGCGAGCCAAGTCCTGAGTGACACCCCGGATGTAGACTTCCTGGGGAAGATAAAAAGACGTTCATGGGGTGTGTTATTTGTGGCGGTGCACAGTAGTGACCGGGTGGAATGAAGTGCATCAGGGAGGACCTCCTGCTAGCGAGAGGCTGGGAGGTTCCTGGATCATAGGGCCAGCTGGACGGCCCTCCAAACTGCCCCGTTCTCCTTCTCCACCTGCCTGTTTCCCCGGGGGTTGTAGCTGGTCGTAGCTGGTCGTCCTGCTGGAGGCGATACCCCTGCTGAGCAGGAACTGACGCAGCTCATCACTCATGAATGAGGATCCCCTGTCACTGTGGATGTAGGCGGGGAAACTGAACAGAGCGAAGATTGTGTTGAGGGCTTTGATGACTGTGGCCGACGTCATATCGGGGCATGGGATGGCGAAGGGGAATCTGGAGTACTCATCGACCACACTGAGAATATATGTGTTGCGGTCGGTGGAGGGGAGGGGCCCTTTGAAATCCACGCTGAGGCGTTCAAAGGGACGGGAAGCCTTCACCAGGCGCTCACGGTCCGTCCGGTAGAAGTGCGGCTTGCACTCCGCACAGACCTGGAAGCCTCTGTTGACTGGCCGTAATTCCTCGACGGAGTAGGGCAGGTTGCGAGCCTTGACGAGGTGGCACAGTCGTGTGACCCCCGGGTGACAAAGGCTGTTGTGCAGGGCCCGGAGTTGGTCAACTTGTGCGCTGGCACATGTGCCTTAGGAGAGGGCGTCTGGGGGTTCGTTGAGTTTGCCGGGGCGATACAAAATCTCGTAATTATAGGTGGAGAGCTCGATTCTCCACCGCAAGATTTTATCATTTTTGATCTTGCCTCGCTGCGTGTTGTTAAACATGAAGGCTACCGACCGTTGGTCAATGAGGAGAGTGAAACTCCTGCCGGCCAGGTAATGCCTCCAATGCCACACAGCTTCAACGATGGCTTTGGCCTCTTTTTTGACGGATGAGTGCCGAATTTCAGAGACATGAAGGGTGCGGGAAAAGAATGCCACGGGTCTGCCTGCCTGATTGAGGGTGGCGGCAAGGGCGACATCTGAAGCGTCGCTTTCTACTTGAAAGGACAGTGTCTCGTCTACTGCGTGCATCCCGGCCTTGGCTATGTCTGCTGTGATACGGGTGAAGGCATGTTGTGCTTCGGCCGCGAGGGGGAATTGAGTGGACTGTATGAGTGGGCGGGCCTTGTCCGCATAGTTTGGGAATCCACTGGGCGTAGTACGAAAAGAACCCCAGGCAGCGTTTGATTGCTGTGGGGGAGGGGGAGCTCCATGAGGGGGCGCATGCAGTCGGGATCGGGCCCCAGAAGTCCGTTTTGGACTACATAGCCGAGGATGGTTAAGCGGGGCATGCTGAACACACACTTCTCTTTATTACACGTAAGGTTGAGAAGAGTGGCGGTGTGGAGGAATTTAGCGGGGTTGGCATCGTGGTCCTGCTGATCATGGCTGCAGATGTTGACATTACCGAAGTACGGAAACGTGGCTCGCAAACCGTACCGGTCAACCATTCGGTCCATCTCCCTTTGGAAGACCGAGACCCCGTTAGTGACGCCGAAGGGAACCCTAAGAAAGTGATAGAGCCGACCGTCCGCCTCGAAGGCAGTGTAAGGACAGTCCGATTTACGGATGGGGAGCTGGTGGTAGGCGGATTTTAGGTCAATTGTTGAGAAGACCCGGTACTGCACAATCTGATTGACCATATCAGATATGCGTGGGAGGGGGTACGCGTCGAGCTGCGTGTACCGATTGATGGTCTGGCTGTCGTCCACAACCATTCTGTGTTTCTCTCCCGTTTTTACTACTACCACTTGGGCTCTCCAGGGGCTATTGCTGGCCTCGGTGATACCCTCCCGAAGCAGCCACTGGACCTCGGACCTGATGAAGGCCTTGTCCTGGGCGCTGTACCGTCTGCTCCTGGTGGCAACGGGTTTGCAATCCGCAGTTAGATTGGCAAAGAGGGAGGGGGGGTCAACCTTGAGGGTCGTGAGGCCACAAACGGTGAGTGGAGGTAGGGGGCCGCCGAATTTGAGGGTGAGGCTCTGGAGATTGCACTGGAAATCCAGGCCCAGCAATAGTGCTGCGCAGAGGTTGGGGAGGATGTAGAGACGGAAACCGCGAATTCTACGCCCTGGACAGTGGAAGTGACCGGACAGAATCCTCGGATCGGGACAGAGTGGGATGCGGAGACCAGGGAGATCCGTTGATTGGCGGGGTGAACCGCGAGGGAGCAGCGCCTTACCGTATCCGGGTGTATGAAGCTTTCGGTGCTCCGGAGGCATTGCGGGGGCGAGAAAAGATGGCGGTGCACATGGGATGCACGTTGGTGGCGCTGGGCAAGATGGCGGCACCCATGGGCCGCACGTGGACTGAGGGGGAGGAGATGGCGGCGCCCACTGGCCGCATGTGGACTGAGATGGAGGAGATGGCGGCACCCACTGGCCGCACGTGGCCCCGGGAGGTGAAGATGGCGGCGCCCATTGTGCGTTTGGCAGGGGGGAGGGGGCAATAACGGCGACTGCGCAGGCCTGGCACACTGCTGCAAAGTGGCCCTTTTTGCTACAGGACTTGCAAGTGGCGGCGCGGGCCGGGCAGCGTTGGCAGGGGTGCTTCTGTTGGCCGCAGAAGTAGCAGCGGGGACTCCCGGGGTGCGTGGATTGGCGTGTGGCGCAGGCGTATTGGCTAGGCAGGGCCCCAGCTGTGGGGGTCATTTGCGGGGTCCAGGAGGGGTAGGACGGGTGGGCTGCGCGGCGAGGGGGTAGGCCTGGGCATTACGGGATGCGACCGTCATGGCGAGCGCTAAAGTTTTTGTCTCCGCTAGGTCGAGCGTGGCCCCTTCCAGCAGTAGTTGTCGGATGGGGTCCGACGCAATCCCCGTTACGAATGTATCGCACATGAGGAGATTAGAATGTTCGGTGGCCGTAATGGCCTGACAGTCACAGTCCCGGATGAGTGGGATTAGGGCCCGCCCGAAGTCTTCGATGGACTCACCAGGGAGTTGAGAGCGAGTGACGAGTACGTGCCTGGCGAAGATCGTGTTCGCTTTCTGCGCGTAGTTTTCTTTTTGGAGTGCCATCGCTTCCGCGTAACTCGGGGCGTCCTGGATCAACGAGAACATGCTTGAGCTCAACCTGGAATGCAAGACCTGTATCTTCTGAGCCTCCGTCGGCGGTGGGTCACTGCGTTGATGTAAGCCTCGAAACAAGCTAGCCAGTGATTAAAGTCCTTTTAGGCGTCGGGCGATTGCGGATCCAGCTGCAGGCGATCTGGTTTGATTCTGATATCCATTTCGTTGAAAATTTGACTGCATTAAATTGATGCACGATCAATTGCACAAAGACTCAGATTGGGTACAACTGTTGCTTTATGGGCAGCACGGCACAGTGGTTAGCATTGCTGCCTACGGCGCTGAGGACCCGGGTTCGAATCCCGGCCCTGGGTCACTGTCTGTGTGGAGTTTGCACATTCTCCCCGTGTTTGCGTGGGTTTCACCCCCACAACCCAAAAGATGTGCAGGATAGATGGATTGGACACGCTAAATTGCCCCTTAATTGGAAAAAATTGGGCACTCTAAATTTAAAAGAAAACTGTGGCTTTATTGCAGTCAGATGCGTGGCCTCCTACTGCAGCTGGCGAAATGGCAGATCAATGGAGGACATGCATATTTATACAGCTCCTATTGGCAGAGTCAGCGGCAGGGGCTACCGGTGAACCTGTAGTATAGGTCCTACCTTACACCCCTAATACAGGTGTACACAGTGGTTCACCACACATGGCAAAGGTAAACTTTCCCCCCTCCTCTTTCTTGACCTGTCTGCAGCCTTTGATACGGTTAACCAGGCCATCTCATTCAACACCTCACCACTGTCATCCAACTGTGTGGGGCTGTTCACGATCAGAACATGTGTACATGGTTAGCCGGCCCTCCGGCGCATCCAGCACACTTGTCCTCTAGCCCGAGGAATCTGCTCATCCGGGCCCCCATCATGTGAGCCCGGTGCACGACCTTAAACTGAATCAGGCCGAGCCTGGCGCATGTTGTGGTCGTGTTCACTCTGCTCAGGGCTTCTGCCCAGATACCATCCTCTATCTTCTCCCCGAGCTCCTCTTTCCACTTAAGCTCCAGGTCCTCGGTCTGCATATCCTCAACTCCTATTAGTTCCTTGTAGACGTCTGAGACTCTACCCTTTCCCAACTCTCCCCTAGAAAGTACCATGTCTTGCCTCCCCTTCGGCAGGAGACGTGGGAAGGACGGCACCAGTCTGCGTACAAAATTCCGCACCTGTAAGTATCTAAAGTCGTTCCCTCTCGCCAGCCCAAACTTCTCCTCCAGCGTCCTCATGCTCGGAAAGCCCCCTTCCAGGAACAGATCCCCCATCCTCACAATCCCCACCCTCCTCCACAGTTGATACTCCCTGTCCATGTTCCCCGGGGCAAATCGGTGGTTGCTGCAGATTTGGGTCCACACCGATACTCTTGCCTCCCCTACATGACTCCTCCACTGGCCCCAGATCCGAAGAGCCGCCACCACTATCGAGCTGGTGGAGTACCGTGCCGGCGAAAGCGGCAGAGGCGCCGTGACCAGGGCTGCTAAGATAGTGCCCCTGCACGAAGCAGCCTCCATCCGCTCCCAAACCGACCCCGCACCCATCATCCATTTCCTTATCATCGCTATGTTGGCCGCCCAGTAATAGTTGCTGAAGTTCGGCAACGCCAGCCCCCCTTCTCCTCTGTTCATTTCAAGCATCAACCTCTTCACCCGCGGGGACTTCCCTGACCATACAAGTCCCAGAATAATTTTATTCAGCCTCTGAAAGAAGGACCGCGGGATAAAGATGGGGAGACACGGAAAAACAAACAAGAACCATGGGAGAATCGTCATATTAACAGTCTACACCCTTCCCGCCAATGACAGCGGGAGCGCATCTCACCTCCGGACCTCCTCCCACACCCGTTCCACCAGTCGGGACAGGTTGAGCTTATGCAACTTGCCCCAGTCCCGTGCCACCTGAATCCTGAAATATCGGAAACTCTCACCCACTAGCCTGAACGGCAACCCCTTCAGCCTACTCTCCTGCCCCCTCGCCTGAATAACGAACACCTCGTTCTTAGCTATGTTCAATTTATATCCTGAGAACCGGCCAAATTCCCTCAGGATTTCCATAATACCGTCCATCCCCACCATTGGGTCCAATATATATATAACAGCAGATCGTCTGCGTATAACGAGACTCTATGTTCCATTCGCTCCCCCGGACCAGCCCTTTCCAGCCCCAGAAGCTCTCAGTGCAATTGCCAGTGGCTCTATGGCCAGCGCAAACAGCAGAGGGGAGAGAGGACAGCCCTGTCTTGTCCCACGGTGCAGTCTAAAGTAGTCCGATGTCGTCCTGTTCGTCCTTACACACGCCTCTGGGGCCTCATATAATAGCCTCACCCAGTCTATGAACACCTCCCCGAACCCGTACCATCCTAGTCCCTCCCACAGATAAACCCACTCAACCCGGTCAAAAGCCTTTTCAGCATCCATGGCTACCACTATCTCTACCTCCCTACTCTCCGGGAGCATCATAATCACATTGAGCAGCCTTCTTAGGTTGGCTACCAGCTGCCTCCCCTTTTAAAAACCCGGTTTGGTCCTCCACAATTACATCCGGTACACAGTCCTCAATTCTGGCCGCCAAAATCTTGGCCGGTAACTTGGCATCTACGTTGATCAAAGATTTTGGCCTGAATGACCCACAAGCCTCCGGGTCCTTATCCCGTTTCAGATGGTGGCCTGCGACATCGTTGGGGGTAAACTTCCTTCTGTCTCTTGCCTTGTTAAAGACCCCACTATCCCAGCAAATTTCTTGTAAATCTCCACCGTGTACCCGTCCGGGCCTGGGGCTTTGCCCGACTGCATGACCTTCAGGCCCCCCAATACCTCTTCGATCCTGACCAGTCCGTCCACCAAACCCCTCCCCACTCTTGGGAAGATCAGTCCATCTAAGAATCGCTTCATCCGCCCCGGTCCCCCGGGGAGTTCCGAAGTACAGCTTCCCATAAAAGTCCCTAGCCCTGCCGGGTCACCCATTAGATTACCCTCCCCATCCACTACCCTCCCTATTTCCCTAGCCGCTTCCCTCTCCCTTAGTTGTTGCGCAAGCATTCTACTGGCCTTCTCCCCATGCTCATAAATCGCGCCTTTTACCTTTCTGAGCTGCTCTACAGCCTTGCCTGTAGTCAGCACCCCAAATTCGGCCTGCAGCCTCTGTCATTTCCTGAGTAACTCTGGCTTCGGGGATTCCGCGTAACTCCTGTCCATCCGTAGAATTTCCTTAATCAGTCTCTGCCCTGTCTGTCCTGTCCCTGTACGCCCGGATTGAAATCAGCTCCTCTCTCACCACTGTCTTCAGCGCCTCCCAGAGCACCGCTGCTGAGACTTCTCCAGTATCGTTCACCTGCAGGTAATTCTGCATGCATTTCCTCAGCCTCTCACACCGCCTCGAGTAACCAACTTCCATGATGGGCGCTGAAAGTTGTCCTTGCAAAACTGCAGGTCTACCCAGTGCAGAGCATGGTCTGATATGGCAATTGCCGAGTATTTTGCCCCCACCATTCCGGCTAGCAGGTCCCTACTCACAACAAAGTAGTCAATTTGGGAATACACCCTGTGGACGTGGGAGTAGTACGAGAACTCCCTCGCCGTCGGCCGGCTAAACCTCCATGGATCTGCTCGTCCCCATTTGCTCCATGAACCCTCTCAGTTCCTTTGCCATCGCTGGCGACCTGCCCGTTCTTGAACATGACAGGTCCAGGCTCGGGTCCAGGACTGTATTCGTCCCCGCCCATGATCAGCTTACGCATGTCCAAGTCGGGGATCTTCCTTAGCATCCTCCTAATAAAATCCACATCATCCCAATTAGGGGCATACACACTGACCAGGACTACTCTCACCCCTTTGAGCTTACCCCTCACCATAACGAACCTGCCACCCCCATCCACGACTGTGCCCTCCGCCTCAAATTGTACCCTTTTATTAATCAGGATCGCAACCCTTAGAATCAAGCCCTAAATGAAAGACCTGACTGACCCAGCCCTTCCTTAACCTAACCTGGTCTGCCACTTTCAGGTACGTCTCCTGGAGCATGACTATGTCCGCCTTCAGAACCCGCAGATGCGCAAACATACGCACCCTCTTCACTGGCCCGTTTAACCCTCTAACATTCCAGGTGATCAGCCTGGTTGGGGGGCACTTCGCCCCCCCCCCCCCCCCCCCCCCCCTTACCGGTCAGCCATCCCCTTACCTTGGCCAGCCCTTCAGCCATGTGTCGCGCTTCATCTGGCCTGCCTCCTGACCGGCTACACCCATGTTGCCATGCCCAGTTTCCATCCCCGTCAGCAGAACGACTCTTCCACCCCCAGCAACACCATCCTATCACCTAACCCCTGCTCTAATCTAACTATATGCACACCCCCACCTCGGCTATTGTTGACTAGCCTCACTCAGCTAGCCTGGGGCTCCCAGCCTCGGCGCCAGCGCCTTTCCCACCCATTGTTTCCAGTCACCCCTTCCCCGAGCCATCCATACCACTTCCCCAGATCAGCCCTACTTAAGCAAACACTCTATACAAGTCAGAAACCACCCCCACAATAGCACAATTCAAGTTAAACAAGACAAAAAAAAGAAAGAGATAAGAAGTAACAGGCACACTCAGACTTTCATAAATCTTTGTCCATAATCTAACACATCTTCGGATTTCTTTTGCAGACAAGCAGTAATTTTAGTCCAATTAGCTCTTGGCGGATTATATTTCTATAACCATTGTTTAATTACAAGCCAGTTATCCTCTATTTGCTGCTCCCCCTCCCCTGATGCTCTTTTGACTTCTAAAAAAAATTGGTCACCCTTTCGTTTAGGGGCTGTTACGGTCAAAACTTGAATCCATCTATAGGGTGGAGATTGTAAATCTGTCTCAGTCTCTCGAGCGTATCCCATGTTGCCATTCCTCCTTTCTTTGGATTTGGCAATTATTTAGACCACCGGTCAATTCTATCTGGGCCAGCAAGTTTATTGACGATATGTTGATCATATTGGGCTTGAGTGACCCTCCTGTCCCCTTCCCCTTTGACTTTTTGCTTTGGATCTTTTGTGTCTCGCAAGCATTTCCCTCCTGAATTCTGCTTCAGAATCATCATCAGAGTCCAATGATTTCAAAAATTCTGAAGTTTCCCGCTCAGTAAACAATTCAGAATCTAAGGGGCGAGATTCTCCGCAAATGCGGAGAATCGTAAAGGCTGCCGTGGGAAAGGCCGTGACCCACGGCAGCCTTCACGTCCACGTCCGGGGCCGATTCTCCCCCCCGAGCGGGGCTGGGAGCGCGGCCCCGTGCGTCACGGCGGCGCGGCCTTGACGACGGTCGCCAAAGCCGCACGTCAAGCATCACGTCGGCTGACGCGGCCGATGACGTCAGCCGCGCATGCGCACGTTGGACAACGCCAACCCGCGCATGCGCAGTTGACATCTTTTCCCTCCGCCGCCCCGCAAGACTTGATCTTGCGGGGCGGCGGAGGGAAAAGAGTGCGTCCGTTACGGACGCACGGCCCGCGATTGGTGGGCACCGATCGCGGGCCTATGCCCCCCTTGGCACGGCCGTGGTACTGCTGTGCCAATCGGGCCCCCAGATGCCCCAAACGGGCATCTGGCGCCCGTTTCACGACGGCAGCGAGCAGGTGTGTTTGCTGCCGTGTTGAAACGGGCGTGAAGGCCCGGCCCATCGGCCGATCGGCCTCGGAGAATCGCCGCTCGCCGTAAAAAACGGCGAGCGGTGATTCGTGGCGTGGGTCGGGCGTGGGGGGGGGGGGGGGGGGAAGAATAGCGGGAGGGCGTGAAAAATGTCGGGAGGCCCTCCCGCTATTCTCCCACCCGGCGTGGGGGGCGTAGAATCGCGCCCACGGTTCCCTTCAGAGTTTTTTTCCTTTTAAATTGTTTTGATCTAATTATTTTCATTTTTAAATGGGGTGAGACTGCCACCTGACTGTTTGTGGTTGTCTCTGGTTTTCTTCCTTTCGAGACAGCACGTCTTTCATTGGGGGTGGACCTCACTGGCTGGTAAAGGCGGGGCTTCTGCAGTCGTGTCTGCTGTGCTAGGGAAGGTTTTTTTGTTGTAAAGGTGTTGGGGATCCATTTACTTCCCAATTTTGACTAAGGCCTGCTATGCTCGTTTTAAGCTTTGCATTTTCCAATGACATACTGATAATTTTTCTCTAAACCTTTCTTAAATCATCAGTGGACCATTGTCCCTTTGAAGCATTGTGCTTTAAAAACCTTGGTTCAATTTCTGTACTGATCTTGATGACTGAATTTGTTCGTCTCCAACATGGTTTGCCAAACTAAATATTTCTTCTATGGAAATCTCTGTTGGGTTCTGCGCGCCACCAGAGTTCCCCAATTTCAATCACAGAGTGTTCCCACCCTATAAATCTCCTAGTCCAAATGACCACTGCATCCACCAGACTTGAGCCAATTCACTCCAGACACAATCGGTTCGTAAGGACAACTTAAAGGTGTCACCCAATTTCTACACGGTCAGAGATTTGCAGATATCTTACCTCGCCTCCATTCTCTGTGTCCGGTACTCCGGAAAGGTACTCGGTATCCTTTCCTTTGTTTCTCCTGGCTGGCTCGCTGGTAAGATTCCCCTAATCTGTCGCTCTCAGATAGGTCTCAGTCCAGTTGAATCCTGGGATAATCCTGGAAACTATAGGCCGGTGAGCCTCACGTCAGTAGTAGGTAAATTATTGGAGAAAATAGTCAGAGACAGGATTTATATCCATTTGGAAAGAAATTGTCTCATAAGCGATAGCATGGTTTTGTGAAGGAGAGGGCATGCCTCACTAACTTGATCGAGTTTTTTGAGGAGCTGACAAAGATAATTGATATGGGGAGGACGGTGGATGTTGTTTACATGGACTTCAGTAAAGCCTTTAACAAGGTGCCTTATGGCAGACTGGTGCAAAAGGTGAAGTCACACCAGATCAGAGGTGAGGTGGTAAGATGGATACAGAACTGGCTTGGTCACAGAAGGCAAAGGGTAGCAGTAGAAGAGTGTTTTTCTGTATGGAAGATTGTGACTAGTGGTGTTCCACAGGGATCTGTACCTGGGCCTCTGTTGTTTGTAGTGTACATAAACAATTTGGAGGGAAATAAATGTAGCCGGTCTGATTAGTAAGTTCACAGATGATACCAAGGTTGGTGTAGTGGCAGATAGTGTTGAGGATTGTCAGAAGATACAGCAGGACATAGATAGGTTGGAGACCTGGGCAGAGAAATGGCAAATTGAGTTTAATCCGACCAAATATGAGGTAAAGCATTTTGGTAGGTCTAACATAAAGGGGAAATATACAGTAAAACCCTCAGGAATATAGAAAGTCAGAGAGATCTCTGCGTGCAGGTTCACAGATCTTTGAAGGTGGCAACACAAGTGGACAAGGTAGTCAAGAAAGCATACGGAATGCTTGCCTTCATTGGACAGGACATCGAGTATAAAAACTGGCACGTCATGCTGTAGTTGTATCGAACTTTAGTAACGCCGTACTTGGAATATTGTGCACAATTCTGGTTGCCGCACTACTAGAAGGATGTGGAGGCTTTGGAGAGGGTGTAGAGGTTTACCAGGATGCTGCCTGGTCTGAGGGGGTTAGCTCTGTGGAGAGGCTGAATGGACTCGGACTGTTTTCATTAGAAAGACAGAGGTTGAGCGGTGACCTGATAGGGCTCTACAAGATAATGAGGGGCATGGATAGAGTGGATGGGCAGGCACTCTTTCCCAGGGTAGAGGGGTCAGTCACCAGGGGGCATAGGTTTAAGGTCCGTGGGGCAAAGTTTAGAGGAGATGTGCAAGGCCAGTTTTTACGCAGAGGGTGGTGAGTGCCTGGAACACGTTGCCAGGGGAAGTTGTAGAAGCAGATACATTAAGTGGTATCTCGACAAACACATGGATAGGATGGGTATAGAGGGTTACAGCACAAGGAAGTGCTGAAGATTTTGGCAAAGATTGGTATCATGACTGGTACAGGCTTGGAGGGCCGAAGGTCCTGGTCCTGTGCTGTATTGTTCTTTGAATAGATATAAGAAGCACTGTTTATTTCTTTAAGAACTCATTTTGGTACATTTACACAAAATTTAATCGAAATCTTTTCTGTGTCCATATTGAAATGTCCTTGAGACACTGAAGAATGAAAGCAAAAACTTCAAGATAAAAGTGACTCCAGATTTACAAATTAAAAGTCATTTTAACAAAAGGCCTTTTTAAAAGTAATTTTCACGAAGCTTCAAGGATTCTCTAACGGCTAAAGTTCTTCTCTCCAATCAGTCAAACGGGTCACATTCCTTATCTGGGTTTAGGCCCTTACTTAGTTTTAGTGGTTTTAATTATCAGCTGAGACCACCTTGATTCGTTCAGGAAAGTGTCAGTCATTTAACAGATGATTAGTTAATTTGACAATTAATTACTCCAAATTAATTAACTTTCCCATGACTCTTGTCCCACATTCAAACTCCCGACGTTGGAGTACTTGGAAGTGCATGATAAAATAGGACTGAGTCAGCACGGCTTCGTCAAGCGGAGGTCATGTCTGACAAATCTGTTAGCGTTCTTTGAGGAAGTGACAAGGAAGTTAGAGAAAGGAGAACCAGTGGACGTGATTTATTTAGGTTTCCAGAAAGGCTTTGACAAGGTGCCGCATACTGTTAAATAAGTTAAGAGCCCATGGGGTTCATGGCAAGATTCTGGCATGGATAGAGGATTGGCTGGCTGGCAGAAGGCAGAGGTGGGGATATACGGGTCTTTTCAGGATAGCAGCCGGTGACTAGTGGTGTACCTCAGGGGTCTGTGCTGGGATCACAACTTTTCACAATATACATTAATGATCTGGAGGAAGGAACTGAAGGCACGGTTGCTAAGTTTGCAGATGATACAAAGATCTGTAGAGGGGCAGATAGTATTGAGGAAGCAGGTGGGCTGCAGAAGGACTTGGAGAGGCTAGGAGAGTGGGCAAAGAATTGGCAGATGGAATACAACGTGGAAAAGTGAGGTTATGCACTTTGGAAGGAGGAATTTGGGCACAGACAATTTTCTAAATGGGAAGATGCTTAGGAAATCAGAAGCACAAAGGGACTTGGGAGTCCTTGTTCACGATTCTCTTAAGGTTAACGTGCAGGTTCAGTCGGAAGTTTGGAATGCAAATGCAAACGCAATTCATGTCGAGGGCTAGAATACAAGACCAGGGATGTACTTCTGAGGCTGTATAAGGCTCTGGTCAGACCCCATTTGGAGTATTGTGAGCAGTTTTCGGCCCCATATCTAAGGAAGGATGTACTGACCTTGGAAAGGGTCTAAGAAGAGGTTCACAAGAATGATCCCTGGAATGAAAAGCTTGTTGTATGAGGAACGGTTAAGGACTCTGGGTCTGTACTCTTTGGAGTTTAGAAGGGTTTTTACTGAAACTTACAGGATACTGCGTGGCCTGGATAGAGTGGATGTGGAGAGAATGTACACATGGCACAATATTTTGGCTCGTTCAAACTTCTTCACAGTCAACTTTAAGGGTTGCAAGTAGAGTTTGATGCATAATTCCCTGAAAGACCACCAAGGTAAACCTGTAAAGACCATTCCAATTTTGAATTTTGTAAATCTTCATTCTTTCGTTTCTAAAACAAAATCCATCATACCCTCAATGCCATCTTTCTGTGGTCTACTGGGCTGGTCGATTAGAGAAATACAGCACAGAACAGGCCCTTCGGCCCACGATGTTGCGCCGAACTTTTGTCCTAGGTTAATCATAGAATTTTGGACAATTTTTCATGGCCAATCCACCCAACCTGCACATCTTTGGACTGTGGGAGGAAACCGGAGTACCCGGAGGAAACCCACGCAGTCACGGGGAGGATGTGCAGACTCCACACAGACAGTGACCCAAGTCGAAATCGAACTTGGGACCCTGGAGCTGTGAAGCAATTGTGCTATCCACCTATCCACAATGCTACCGTGCTGCCCTTAAGAAGTTAACCTACACTCCATTATTCTACCCTAATCCATGTACCTATCCAATAGCCGCTTGAAGGTCCCTAACATTTCCGACTCAACTACTTCCACAGGCAGTGCATTCCATGCCCCCACTACTCTCTGGGTAAAGAACCTACCTCTGACGTCCCCTCTATATCTTCCACCATTTATCTTAAATTTATGTCCCCTTGTAATGGTGTGTTCCACCCGGGGAAAAAGTCTCTGACTGTCTACTCTATCTATTCCCCTAATCATCTTATAAACCTCTATCAAGTCGCCCCTCATCCTTCTCCTTTCTAATGAGAAAAGGCCTAGCACCCTCAACCTTTCCTCATATGACCTACTCTCTATTCCAGGCAACATCCTAGTAAATCTCCTTTGCACCTTTTCCAAAGCTTCATAAAATGAGGCGACCAGAACTGCACACAGTACTCCAAATGTGGCCTGACGAAGGTTTTGTACAGCTGCATCATCACCTCACGGCTCTTAAATTCAATCCCTCTGCTAATGAACCATAGGCGTTCTTCACAGCTCTCTTCACAGCTCTATCCACTTGAGTGGCAACTTTCAAAGATCTATGAACATAGACCCCAAGATCTCTCTGCTCCTCCACATTGCCAAGAACCCTACCGTTAACCCTGTATTCCGCATTCATATTTGTCCTTCCAAAATGGACAACCTCACACTTGTCAGGGTTAAACTCCATTCACCACTTCTCAGCCCAGCTCTGCATTCTATCTATGTCTCTTTGCAGCCGACAACAGCCCTCCTCACTATCCACAACTCCACCAATCTTCGTATCATCTGCAAATTTACTGACCCACCCTTCAACTCCCTCATCCAAGTCGTTAATGAAAATCACAAACAGCAGAGGACCCAGAACTGATCCCTGCGGTACGCCACTGATAACTGGGCTCCAGGCTGAATATTTGCCATCCACCACCACTCTCTGTCTTCTATCGGTTAGCCAGTTTGTTATCCAACTGGCCAAAGTTCCCACTATCCCATGCCTCCTTACTTTCTGCACAAGCCTACAAGCCTCAAATGCCTTACTAAAATCCATGTACACTACATCCACTGCTTTACCTTCATCCACATGCTTGGTCACCTCCTCAAAGAAGTCAATAAGACTTGTAAGGCAAGACCTACCCCTCACAAATCCGTGCTGACTATCCCTAATCAAGCAGTGCCTTTCCAGATGCTCAGAAATCCTATCCCTCAGTACCCTTTCCATGACTTTGCCTACCACTGAAGTAAGACTAACTGGCCTGTAATTCCCAGGGTTATCCCTATTCCCTTTTTTGAACAGGGGCACGACATTCACCACTCTCCAATCCTCTGGTACCACCCCTGTTGACAGTGAGGACGAAAAGATCATTGCCAACGGCTCTGCAATTTCATTTCTTGCTTCCCATAGAATCCTTGGATATATCCCATCAGGCCCGGGGGACTTGTCTATCCTCAAGTTTTTCAAAACGCGCAACACATCTTCCTTCCTGACAAGTATCTCCTCGAGCTTATCAGTCTGTTTCACACTGTCCTCTCCAACAATATAGCCCCTCTCGTTTGTAAATACTGAAGAAAAATACTTGTTCAAGACCTCTCCTATCTCTTCAGACTCAATACACAATCTCCCGCTACTGTCCTTAAATCGGACCTACCCTCGCTCTAGTCATTCTCATATTTCTCACATATGTGTAAAAGGCCTTGGGGTTTTCCTTAATCCTACCTGCCAAATATTTTTCATGCCATCTCTTAGCTCTCCTAACCCCTTTCTTCAGTTCCCTCCTGGCTATCTTGTATCCCTCCAGCGCCCTGTCTGAACCTTGTTTCTTCAGCCTTACATAAGTCTCCTTTTTCCTCTTAACAAGACATTCAACCTCTCTTGTCAACCATAGTTCCCTCACTCGACCATCTCTTCCCTGCCTGACAGGGACATACATATCAAAGACACGCAGTACCTGTTCCTTGAACAAGTTCCACATTTCACTTGTGTCCTTTCCTGACAGCCTATGTTCCCAACTTCTGCACTTCAATTCTTGTCTGACGGCATTGTATTTACCCTTCCCCCAATTATAAACCTTGCCCTGTTGCACGCACCTATCCCTCTCCATAACTAAAGTGAAAGTCACAGAATTGTGCTCACTGCCTCCAAAATGCTCCCCCACTAACAAATCTATCACCTGCCCTGGTTCATTACCAAGTACTAAATCCAATATGGCCTCCCCTCTGGTCGGACAATCTACATACTGTGTTAGAAAAGCTTCCTGGACACACTGCACAAACACTACCCCATCCAAACTATTTGATCTAAAGAGTTTCCACTCAATGTTTGGCTGTTTATTTATGGTAAGGATCAGAAGAACATAAAGAACAATGAACAAAGAACAATACAGCACAGGACCAGGCCCTTTGGCCCTCAGAGCCTGTGCCGACCATGGTACCTGCCTAAACTAAAATCTTATGCACTTATGTCCCTTAAATGCTGTTATCGTACCTGCTCCCACCACCTCCCCACGCAGCGCGTCCCATGTATTTAACACCCTCTGTGCACAAGCCTTGCCGTGCACATCTGTTCTAAACTTTTCCCCATGCACTTTAAATTTAAGTCCCCCAGTACTTGACTCTCCTACCCTTTGAAAGAACATCTGTCCATGCCACTCATAATCTTGTCGACCTCTATCAGGTCACCTCTCATCCTCCTCATTCCAGTGAGAACAGACCGAGTTTATCTAACCTCTCCTCATAGCTAATGCCCTCCATACCAGGCAACATCCCCGAACAGGCACCGGAATGTGGCGACTAGGGGCTTTTCACAGTAACTTTATTCAAAGCCTACTTGTGGCAATAAGCGATTTTCATTTCATTTTCATTAAACCGCTTCTGTACCCTCTCCAAAGCATCCACATCCTTCAGTTGGTGTGTGGCGTCCAGAATTGTGCACAATATTCCAAATGAGGCCTAACCAAGGTCCTGTACAGCTGCAACATGACTTGCCAACTTTTATATTCAATGCCCCGACTGATGCAGGCCAGAATGTCTTCTTGACCACCTTATCCATATGCGTTGCCACTTTCAGTGATCGGTGGACATGCATACCCAAATCTCTCTGCTTGAAGGGATAATCATTCATTCAATCTCTCGAAAAAATGCCTTTGGCAGGAAAATCGGCAGGCATTGGAAAATAAACAGTAATAACATCAACACATGCATTTTAACCGCCTGTACCTGACCCGCCAGTGACAGAGGGAGACCATCCCATCTTGCCAGATCAGCTTTCACCCTCTCCAGTAAACCAGAAAAGTTGTAGCTACGGAGCCCCCTCCCAATCCCGAGCAACCTGCACCCCCAGGTATCTAAAGTGAATGCCTGCCCTATGGAATGGCAGCCCCCCCACCCCTGCCCCCACCCCCGGCCGAGACACCACAAAATATTCACTTTTGTCTCGATTTAACTTGTAAACCGAGAAAGACCCAACCTCCCGAAGCAGCTCCAGTATTCCCCTTATTGACACACTCGGTTCCGGCACTTATAACAGCAAATTATCGGCATACAAGGACATCCTATACTTTATTTCCCCCCCCCACCCGCACTATCCCTTTCCATCCCTCAAACGTCTTAACGCGATGACCAATGGCTCACTCGTGAGTGCAAACAACAGGGGGGCCATAGGACATCTCTGCCTAGTCCCACGGTGGAGAGGAAAGCATTCTGAGCTGATGTTATTTTTGCAGACACTCGCCCTAGGCTCCTTATCCAGTAGCTTTATACAAATCTTGGTCCAATCCCAAACCGCTCCAGAACTGCCATCAAGTACTCTCATTCTACCCGGTCAAATGCTTCTCAGCATCCAATGCCACCTCTGTTTCCTTCCCCTTCGTTGGTGTCATAACCACATTCAATACCAGTCCAAAGATGTGCGGGTTAGGTGGATTGGCCATGCTAAATTGCCCGTAGTGTCCTAAAAAGTAAGGTTAAGGGGGGGGGGGGGGGGGGGGGGGGGGGGGGGGGGGGGGGGGTTGTTGGGTTACGGGTATAGAGTGGATACGTGGGTTTGAGTAGGGTGATCATGGCTCGGCACAACATCGAGGGCCGAAGGGCCTGTTCTGTGCTGTACTGTTCTATGTTCTATGTTCTAATACCCTCCTAATGTTTGAAAAGAGCTGCCTCCCTCTCACAAACCCCGTCTGCTTGCCACAGACTACTAGAAAACCTCCCCCCCAGGATATTGGTGCCCCTCTGGTTCAGATGCAACCTGTCCTGCTTGTACAGGTCCCACCTTCCCCAGAATGCACTCCAATTATCCAAATACCCGAAATACTCCTGCACCGTTCCTGCAGCCACGTGTTGAACTGCACTCTCTCCCTATTCCTAGCCTCGCTATCACGTGGCACCGGCAACAAACCAGAGATGACAACTCTGTCTGTCCTGGCATTTAACTTCCAGCCTAACTCCCTAAACTTGTTTATTGCCTCCACACCCCTTGCCCTACCTACGTCGTTGGTACCAATGTGCACCACGACTTCTGGCTGCTCACCCTCCCCCTTCAGGATCATGAAGACACGATCCGAGACATCCCTGGCCCTGGCACCCGGGAGGCAACATACCTTTCGGGAGTCTCGCTCGCGACCACAGAATCTCCTATCTATTCCCCTAACCATTGAATCTCCTATTACTATTGCTTTTCTATGCTCCCCCTTCCCTTCTGAGCCCCAGAGCCAGACTCAGTGCCAGAGACCTGACAGCTGGGGCCTTCCCCCGGTAGGTCATCCCCCCCAACAGCATCCAAAATGGTATACTTGTTTTGAAGGGGAACGGCCACGAGGGATCCCTGCACTGTGCCTGTTAGTTTTCTTTCCCCTGACTGTAACCCAGCTACTCTTGTCCACTACCTTTGGCGTGGCTACCTCCCTGTAACTCTTCTCGATAACCCCCTCTGCCTCCCGGATGATACGAAGTTCATCCAGCTCGATCTCCAGCACCTTAACACGGTCTCTGAGGAGCTGGAGTTGGGTGCACTTCCCGCAGGTATAGTCAGCGGGGACACCAGTGGTTTCCCTCACCACCCACATCCTACAGGAGGAGCATGCAACTGCCCTAGCCTCCATCCCCTCTTACTTTACAGAATTAGCTGCCCCGTGGACCAACTGGACCTCCGCCCTCCGACTCTGCTTCCAGTCAGCTGTACTCTAAACTCCTGGCTCCCTTCACGCTCTTTGATAAATATAGGAAATGATATGGAAAGAGCACCTTACTCCCTCCTCACCTAACTCCCTCAGTCACCAAACTCTCATTGTAGCACTCAAATGCCACAAGCTCAGCACTCCCTCAGTCACCAAACTCTCACTGTAGCACTCAAATGCCACAAGCTCAGCACTCCCTCAGTCACCAAACTCTCACTGTAGCACTCAAATGCCACAAGCTCAGCACTCCAGTGCAAACAAAGTCTGCACTGTAACTAGCTCCTATTTATGCTGTGACTCTAGCCCCTGAAAACTGGCCTAATGCAATTAACTAATTAACAAGCTCCAGCTGCAAGTAAGTACAAGTAGAACCTTGTTTAAAGCTGATTCAAAATTCACCTTCTTATAGACCAAACAGTAACTTTTAAGTTAATTAACTAAATAAAAGAAATACTAGACTTTAAATAAAAATGAACCCTTAGACTCCCTCAGTCACCAAACTCTCACTGTAGCACTCAAAAAAAAAATTATTTTTAATTATTAGAATCAAACATGGACTCAATTGTCAGCAACCATGTTGCAGACATTTTATACCTCCCCAGCAAAGAGGGCAGTATCACAACTCTTGCAATGTACTGGACAATGATGAAAAGTGATTTTAACGATGGGAGAACATAGAGCCATTCCTGAGGGAGTTATGGACGATGGATAAATGGGGAGGTTTTTACAAATAATAAGAATAATAATCTTTATTGTCACAAGTCAGCTCATATTAACACTGCAATGAAGGGTGCTCTTTCAATGGGTCGGTGCAGACACGATGGGCCGAATGGCCTGTTTCTGCACTGTAGGAATTCTATGTTAAACAATAGATCAAGGTGGATAAATCATCTTGTCCTCATAACTTGCATCCTACATGTTTGAAAGACGTTGGTGGGTGATTGAGGCAGGGGATGCAAATTGTGACATGTAATACTGCCAATGTAATACTCTTTGTCAAGAATGGTCCCAACCTGTTGTGAGGAAATCTATAATTTGAAGTAAAATTAGTGAATGTTTAGAAATGCATGGGGTCACCCAGGACAATTAGCACAGGTGTGTTAAAGGGAAGCTTTGCTTGACAAGTTTAAATATTTTGACCAATTGAATAGAAAATGTAGGATGTTTAGAATTGATGGATTTTCTGAGGGCATTTGATAAGGTATCTCCCATGAGGTGGGAGGTCATAAACAATAAGAGAATTAAAGTAGAAATGGGCCTATACACTCAATGGGTTCAATGCATAATTCCCCAAAAGACCAGCAAGCTAAACCTTTAAAGCCCATTAGAATCTTGAGTTTTGTAAATCTACATGGAGTATGTGTAAAGAAGTGAAAATGAGTTTTATATAAAACTTAACTTCAACCAGATTCAACTAATACTTCAACCAGACTTTCATCACTTCATTCCACAAGCTTTGGGTACCCCATTATAAAAGAGACATGAAAGTCATAACATGGCTTCCACCAGGATGATGTCATAAGTTGAAAAACAAATTACAAATATAATCTGAGCGAGGGCTTGAGAGAGGAACGGCGGTGGGAGAGGGAGGGGCAAGAGCAGCTGAAAGTGGAAAGGTCAGGGAGAGAAGCGGTGAATGGTAGAGAAGCAACGAGCAGGAAGATAGGGAAGTGAGAAAGCCAGCAATCGTGTTGGCCGGGGAGAGAGAAGCGTGCAATGGGAGGGTTGGGGAGCAGGATGGGTAGAGGGTGAAGTGATCAGTGAGTGGGAGAGGAAGGGAGTGGGAGAATCAGTGAGCAGGTTGACTGCGGGAGGGGAGGCAGGCAGGAGGGGCAACGAGTGGGTAAGTCCACTCCAAAACGGCACCTATTAGGTCACACTGTATGTCAGCCCGGCACAAAATGACACAACAACTGAAATCCCAACCCTAAGCGTGATTAAGGGTCCCGTTGCATCAACGATGTTAAAACGGGGAAACTTAAAATAGGACTTATCTTATCAGAAATATATGAAACAGAGAGGCTAAATGGAGATTAACAGGTTTTTTAAATGATGCAATTTTGATAGCCTTTCACTATTTTCTCTGGTGAGTGATATATAAATATCACGGTATGTTTCAGAGACATTTATAGTGCAGTATTGTTTGAGCTTGGAATGCTTTGCCACCATTGATTCACAGAATCACAGAATAATATAGTGCAGAAGAGACCCTTCGTCCATCATGTCTGCACTGACACATGAAAAGCACCTGACTTGTCTATCTAATCCCATTTCATAGAATTTACAGTGCAGGTGGAGACCATTCGGTTCATTAGGTCTACACCAGCCCTTGGAAAGAGCACCATATGCCTCCACCCTATCCCCGTAACCCCACCTAACCTTTTGGAAACTAAGGGGCAATTTAGCATGGCCAATCCACCTAACCTGCACATCTTTGGACTGAGAGAGGAAATCGGAGCACCCGGAGGAAAACCACGCAAACACGGGGAGATAGTGCAAACTCCACACAGACAGTCACCCAAGGCTGTAATTGAACTTGGGATCCTGAAGCTGAGGCAGCAGTGCTAACCACTGTGGCACTGTGTATTTGCCAGCACTTGGCCCATAGCCTCGAATGTTATGATGTGCCAAGTACTCATCTAGGTACTTTTTAAAGGATGTGAGGCAACACGCCTCTACCATCCTCCTAGACAGTGCATTCCAAACCATCACCACCCTCTGGTTAAAAGGGTTTTTCCTCAAATCCCCCCTAACCTCCTGCCCCTCACCTTGAACTTGTGTACCTTGAAGACTGACCATTCAACACAGGGGAACAACTGTTCCCCATCCACCCTGTCCACGCTCATTGTAATCTTGCTAGTTCATTTACAGAAGCGTAGAAAACAGGAGTAAGCATTCAGCCCTTCGTGTCTGCACTACCATTCATTATGATCATGGTTGATCACCCAATTCAGTAACCTGTTCCTGCTTTCCCCTCATATCCTTTGATCCCTTTAATTGGATATATAGTTGAAGCAGAAGAAGGTGGAAGAGAACAAAATAGTGGGATTAGTTGTGAATATGGCTCTAATCAAGAGCTGGCAATTAAATGAATGTGCTGCTCAACTAGAACATAGAACGTACAGTGCAGAACGAGGCCATTCCGCCCATCGAGTATGCACCGACCCACTTAAGCTCTCACTTCGACTCTATCCCCGTAACCCAATAACCCCTCCTAATCTTTTGGACACTAAGGGCAATTTAGCATGGCCAATCCACCTAACCTGCACATCTTTGGACTGTGGGAGGAAACCGGAGCACCCGGAGGAAACCCACGCAGACACGGGGAGAACGTGCAGACTCCGCATAGACAGTGACCCAGCAGGGAATCGAACCTGAGACCCTGGCGCTGTGAAGCTACAGTGCTAATCACTTGTGCTACCTTGTAGCCCAAAACTACTTTGGTTTCTGTTGTGTTCTGTTCACTTGTGTAAGCATAGCCCTGTCATCAGAGTCCTTTCGTTTTGAGCTGGTACCCAGGAAGTGGAATCTACTGTATTGTTTTGTTATTTCACTTTCAAAAAGAGGATTCAAATTTTGATGTTGGGGTGGGGTAATTACATGAAGTAAGCCTGATGATGGTGGAAATGCTGATTGCTATGATGTAGCTGATCAGTGAGAAATCATCTTGTATCAGAATGTCATGCAGACGTAATTTGTTTTCTGATTTATAGGTAGCAACTTTCGATGAAGCCAGACTGAAGGAAATGGAATTATTTCGCTCCCTCCAAACAGCAAACTCCATTAAATTGCTCTCTGATGCAGAGTGTATGGAAACTAAGGTGTGTGTTTGTAAGAAGGCTGCAACTAGCTCCATGCTGCAGTGTGAGCTTTGCAAAGACTGGTTCCACAGCAGCTGTGTCTCAACAGTGAATGTTCACCATGGGGAGCTGCCCTGGCTCTGCCCACTCTGTCTGCGATCAGAAAAACCGTCATTTGAGCAAATGCTTCCACTGCTGTCGACACTACAAAAGATCCCTGTCAAATTATCAGAGGGTGAAGCATTAAATTATGTTTTTGAACGAGCTATGAACTGGCAACATCGGACAAAGCAACTTCTCAGCAGAGATGAACTACGCTTCGCCCGAATGACCTCGCAAGTAGCAATCCAGACTTGCCAGGGAATCTCAAAACAAATGGCTGCAACTGAACAAGAGAAACGAGTGGCTGAAGGTAACTTGCAGGTGAGACCAGAGTTAAGTAAGTACTTTGGAGTTACGCCATTCCCTTACATAGAACATAGAACAGTACAGCACAGAACAGGCCCTTCGGCCCTCAATGTTGTGCCGAGCCATGATCACCCTACTCAAACCCACGTATCCACCCTATACCCATAACCCAACACCCCCCCCTTAACCTTACTTTTATTAGGACACTACGGGCAATTTAGCATGGCCAATCCACCTAACCCGCACATCTTTGGACTGTGGGAGGAAACCGGAGCACCCGGAGGAAACCCACGCACACAGGGGGAGGACGTGCAGACTCCACACAGACAGTGACCCAGCCGGGAATCGAACCTGGGACCCTGGAGCTGTGAAGCATTTATGCTAACCACCATGCATTTATGCTAACCACCATGCTACCCTGCTGCCCTTAGCAACATAGAACAGTACAGCACAGAACAGGGCCTTCGACCCTCGATGTTGTGCCGAGTATTGTCCAAAACCAAGATCAAGCTATCCCTGTCATTCTGGTGTGCTCCATGTGCCCATCCAATAACCGCTTGAAAGTTCCTAAAGTGTCCGACTCCACTATCACAGCAGGCAGACCATTCCACACCCTAACCACTCCAAATCATTGATGTAAATTGAAAATAGGTGAGGTCACAGCACTGTGGAACTCCACTAATTACAGCTTGCCAACCTGAAAAATGTATCATTACTCTCTACTTCTCAAAAAATTTGTTCATGGGATAACGGTGTCGCTGGCAGTGCTAGCATTATTAGCCCACCCCTAATTGCCCTTTAGAAGGTGATGGTATGCTGCCTTCATGATCCACAGCAGTCCATGTGTTGTAAGAACACCAACAGTGTTGTTAGAAAAGGAGTTCCAGGATTTTGAACCAGCAACAGTAAAGGAATGGTGATATAGTTCCAAGTAAGGTTGGTGTGTAGTTTGATGTGGAACTTGTCTGTGGTGGTGTTCCCATGCATCTGGTGCCCATGTCTTTCCAGGTGGTAGCAGTTGCAGGTACCTGGAAAGTACAATTATTCTAAACTATTTATTTCAACGGCAGCTCTTTTTGTAACTTGGAGATTGAGTTTAAGGGTCTGCCTTCCCATTTGCCATTGATCTTTATAAAATTCTACGAAGTTTAACAATATTAAATCCTGTAAGCATTCCAATTTTGGGTTTTGTAATCCAGAAGTTGTAACTGAAAAACCCAGGTGAAGGACCAAGGCTGATTGACTGGTTTCCAAATTGGACTTCAAAAGCCTGATGACATGGGGTGTGAGGAGCTCCGTAGTTTGAGGTTTCTGGAAGAAAAAAAATGCGTGAAAAGAAAATGTCTGATGAGTCTATATGCAAAATTCATGTTTGCAAATTAGGAGTAGCAATAAATTGAGAGACTGTGGCAGGATTGATAAAATAGCAAAATGAGAAAGATTGTTCAGGGGGGAGACTAGGAGGAATTCGGAGCGAGAGGGAAAATCCTCTATTTAGGAATAAGCTTTTCTCCTATCCTGACAAGTTGTATGCAACGGAGGTGTTGTACACTCTTCAGAGGAATGGTGGGCAACCTGCTGCCTGGGGGCCACGTGCAGGGTTCTGAGTGCGGTCCACGAGACATTTTGTTGATTGTGATCATGTGCAGGGTTGCCACATTCTGCTGATTTCTGTCCATGTAGTTTTTATTCCTTCAGGTATGACTGAAATTATATTTCAACCATAGAACATGACATACCAGATCGATTCCTTAGACTATGTTGAGTTGTTCAACGCACTAAAAAGTAGAAAAAGTCTTGGGGACGGCACGGTGGTACAATGGTTAACACTAGGGACACGGGTTCAGTTCCAGCCTTGGGTCACTGTCTGTGTGGAGTTTGTACATTCCCCTCATGTCTACGTGGGTTTCCTCCAGGTGCTCCGGTTTCCTCCCACAGTCCAAAGATGTGCAGGTTATGTGGGTTGGCCATGCTAAATTGGCCCTTAGTGTCCAATGGTTAGGTAGGGTTTCTGGATTATGAGGATAGGGTGGGGACAGGGCCTAGGTCGGGTGCTCTTTCAGAGGGTCGGTGCAGACTCAATGGGCTGAATGGCCTTCTGCACTGTAGTGATTCTATGATTCTTCTACGAAGTGGCAGCAGCAACCAATACTTATTAAATAAAGTAATGACAGGAGTGGATGAAGGGAGAAAGAAAACAGAAAGCTATAAAAATTGCCCACAATTTCATACAGGCTCATCAAATGAGTGACATTTAACTGGAAATTAAAAAGCCCTAAACAATTGCACAACATAAAATCTATTAAGAAGTCTACTCAAGTAGATGGGACCCAGAATCCCCAATACGCTCCATTTTATACTGACAATACGCAGTGCAAGGAACTCTGTCCAAACCCTTTTGCATGGGGCCCAGTATACAGATTTCTCTCCGTGTGTAGAAAGTCATTTGGAGAGAAAACTAATTGTATCTGAAGGTTCATTTACTAATTCCCAGATGGCTTTCCTCTTAACATCAATGACCTTCCTCCAATCATAAGTCAGTACTATCTATCTATCTCCTCTAATTTGAATCTATACTGAATAACTTCCTGAATGAATCACATCATCTTGTTGTTCTCTATCAATCACTGCATAGCACATACAGAAGCCACTCACCTATATTCTGCGCCAACTCTTCTGAAAAGCAATCCAGTTAATTCCACTTCCCTGCTCTATGGCTTGATAAGCAATGAAAACCTGGTTTCCCTCTATCCTTCAAAGACAGATTCTGGAGTCTCTTGTAAGTCCAGCTGCTAGTAACCAGGTTATTCCTTGAACCATTATGCAGTAACTTTAATATTATTGGGCTCACTATTTAGCTGAACTTCTCCATCAGTAACTCAAGTCTCCACAAACCAGGTCTGTCCAAAACATCAATAATTCTCTCTTTGAGTGCCTATTTATTCCTGCCTCGCGTCCGTGCAAAGCTGCAGTTCTATGGTTACCAGCTGCCACATGGCACTTTGTCCAAAATACATTCTTCATACATGAACCTAATTCGAGAGTGTTGACAGTAATCCATGCCACCTTGCCGTCCCTGGAAGCAAAGGTAGTCCCATAGGGATTCTGATAGCCATGCACATTGAGATAAAGAATGGCATTTACAAATCAAGAGGCAACAATATCTGAGACATTTCCCCCATAGGGCTGTATTTTTATAGAAACTGTCACACATATTTGAATCTCACAAGAGCTTTCTCACCTTCATGAGAGTTGTTGCCACAGAGATAAACCACTTATTGTGTAACCCACAGCCAACTGGAATAGTGATTAGGACAGCTGAATGCATTGAGATTACAGTCAAATCAGCCATAAATTCATAGAATTTACAGTGCAGAAGGAGGCCATTCGGCCCATAGATTCTGCATCTGCACTGGCCCTTGGAAAAAGCACCCTTAAGAACACGCCTCCACCCTATCCCCGTAAACCAGCAACACCACCTTATCTTTTGGACACTTGAGGGGCAATTTAGTATGGCCAAGCCACCTAACCTGCGCATCTTTGGACAGTGGGAGGAAACCGGAGCACTCACGCAGAAACGGGGAGAAAGTGCAAACTCTCACAGACAGTCACCCGAGGCCGAAATTGAACCTGGGACCCCGGAGCTGTGAGGCAGCAGTGCTAACTACTGTGCCATTGTGCCGCCCATGATCTTATTGAATCAGGTTCAAGGGACTGAGTGTCCTATTCTCCCTAATTTGTATGTATGTATGATGCCAGATCCTCCCAGTCCAACATATTATCTACCATATCAGGAAGGCTGCAGTGATAACATCATGCCGGATTCTCCGTTTCGGAGCTCCCGCCAGTGGTGAATTGGGACTGGTCTCCGCTGGCGCTGAGACCGGGGCCCTGATACAAGTCTCATTCCTTAACCATTGTTACAACACCTTGGGCTAGTGTGTGGTCAGTACCAGCCCCACAGATCCAGTGACCCAATACAAGTGAGTTAATCAATAATTCTTGTAAAGTTTCCGAGATCTTTGGCCCTGGTCTGTTCCAGTGACTTACAGGAACCATATTTGTAAGTGAAAAACAACAACTGTTTATTTTTAACAACTATAGACATAAGGCATGCAATACTTATACTAGAATAGCAGCCAGATAATCTTCTACTCTTTCACACACACACAAACACACCCCCCCCCCCCCCCCCTCCTTTGCTATCTCACCCTCCACCTAAACACACACAAGACATACACATGCAGAGGGAGGGAGAAGGGAAAAATAAAAGAGCATTAATGTGAGATGGAAGATGAACCCCCCCCACCTCCCGGAAGCCTGACAGCGGCAGAGGGGCGCTTCATCATTATCCTGATCCCCTTAACCACCCATAACCCTTAGGGTTCACCATGCCAGGGCTGCACTTGGCCAACTTTGCACCAAAAAGTTCCCAACAAGGGGTTTGGAGCATCATAGTGGAGGGGAGGGGGAACATTCTGGCTTGTATATAGGGACTTTGGTGAGACCCACACAGAGTACGATGTACAGTTTTGATCTTTTTCAATTTGGAATGATGCATCTGCCTTAAGAGGGAGTGCAATGTTAGTTTACTGGACGGATTCCTGGAATGAGATGGTTGCATTAGAGAGACTGAGTGAATAGTCAGACACTTTTCCCAGGGTGGAAAAGTCAATTTCTAGGGGACAGAAGTTTAAGGTGCAATGGGGAAAGTTTATAGGAGATATACGAGGCAAATGTTTTACACAGAGTAAAAGCAAATTACTGCAGATGCTGGAATCTGAAACGAAAGGGAAAATGCTGGAAAATCTCAGCAAGTCTGGCAGCAACTGTAGGGAGAGAAAAGAGCTAACATTTCGAGTCCGATGACTCTTTGTCAAAGCTTTGCATATGCATGTTTAACTTACCTGCCGGTGGTGGTGGGTAGCGCGCTGCGGCCGCTGGCAGGAAATGGAGCATAGCAATGGCCGCCAAATCTGTTTTTTGGGCGATCCGTCATCCTCCATCTAATTGGGAATTCTAATCCCAGTGTTGCGCAATTCTCCAATTGAATCCTCCAGCCGGATCGGTCACAAGTCATTATAGATGGCAACCACTGTCTTAATGCACTTCATATCCAAATGGTATCTGACCACAAAAAACATGATTTCCATGAGTGGCCATTTTGAGAATAATGAATAATTGAATCACATTATTTGAAGGGTCAGAAAATGAGGCGGATCGGGTACAAAAGCAGTTACAAAAGCAAAACACTGAAGATGCTAGAAATTTGGAATAAAAACAGAAAATGTGGAAATATTCAGCAGGTCTGGCAGCGTCAGTGGGAGAGAGAAGCGAAGTTAATGTTTTATAACTGCTGTCAAATTATATGATATGATTACCCAATGTTTTCACTTTCTTCCCTGCCCCAACATCCACAGCCTAGCTGAACATTAATTCACACTATCCATTTTCCATTCAGGTGAATTCTGGCAATGAGAGTGAGTTTTTTACTGAAGTTTGTAATAGTAATCCATTTGAAAAGGAGACGATGGTAGGATACAGACCTTCATGGCAGACCTGCATTCCAGCTCAAGGTTTGTACTTCTATTATCAAGTGAGAATTTAACATATTTTTCCAGCAGAGACATCATGCTATATCTTCTGGGTCTTCAGTCTCACATTTTCATCAATCTGACCCACTAAAAAAACTAAATTCAAAACTACGAACTTCCTTTTTTTCCTTCCTGCCTGACACATTTGCAAAAGTGTACTCCGTCCCAAAATCTGGAAGGACGTGAAAACTAGCTACATTCGAAGCTGGTGCGCTGGGTAGAAATTTGAACAAAACCCTTCTGTTCTTTAATTTTCATACTTGATTTAATTTATTATGCACTAGGACCCCAAATCTGGCACAAGTCTGGTCCCGTGCTTCCAGATATGGGGTCCAGTACATATACCTACCTGTACTTGTTACAGTGTACAGTATTGTATGGTGATGGGGTGACAAGGAGGGTGGCGGTAATAGTAGCGATGATAGCGGAAAGTAGAGCTGCTTTCAAAGAAATGTAGTAGACCTAATGTTCAATTACTAATACTGGGCTCCTGTAGCCAGGACTGTTGAGAATATGCAGAAGGTATCCAGATTTCTCTCAAAACTACTAGTGTCATGCATGTGAAAGGCAACAGTAGGCATTCAACTAAGCCACATTCTTTCATCATTCCATCAATTTCATGTATGATTGCATTGCTACCAGTATCCAGGGAAATAAAAGGTTACTAAGTATACATACCACAAACATGAAGAATAATTGGAATAATTGAAACTACTACAGAAGCTGGAAATCTGAAATAAAAACAGAAAATGCTAGAAAAACTCGGATTTGGAGATCTTCGTTACTGGGGTTGAGGTCTTTGTAGCGGTGATCCCTTCAGAATGCGAGGTGTTGAACCGTCGGTTGGTTTGGATCTTCAAGCTGGACCACTCAGGCCTAACTCCCCTGCTGTGGGATCCCCTCTGGGGACACACTCTTAACTTGTGTTGGATTGAGCCTTACCTATGAAAGATGCACTTCAGGACTGCTCAGTTTCTGATAAGTGGTCAGCTTCAGAAGGCTCACCAACAGCTTGTCTCAGTTAAGCAAAATATCAGAGCAGCAGTTTTCACGAGTTCTTCGAGTAGTCTGGTATCTTTAATGGGAGAGGAATCCGGAAGGTTCTCCTTCCCCAGCTCTGTCTTCAGGTTTTGAGTACTAACTGCTCTGTTTGGTCTTCGAGAAGCTTGGTATCTTTAATAGGAGCGGAATCTGGAAAGTTCCCCTTTCCCAGTTCTGTCTTCAGGTTTTGAGTACTAACTATCTGCCCTATGTACTTGAAGGGAGTTCCAGCTAACATTTGAGAGCGAATTCCCCTCTTCTGGGAGAGAGACTCAAAAAGGATTCTGCTCAGCTCTGCAGTTCCCAAACAAAACTGAAAGCAAAAACACAGAGTCACCAGCAGCACATTCTGGAATAATCCGGATCAATCTGCATCGAGAATTTGAGCGTCCCGGGATATAAAAGTAGCCTATTGACTGTCAGCCAAGTCTATCAAAACGTGTCACCACTGATGTCAGTATATCCTGTTCCTCTTTTTTTTTTAAATTAAAGATATAGACCCCAGCAATGCCCCGGTGCAGCGATTATAACAGCCAAAAAAACAGGAATTAAAATGGAAACGAGTCCAACGAGGATTCACAAGAGGGTTCATTACAAAGGGAGTTAATCGGAAGCCTTTCTGCCCATTGGTGGAAAGGATGGGGAATTTTCACTTGCCCCTCCTGCGTGCAGTATCGAGTTAATAATTGGAGACGAGTAACAAAAACATCCCATTCCTAATCCTGTATTTAAGAACATAAAAATTGCCTGTGTTGTTATTTTCTCATATCAGTATGACAACCACCACACCAGTATTTCACAGTATAGTTGTGTCTAGTTGAACTTTGAAGCCTTCAAGAATCCTTCCAAAAATGATGTAAATACTCTTGCAGGGCACTTAATGTTCAGCATGGTTTCTCTTTTTTAAAATAAATTTAGAGTTAACCCAATTATTTTTTCCCAATTCAGGGGCAATTTCACATGGCCAATCCGAAGCCGGTACTCCCAGTGCAGACTTTGGAGTTGTGAGGTTGTTGCTGTGGTGGAGAGTGGCTGCTGCTGTTGCTGATCTCTCTGTCTCTGTTGCTGCTGCTTTACTCTGTTTGCTGCCTGTTTCCAGTGCTAGTTGCTGCTGAGCTGCCTGGAGAAAGAGGTGAGGGAAGGAAGGAGAGAGGAGAGAAGGACAACAAGAAGGCGACTCAACAGCAAGGTGGGAGTAAAGCCCTTGGGCCTGCTTGTTTGCTGGGCCCCTCCCAGGCTGAGGGCCTGGCCCTCCCCGGCCCAGTTCTCCCACCTGATAACTACTTCCTTCAGCAAGGACAAAGCCTTCCTTATTCTATCCGGTGTGTTTGTTCTGGGATAGGGTGATCAAGTGGACAATGTGGTTGCTGAGCCCCTCCCGGCTGAAGACCCCATACATCAGTGGCTTCTTTCTGCAGGGAGGAGATGATTCCATTAGGTGATCGTTCCAGAATGGGAGCACGGACTGTGTTTTTGCTGAACCCTACTTGAGCCCAAGACCTCGCGAACCAGCGCCACTTACATCGGTGTGGTCGACCTAGGGTGGTAGTATGTGTTTTTGTTGGGCCCCCTCCCGGTCTGCGGATCTGCCTATACTCCCCAATCCTCTCACCCTTCAGCTTCACAGGAGTCTCAGAAATTTATGCCGGGGTGGTGGCCTCTTCAGCCTCCACTGCTCCCACAGTCCCGCCACCTTGCCGGTTGCTGACCCAAAAGCTGGGCGTGAAGTGCTACACTCACCCCACCGTCACCATAGAGGCAGTCCACCTCGCCCTTTAAAAGGGGCACACGGTGGACGGGACCTACGTGTCGGTGGACCCTCTTGAGCCCACCGGTGAGAGGGTCATATTGTCCAATGTCCCGCCCTACTTACGGAGCTCCTCCTCTCCCACCTCCAACAACTGGGGGAGGTTTGTTCCGAGGTGGCGCCGCTCCCTCTCAGTCCCCTCTCCCTCCATTAACGTTACCACACTGAACCCTCAGGGGGACACCACGCCGGCCCCGACTGGCCAATCGGTGCCAGCGTGGAGGAGAGAGGGCATCCACCAGGCCGCAAAGCCCAAAAGAAGGCAAGCTGGGGATTGGCTCTGGATACCCCGACCCCATCAACCTAGAAAACAATGCGCCCCAGAACTCCGGCCTGGGGCCATTGACACACCTGGCACCGCGAACGCTCTGTCTCCTCCCGGGCCCATTGGCACCTCTGGAGGTCAGTGATGCATGTGATCCCGCGCTGGCTCGAAAGACACCTAAATCACGAACACGGGCAGAGTGTTGAGGGAAGGGGGTTGATGTGAGGATGGGGATTTCTTCAGCGCAGGTCACTCTCCGCAAGCGGCGCCACTCCTTGTAGGGAGGGGAGTAAAACATTATGACCCTCCCCCTCCCCGGTACAGAGAGAGTGGTGCTTCAACCCCTGTCCCTCGACATTACAGCGCACCCCCCCCGGAAGAGAACAGAAAAGGTTAAATCATGTTTCGCTCCTGAGCTGTTGCAGCCACCTGAACAGGACGCCTCGGAGCCGGGTGCGAGCGTGACCCCTGAGGGCGCGTCCTGCCGGTGTAGTTTTGCACCCCAGAAGCGTTCGTTTTTACAACACCTGAGGGCTACGGCGGTTCCCTGACCTCAGGGTCATTGGTCGGTTGCGGCGAGGAGGGCCCCCCTCTCCGCCCCAGCCTCCGATGCCATGCACCCCATCTCCATTCCAGAGCTTTTTCCAAAACTGTTGCCAGATCTATCCGGTGGCCCAGCATTGCAAGAGGAGGAGGGGGTGTGTCTGAGCCGCCGCCTCCCTCTGGCCTGATAACCCGGGAGGAACCCGTCTGTCGACGATCCTGGGGTGGGATCGAGGCAGACCCACGGCTGGTTGGTGGGACCATGCCGTCCACAACACTCAATGTGGTGGAGGACTCGGTCCCAGATGGCTACTGTCCGGAGGAGGACGGCTGCTCGGTGAGGGGCACAGGTGATGATTTTGGGTCCATCTGCAGCGAGGTGGTGAACTCCCTCATCCCCCGAGGGGAATACCGGGATTTTCTGCACGTACACCGCCGAAATAGAGTGTAGCTAACCCTCGCCAGTGGTCGGACATGCCGCTGCTCATCTGGTCTTCCCGCACCTGCATTAAAGAGGCGGAAGACGTGGACGCAACTGAGCAGCGCTGGCTCAAATCTTTCATCGCCGGACTCCTGAGGGAGCAGAGGACCCCGTGCTCCTCTGCTCCCTCCAAACATTGAAAAGGTGACAGTGAAGGTTTACTACCGGCATGAAAGTGACCAGAGCCAGCCTCAACATTAACGTCAGCAGGGATGCACTCTGCAGGTACCACAACTTCTCGGTCCTCCGGGACGGGAAGTATGCGGTGTGCTTCCTGCAAGAAATCCACACCGCTCCAGGAGATGAAGCCACATGGCTCCTGGAGTGACGAGGTGGAGGTCTACATGAGTCACTAAACCTCACGTTTAGGTGGGGTGGCTATCTTGTTGGCCCCACATTTTCATCCGGAGATCTTGGCGGTCAAGGAGCCAGTGCCAGACCAGTTGCTGCACTTGACGGTCCACAAGATGTACTTCACATTGTGAATGTCTGCGCTCCACAGACTGGCCAGCAGCAAACTACTTTCTTCGAGCAAGTGTCCACTCATCCTGGCACCATCGCCACGGGTAAGTGCATCATCCTGGGAGGGGGGGGATTATAATTGCACCCTTGGGACAAAGGACCGCCTCAAATACCCAGTGCGGTTCTCGTGCCGTGGTGGAGTTAAGGATCCTGGTCGGGTTGGCTTTGTTGACGTCTGGCCGACTCTCCATCCTGACTCCAGCATCTTCACTTTCGTGAGGCCTGGGGTCGGAGCGTCCAACATCAACTGCCTCTACATTTCATAGATCATAGAATTTACAGTGCAGAAGGAGGCCATTCGATTCATCGAGTCTGCACTGGCTCTTGGAAAGAGCACCCTACCCAAGGTAAACACCTCCACCCTATCCCCATAACACAGTAACCCCACCCAACACTAAGGGCAATTTTGGACCCTAAGGGCAATTTATCATGGCCAATCCACCTAACCTGCACATCTTTGGACTGTGGGAGGAAACCGGAGCACCCGGAGGAAACCCACACACACACGGGGAGGATATGCAGACTCCGCACAGACAGTGACCCAAGCCGGAATCGAACCTGCGACCCTGGAGCTGTGAAGCCATTGTGCTACCCACAATGCTACCGTGCTGCCCACAATGCTACCGTGCTGCCCACAATGCTACCGTGCTGCAGGCGTTTCAAGGGCTTATCTGTCCCGATGGCCTCTGTGCAGCAGGTTGCGTTGCTCGGACCACCTGGTCTGGTGTGGGCGGGGCTCGCCCTGTCTCGCATACTGGCACTAACAATCTGCTGCTGGAGGAGGAGTGGTACCTGGGCTTTACATCGCTTCTGCACCGGCTGGAGAAGGAAGCGGGGAGGCTTCATCCCCATGAGGCTATGATGGGACGTATGCAAGACTCAAGTGCGTACCCTCTGTCAGGAGTATGCGAGTGGGTTGACAAAGAGGCGGAAACACAGGGTTAAGGAGTTGGAGAACATAAGAACTAGGAGCAGGAGTAGGCCATCTGGCCCCTCGAGCCTGCTCCGCCATTCAATTAGATCATGGCTGATCTTTTGTGGACTCAGCTCCACTTTCCGGCCCGAACACCATAACCCTTAATCCCTTTATTCTTCAAAAAACTATCTATCTTTACCTTAAAAACATGTAATGAAGGAGCCTCAACTGCTTCACTGGGCAAGGAATTCCATAGATTCACAACCCTTTGGGTGAAGAAGTTCCTCCTAAACTCAGTCCTAAATCTACTTCCCCTTATTTTGAGGCTATGCCCCCTAGTTCTGCTGTCACCCGCCAGTGGAAACAACCTGCCCGCATCTATCCTATCTATTCCCTTCATAATTTTAAATGTTTCTATAAGATCCCCCCTCATCCTTCTAAATTCCAACGAGTACAGTCCCAGTCTACTCAACCTCTCCTCATAATCCAACCCCTTCAGCTCTGGGATTAACCTAGTGAATCTAGAAGGATGTGCTCGACCTGGAGTCAAGTCTCAGTCGACCCGATGAGGACCTGGCTGTGCGGCAGGAGAGCAGAAGGGCGCGCTGTGGGACCTGCAACTTGTCGGTCCCATGGCGCGTACGTGAGGTCACAGATCCAGATCCTCACGGACATGGACCGCAGCTCCTCCTTCTACTCGCTGGAAAAGAGGCCTGGTGCCGTGAGCATCTCCTTGCGCTGCTGGCCGACGATGGGTCCCTTATTTCAGATCCGGAGGAGGTCAGGGCCCAAATTCGAAGCTTCTGCAGCTTCTTTTCTCCGGATCCATCCAGTGAGGATGCTTGCAGGCGTTTGTGAGTGGACTCTGCAAGCATTCGGGTTCGTCGCCCGGAACCGATTTCTGTACACTGCCGCAGAGTGTCTCGTTAAGGCTAACGGGTCCCTAATGGCGCCCCATCGCTTTGGGAGAGGAGTGTGTCAGGGCTGCCCTTGTCTGGCCAACTTTATTCTATTTGTGTGAAGCCTTTCCTACGCCTCCTGCGGAGGCGGTCGTCGGGACTCTGCACGGGCCAGGCATCAGGGTGGTCCCCTTGGCTTGCGCTGATGACGTGCTCCTCATGTTCCCTGACCCTACTGACCTGCAGAGAATGTGAGAGTGCCAGTGTACTCCACTGCATTCTCTGCCAGGATCAACTAGGCCAGGTGTTCAGGATTCCTGGTCGGTCCATGGCTGATGGACCCCCTCCCACATGAGCTCAGGCCTTTCACCTGGAGCAGGACTAGCCTCCTCTACTTGGGGGTCCATCTTTGTACAGCTGAGGAATCCTGGCCGGCTAACTGACAGGAGACCAAGGTCACTGTTTGCTTGAGATGGTGGACAGGACTGCTCCGAATGCTGTCCGATATGCTGACCAGTTCTGGTCATAAACCAGTTGATAGCCTCTATGTTGTGGTTCCTGCTGGTCACTTTGACCCCTCCCCCTGACTTTGTCACAAAGATCCGGAGAACGCTTGGAGAGTTCTTCTAGGACACGAGACTGCACTGGGTTGCTGCTGAGATTCTGAGTCGCCCGCTTAGCGAGGGCGGCCAGGCGCTGATGTGCCTTCGCACCCAGGTGGCGACCTTCCACCTTCAGACCCTGCAGCAATACCTTTACATTAAGCCCCCTCCACGATGGTACATAGATACATAGAAGATAGGGGCAGGAAGAGGCCACTTATCACGATCATGGCTGATCATCCAACCCAATAGTCTAATCCTGCTTTCTCCCCATAGTCTTTGATCCCATTCTCCCCATAGTCTTTGATCCCATTCTCCCCAAGTACTATATCTAGTCACCTCTTGAATATATTCAATGTTTTAGCATCAACTACTTCCTGTGGTAGTGAGTTCCACAGGCTCACCACTCTTTGGGTGAAGAAATGTCGCCTTATTTCTGTACGAAACTTTTTAACTTCCCCAACATTGAATGGGATTCGTGTAGTGTTGGAGGCGTAGATGGAGCAGAGTTTGTAAGGAGCATCCAGGAGAGTTTTTTTAGAGCAGTATGTAAATAGTTCAACTCGGGAAGGGGCCATACTGGACCTGGTATTGGGGAATGATCCCGGCCAGGTGGTTGATGTTTCAGTCGGTGATTACTTTGGTAATAGCGATCACAATTCCGTAAGTTTTAGAATACTCATGGACAAGGACAAGAGTGGTCCGAAAGGAAGAGTACTAAATTGGGGAAAGGCAGAGTATAACAAAAAGCTAGGGAATGTGGATTGGGAGCAACTGTTTACGGGTAAATCCGCATTTGAAATGTGGGAGTCTTTTAAGGAAAGATTGATTAGAGTGCAGGACAGACATGTTCCTGTGAAAATTAAAGATAGAAATGGCAAGATTAGGGAACCATGGATGACGGGTGAAATTGTGAGACTAGCTAAGATGAAAAAGGAAGCATACATAGGATCGAGGCAACTCAAAACTGATGAAGCTTTGGAGGAATATCGGGAAAGTAGGACAAGTCTCAAATGTGCAATAAAGAGGGCTAAAAGGGGTCATGAAATATCTTTGGCTAACAGGGTTAAGGAAAATCCCAAAGCCTTTTATTCGTATGTAAGGAGCAAGAGGGTAACTAGAGAAAGGATTGGCCCACTCAAAGACAAAAGAGGGAATTTATGCGTGGACTCAGAGGAAATGGGTGAGATCCTTAATGAGTACTTTGCATCGGTATTCACAAAGGAGAGGGACAAGCCGGATGTTGAGGCTAGGGATGGATGTTTAAATACTCTAGGTCAAGTTGTCATACGGAAGGGGGAAGTTTTGGGTATTCTAAAAGACATTAAGGTGGACAAGTCCCCAGGACCGGATGGGATCTATCCCAGGTTACTAAGGGAAGTGGAGGTTGAAATAGGTGGGGCCTTAACAGACATCTTTGCAGCATCCTTGAGCACGGGTGAGGTCCCGGAGGACTGGAGAATTGCTAATGTTGTCCCTTTGTTTAAGAAGGGTAGCAGGGATAATCCAGGGAATTATAGACCTGTGAGCTTGACGTCATTGGTAGGAAAACTGTTGGAGAAGATACTGAGGGACCTATATGGTCAATGGAAGGGTCTTGGGAAAAATTGATGTACAGAGAGATCTGGGAGTTCAGGTCCATTGTACCCTGAAGGTGGCAACGCAGGTTGATAGAGTGGTCAAGAAGGCATACAGCATGCTTGCCTTCATCGGACGGGGTATTGAGTACAAGAGTTGGCAGGTCATGTTACAGTTGTATAGGACTTTGGTTCGGCCACATTTGGAATACTGCGTGCAGTTCTGGTCGTCACATTACCAGAAGGATGTGGATGCTTTGGAGAGGGTGCAGAGGAGGTTCACCAGGATGTTGCCTGGTATGGAGGGTGCTAGCTATGAAGAAAGGTTGAGTAGATTATGCAGTGCATTTTTACGCAGAGGGTGGTGGGTGCCTGGAACGCTTTACCAGCGGAGGTGGTAGAGGCAGGCACGAATGCACCATTTAAGATGCATCTAGACAGGTATATGAATGGGCGGGAACAGAGGGAAGTAGACCTTGGAAAATAGGAGACAGGTTTAGATAAAGGATCTGAATCGGCGCAGGCTGGGAGAGCCGAAGGGTCTGTTCCTGTGCTGCAATTGTCTTTGTTCTTTGTTCTTTGAAATGGTTTACCCTGAATCCTCAGACTGTGACCCCGGTTCTGGACACACCCATCATTGGGAACATCTTCCCTGCAGCTACCCTGTCTAGTCCTATGAGAATTTTATAAGTCTCGATGAGAGCCCCCCCTTATTCTTCTGAACTCCAGCGAGAACAATCCCAACCTCATCAATCTCTCCTCATATGACGGTCCCGCCATCCCTGGGATCAATCTGGTAAACCTTCGCTGCACTCCCTCGAGAGCAGGAACATCCTTGCTCAGAAAAGGAGACCAAAAGTACACATAATATTCTAGGTGTGGCCTCACCAAGTCCCTGTATAATTGCAGCAACACATCCCTGCTCCTATACTCGAAACATCTCGCAATGAAGGCCAACATACCATTAGCCTTCTTTACTGCCTGCTGCACCTGCATGCTTACCTTCAGCGAATGGTGCACAAGGACACCCAGGTCCCGCTGCACACCCCCTCTCCCAATTTACAACCATTCAGGTAGTAATCTGCCTTTCTGTTTTTGCTTCCAAAATGAATAACCTCACACTTATCCAAATTATACTGCATCTGCCATTGATTTGCCCACTCACCCAACCTCTCCAGATCATGATGTAGGATCACTGCATCCTCGACAGAGTTCACCCCCCGCCCCCTCAGCAAAACTTGGTATCATCTGTGAACTTTGAGATGTTACATTTTGTTTCCTCATCCAAATCATTAAAATATATTGTGAATAGTTGTGTTGCCAATTCGCACCGGAGTCACCAATAATGTTGCTCTTTTTAACTGGATACTGATAGTTATTAATGGCGATATTGCTTTTCAGAGTCGCCAGGTATCAAATGATACCGCCACAAGGCTTTACCAGATATCGATCAAAGACCAAACAAGTTCAAGTTCAATGGTAGTTTATTTACATACAAGAATTACTTTGACATGCCAACATAAAACACTACAAGCTAAATTAAACCTAACACTACAACAACCTGTACTTAACTTCAGACACCCGGCTTTATGCAGAGGAACAAGGCCTTTGTTCGGATCTTGCATGGCTGGGTCTGGAGAAATTACTTCGTTTCTAGAACATAGAACTGTACAGCACAGTACAGGCCCTTCGGCCCACGATGTTGTACCGAACTAGTCACAAGTAGAAAGTGCCAACTCCACACAAACATCCTGGGGGTTACCATTGACTAGAGCCTGAACTGGACTAGCCACACGTACTGTGGCTACAAGAGCAGGTCAGACGCTAGGAATCCTGCGATGAGTAACTCACCTTCTGAATCATAGAATTCCTACAGTGCAGAAGTAGGCCATTCGGACCATCAAGTCTGCACCAGCTCTCTGAAAGAGCACCCTACCTGGGCCCACTCCCCCGCTCTAGCCCTGTAACCTAACCTGTACATCCCTGGACACTAAGGGACATTTTTTTTAGCATTGCCAATCCACCTAACCTGCACATCTTTGGACTGTGGGAGGAAACCCATGCAAAACACAATGAGAACGTGCAAACTCTGCAAAAGCCATAGTCGGAATTGAACCCAGGTCCCTGGTGCTGTGAGGTAGCAATGCTAACCACTCCGCCACCATGCTACCTTGACTCCCCAAAGTCACCATCTACAAGGAACAAGTCTTGAATGTGATGGTATATTCTCCACTTGCCTGGATGAGTGCAGATCGAACAACACCATCCAGGACAAAGCAGCCTGCTTGATTGCTACCCCTTCGACAAACATTCAATCCCTCCTCCATGAACCAACATGTGCTATCTAGAAGATGCACTGAAGGATCTCACCAAAACTCCTTAAGTAGCACCTTGCAAATCCAGGACTGTCATAATATACACACCGGTGTATGATGGTGCACAGACAGGCAGTGATTGACACACAGGATGACCAGTGAACACACAGAACACAGCAGCCAATCACCAGCCTGACTTAGAAATATATCATAATTCCTTCACTGTTGTTCAGTCAAAATCCTGGAACTCCCTCCTTAACAGCACACTGGGTGTACCTATGCCACATGGATTGCAGCGGTTCAAGAAGACAGCTCACCACCTCCTTCTCAAGGGTAACTAGGGATTTTCAACTGTTGAGATGGCCCAGCCAGCGATGCCCTCATCCCATAAATGAATTTTAAGGAAGAAAATCCCAGAACATTAGTGCAAAAGTTCCTCAGGGTAATGTCCTTGGTCCAACCATCTTCAGCTGCTTCATCAATTACTTTTCTTCCATCATACTCAGAGAGTGGTTAGGGTGTGGAATGGACTGCCTGCTGTGAGAGTGGAGACTTTAGGAACTTTAAAGCGGTTATCGGATAGCCACATGGAGCACACCAGAATGACGGGGAGTGGGATAGCTTGATCTTGGTTTCGGACAATACTCGGCACAACATTGAGGGCCGAAGGGCCTGTTCTGTGCTGTTCTATAAGTTTGGAAATGGGATGTTTGCTGATGAATGTTCAGCACCATTTACGATCCCTCAGATGCTGAAGCAATCTGTGCCCTTATGCAGTAACACCTGGAAAACATTCAGGCCAGGGCTAATAAAGTGACAAGTAACATTTATGCCACAAAGTCCCAGGCAAGAAATAATCCAACCATCTCCCTTGACATTCAATGGCATAACCATCACTAAATCCCCCACTGTCAACATGGGTTACCATTGATCAGGAACCGAACAGGACCAGCCATGCAAATACTGTGGCTACAAGAACATGTCAGTCAGAGACTGGGAATTCTGCAGAGAGTAATTCACCTCCTGACTCCCCAAACTTCCATCTACAGGTCCGGAATGTGATAGAATACTTTACACTTGCTTGGATGTGTGCGGCTCCAACTACACTCAAAGAAGCTCGATGCTATCCAGGACAAAGCATCCTGCTTGACTGACACACCCATCCACTTGCTCCATCACCAATGCAGGATGGCAGCAGTGCCTGCAATCTACAAGATACACTGCAGCAACCCAACAGTACCTTCCAAATTTGCGACCTTTATTACCTGGAAGGACAAAGGCAGCAGGTGCATGGGAACACCACCAGCTGGAAGTTCACCTCCGGGCCACACACTCCTGACTTAGAAATATAACACCATTCCTTCAATGTTGGTTCAGCTCAGTGGGCTGGTTTAGCTCAATGGGTTAGACAGCTGGTTTGTGATGCAGAAAAAGGCCAGCAGCACAGGTTCAAACCAGCTGAGAATTCTTAATTCTCCCTCCATGTATCCGAACAGGCGCCGGCATGTGGCGACTAGGGGCTTTTCACAGTAACTTCATTGCAGTGTTAATGTAATCCTACTTGTGACAATAAAAAGATTATTATTAGATTATTATGCTGCTGGGTCAAAATCCTGGAAGTCCCTCCTTAACAGAACTGTGGGTGTATGTGATTCAAAAAGGTAGCTCACCACGTCCAGAGCAATTATGGATTGGCAATTAAAATGACCTATCCAGCGATATCCACATCCCATGAAATTTTCATTTTGTAAATTGTTATTAGAAAAGTTTTGTAAATGGATACAGGGAAGTTACAGTCCCAGGGTGAATTCATGGTGGAATTCGTTATCAAAACCAAACCCCTCATGTGAATTGCTCTGGATTCTGTATAGGTTGCATGATCACACATTATTGAACTTCTGTTTCACTCTTGCATTTTTTTCACTTTTCATGAAAAATATCAATCCCAATATTATTCTCTGAACTAATTCCTCACTGGAGAGCAGAAATTTAGTGCTTGATAGAGCTGATTTTATTGTGTTAAATTATAGTATCTGCCACAAATTATTGCCATTCATTTTTTTCCTTAAGTCTTTTTATAATACGAGAGTTTCTGCCTCAGAGAAAGTTTAGTAAATAAATATTTTGAAAACTCTTGTAACTCTGAACTTCTAGTAAACGTATTCTTGTAAATATCTACTCTTACAGGGTTGTGCCTGTCTGATGATTTGAGGTCCCAACTTGATGAACTGATGATGGAGGCTCTTCTACTGCAGGTCTCACTGCCTGAGATGCAGCACATATACCAGATCTTGTGGGTAGCGCAGTACTCTGTAGTGGAAGGTCACCAACAACGATCTGAACTACTGAACTGTGAACCAGTGGAGGTCATGCAGTGCATTGCAGAGACCTGTTCTTCCACAGCTGAGGTATGGAACTGCAAAGATTCAATAGCAATGTTATTTGGCCAGACAGAAACGTCTGCATGCATGTTTTAAATTGTCTTTGACAATTGTGAATGAATGAGTATTTTCTTGATAGGATTACCTCAATGACAACTGTTTCAAATATTTCATCAAACATTGGGGAAACCAGCATATGATGGAAAGTACATGGAGCATCCTAGGCCTCATCTGACTAGGTGTCCGTTTTGCTTTTGCCTGTTCTTTTGGTCAAGTCTGCCCTTGTCAACAACGTACTTTAGTCTTCTAATCAAAGTACAGAAAGACAAGCACAGGTAGCGTTCCTGCTTGCTCCAAAAGTGAATGTATTTTCCCCCATTGGTGGAACCCCCCCCCCCCACTCAAGACAGGATAGGTTGCAAAGGTCATTGCACCCCCTGAACTTATGTCCAGGAGTAATGCTGGAGACTACCCAGTCTATTAAGATTTGTTTGCCTGCAGGGTTCTCTCGATCCAAGCAAGGGGACTCCCATCCCTGAGAGCCAGCTGTACCCCTCCAGGGTCTCATTCATATTAATTTCCTGGAGCAGTGTAGTTAGCTATCTCAGATACCAAATTACTTGGTATATCATCATTCTTTCCAATGTGCTCTGCGCATAATTCAGGCTGATAACATCTGTGCAGTTTTATGGGATTGCTACTTTTCCAAGGAGATGCTGCAGCTTTCAACTTTCGTACATTACCATCATCTTTACATAACTGGCAGATGGACACATGGCAAAGGCTAAATAGCTGGCTTTGAAAGCAGACCAAGCAGGCCAGCAGCACGGTTCGATTCCCGTAACAGCCTCCCCGAACAGGCGCCGGAATGTGGCGACTACGGGCTTTTCACAGTAACTTCATTGAAGCCTACTCGTGACAATAAGCGATTTTCATTTCGTTAATAGTGGCTCCAATAGTTCACAATACAAAACATAAAGAACTCACAAACTCCATCAAGGTAGAAATTGACCTGTGATAAATGAATATTTTTAAATCTTCCTGGCTAACAGAGGAAACTGTGCTGGGAAGTTTGCAGTGTTCCAGACATGTCAAATGACCTAAGGTGTTGACTTTATTCCTGTTAAATGATGAATTCATTTCAGAAATCATAAATAGTCACAAAATGAAATTTTGGAAACCTAAATATTGCACTTGGTTAATATAAATAGTTCAGAAAATACTTACAGGAGATGGCAATCACAAAAACTCACCAGTAATCAGAGACACATGCACAGTAATAACAAAAAAGATCTACGAAGTTGGCAGCATTTTTCTGCCCAATGGAGTTGATTGAATTCTCTGTTATGTTTCAGGGGGAAGGTTGTTGTTTAAAGCCAATTAAAAGAGAAGGAAACTGTGAGAAAAAGAAAAGACGGCTTGAAAAAGATGGTTCAGTGGGTGAAAAGAGAGAAAAATTAAAAAAACTGAACAACCCAAAAAAGAGAAATCTCAAATTAAACCAAGAAAAATCAAAAGATCTGAGCATGATGAGAATAGAAGCAGAGAAGTATTTGGAATGTCTACAGCCTCATGAGGCACTGGCAGTGATAATGGAACCTCCATGTTCTGAGCCAGAGGACTCTGAAGATGAGGATGCAATCTGCCCTGCAGAAAACTGTCAACAGCCAGAGGGAGATGAGGTCAGTATTCAACAGTTTTTGTTCATATAAACTTAAATGGAATCTCATTATTTTTATCAGCTTTTTCTTTTTCTGTGTGATTAATTGATTAATTCTAATTCCCAATGTAGTCTTGGCTGGCCACCCACTTTCTGCCCTGCATTAATTTGAGGTAATCCAATACTCCCTGTGTCCTAATTTGCTCCATGTCTGTTACCCCTGTGCTCTTTAACCTACATTGATTCAAATCCTTCCATGGCCTCACCCCTCCGCAATTCTGTAATCTTCTCCAACTCTGAGATGAGGGGCGAAATTCTCCAACCCCACGCAGGGTCGGAGAATCGCCCGGGGCCGCCGATAATCCCGCTCCCGCCATGTTCAGAATTTTCCCACCCACCATAAGTCAGCGTTCTGCAAATCCCGCCGTTCGCCTCGGAGAACGGCTGGCGCCGGCGGGATGCCATTGTTTAATGAGGCTTCATTATTCTCCGGCCCGGATGGGCCAAAGCCACGTCGGCGAAAATCAAAGTAGGTTTATAACGGCGTCAACCATTGATGATGGTTAGGTGCTGGAGCGGTTCGGATTCGGGGAGGGATTCATCAAATGGGTGAGGCTGCTCTACGCGGCTCCGATGGCGAGTGTAGTTACCAATGGAAGGAGATCGGAGTACTTTAGGCTCTACCGTGGGACCAGGCAGGGGTGCCCCCTGTCCCCCTTGCTCTTTGCACTGGCGATTGAACCTTTGGCTATGGCGTTGAGGGAGTCAGGGAGATGGAGGGGTCTGGTGCGGGGTGGGGAGGAACATCGTGTATCACTGTATGCGGACGACCTGCTGTTGTATGTGGCGGATCCAGAGGGGGGAATGCCGGGGGTGATGGAGCTGTTAGCGGAATTTGGGGGCTTCTCGGGCTATAAGTTAAATTTAGGCAAGAGTGAGGTATTTGTAGTACACCCGGGTGATCAGGAGGAGGGAATTGGGAGACTCCCATTTAAGAGGGCAGTGAAGAGTTTCAGATACCTGGGGGTGCAGGTGGCCAGGAGTTGGGGGACTCTCCATAAGCTTAATTTTACCAGGCTGGTGGAGCAGATGGAAGAGGAATTTAAAAGGTGGGACATGGTGCCGCTATCGTTGGCGGGTAGAGTGCAGTCCGTCAAAATGACGGTTCTCCCGAGGTTCTTGTTCCTTTTTCAGTGTTTGCCCATCTTTATCCCTAGGGCCTTTTTTAGAAGGGTGACTAGCAGCATCATGAGCTTTGTTTGGGCGCATGGGACTCCGAGGGTTAAGAGGGTCTTCTTGGAGCGGGGTAGAGATGGTGGGGGGCTGGCGTTACCCAATCTCTCGGGGTATTATTGGGCGGCCAATGTGTCGATGGTGCGCAAGTGGGTAATGGAGGGGGAGAGGGCAGCATGGAAACGGATGGAGAGGGCGTCCTGTGGCGATACAAGCCTGGGGGCCCTGGTAACGGCGCCGTGGCCGTTCCCTCCTACGAGGTATACCACGAGTCCGGTGGTGGTGGCTACCCTCAAGATTTGGGGGCAGTGGAGGCGACATAGGGGAGAAGTGGGGGGCTCGATGGAGGCTCCGTTAAGGGGGAACCATAGGTTCGTCCCGGGGAACATTGATGGGGGATTTCAGGGTTGGCACAGAGCGGGCATCAGACAGCTGAGGGACCTGTTTATTGATGGGAGGTTTGCGAGCCTGGGGGAGTTGGAGGAGAAATTTGGGCTCCCCCCGGGGAGCATGTTCAGGTATCTGCAGGTAAAGGCATTTGCTAGGCGGCAGGTGGAGGGATTCCCTTTGCTTCCCGCGAGGGGGGTGAGCGACAGGGTGCTTTCGGGGGTCTGGGTTGGAGAGGGGAAGATATCTGATATTTACAAGGTTATGCAGGAGGCGGAGGAGGCGTCAGTAGAGGAGCTGAAAACGAAGTGGGAGGGGGAACTGGGGGAACAGATTGAAGACGGGACATGGGCTGATGCCCTGGAGAGGGTTAATTCTTCCTCCTCGTGTGCGCGGCTTAGCCTCATCCAATTCAAGGTGCTGCACCGGGCCCACATGACTGGGACGAGGATGAGTAGGTTCTTTGGGGGTGAGGACAGGTGTGTCAGGTGCTCGGGGAGTCCAGCGAACGATGCCCATATGTTCTGGGCATGCCCGGCACTGGAGGAGTTCTGAAAGGGGGTGGCGAGGACGGTGTCGAGGGTGGTGGGATCCAGGGTCAAGCCAGGATGGGGACTCGCGATTTTTGGGGTTGGGGTGGAGCCGGGAGTGCAGGAGGCGAAAGAGGCCGGTGTGCTGGCCTTTGTGTCCCTAGTAGCCCGGCGAAGGATCTTGCTACAATGGAAGGATGCGAGGCCCCCAAGCGTGGAGACCTGGATCAATGACATGGCGGGTTTCATTAAGCTAGAGAAGGTCAAATTCGCCCTGAGAGGGTCGGTACAAGGGTTCTTTAGACGGTGGCAGCCTTTTCTCGACTTTCTGGCTCAACGATAGGGTACGGGGACAGCAGCAGCAGCAACCCGGGGAGGGAAAAGGGGAGGGAAAAGGGGGGGGGGGGCCGACAATGACTATGTTTGTTTATTTAATTTTAATATTTTTAAAGTTCTTTTGTTGTTCATTAGGGTTGGGGGGGTGGGGGGATGTGATACATGCGCCGATACGGTCTGGGGGTGTCACAGTTATTATGGGTTATTTTGTTGCATTTCATTGTTTGTCGTTATGTTTTATATTTTCTGTAAAAAATTCCAATAAAAATTATATTAAAAAAAAAACCATTGATGATGGTTGACGCCGTTCAGCTTGGAGGTGGGTGACAAGCCAGGGAGAAAGAGAAATTACCTACTTCGAGTGCCGGTGGGTTTGGGGGGGGGGGGGTGGGGGGGGGTGGTTGTGAAGAGAGAGAGAGAGAAATTACTTACTTCGAGTGCCATTGGGTTGGGGGGGGGGTGTTGCGAAGAGAGAGAGAGACATTACTTACTTCGAGTGCCGGGGGGGTGGGGGGGTGTTGGGGAGAGAGAGAAAAATTACTTACTTCGAGTGTTGGGGGGGGGGGGGGGGGGGGGTTGTGAAGAGAGAGACTTACTTCGAGTGCCGGTGGGTTGGGGGGGGTTGTGAAGAGAGAGAGAGAAATTACTTACTTCAAGTCTTCAAGTGCCGGTTGGTTTTGGGGGGGGGGGGGGTTGTGAAGAGAGAGAAATTACTTACTTCGAGTGCCGGTGGGTTGTGTTGGGGGGGATGGGGGGGGGGGGGGGGGGGGGGGGGGCGGTGATAAGGGCAAGGATTACATGTTGTTTCCCCCCCCCCCCCCGCAGGCAATCATGTTTTCTGTTCAGCCTGCGATGTTGGCTGCCGTGGCTGCATCCGCTATTGTACACGTCGACCTGGAGGAGCAGGAGGAGCGTGGCAGAGAGGCGGCGCAGGCGGCAGGTGCCCATGCTGGAGGGCCACCCGCCCAACAGGAGGAGGAGGAGGAGAACGAGGAGAGGGTGGAGGATGTTGTGGCGGCACAGCGACGGAGACGTCCGAGGAGGCCCCGTGTGTACCGGCCCCGTTCATCGTACCTGGAACTCACAGACCGGGCATGCAGGATGAGACTCCGGATGAGCCCTGAAACCGTGGCACACATATGCAACCTGATGGCACACCTGGCACCACGTGGCACTGGGGGAGGTCACCCTCTCCCCGTGTTTGTCAAGGTTACTGTGGCCCTCAACTTTTATGCCACGGTCTCATTCCAGGCGCCGAGTGGGGACCTGTCCGGCATCTCACAGGCATCGGTGCACCGATGTATCCGGGCAGTGACAGATGCCCTATATGCTATTGCGGACAGCTACATCCGCTTCCCCATGGACCAGGCAAACCAGGATGCCCGGGCTGTGGGGTTCTCTGCCATGGTTGGTTTTCCCATGGTCCAGGGGTTGATCGATGGGATGCACATTGCCGTGCGGCCACCTGCAGACAACAGGGCCGTCTTCACCAACAAGAAGGGGACATATTCTATGAACACCCAAGTGGTCTGCGACCACCGCATGATTATCATGCACGTCTGCGCCCGGTACCCGGGAAGTGTTCATGACTCATACGTGTTGCCGCGGTCGTACATCCCTGGAATGTTCGAGGGACGCCACCCCCGGCTGAGGGGCTGGTTGCTGGGCGACAGGGGTTACCCGTTGCGGTCGTGGCTGATGACGCCTATACGGAGGCCACAGAGTAACGCGGACAACAGCTACAACGATGCCCATGCAGCGACCAGGGGTCTAATTGAGAGGTGCTTTGGGATCCTCAAGTCGCGATTCAGGTGCCTGGACATATCTGGGGGGCCCTCCAGTACCCGCCAGATAGGATCGGCCACATCATTGTGGTGTGTTGTATCCTGCACAACAACGCCCAGCAGAGGGGTGATGTGCCGCAGCCAGAGGAGGGGGGAGTGGAGGAGCGGGAGGAAGAGGCGCTGACCTCCCCAGACGAGGGAGATGGGGGCAATAACCATTGTCAGGGCAGGCGGGCAGGACATTGGCAGGTGGCTGCCCAACATTAGCGTCTGGGCCAGCGAGCACGGGACAGGCTGATAGCCGCCCGGTTCACAGACTAGGGTGGGTGCGAATCGGCGAGTATGGCCACGTTCCGCACACCATGGCGACATCCGACCACCCTCACCCACCCAACACCAACACCCTCACTCCCCCCTCACCCACCCAACACCCTCACTCCCCCCTCACCCACCCTGCACCAACACCCAACACCTCCCCAACCATTTCCACCCCACCTGAATGCACAACACCCCTCCATTGCACATCCACCTGCGACACAATGGGCCGTGATCACACGGTTGCCAGTGGAAACGTGTCTATTGCAGTCCATGGAGGATGATGACGTCACGCACTGCGATGAGCTCCTGGCTCCACATCGTTGTACAATGTCTGACCCATGGCCACAGTACCACCATCCTTCCGGACCATCCCTGCATGCGGCCGTCACACTGCAGCGCACGGTCACATCCTCTGCCCAGAGGGATTGAGAGGGCGGGCCAGGTGAAGGGGGGGCACACTCACCTGAGGCCAACATCAGACCCTGCCACACACACTGGCGCTCAACCTACATGACACCCCCGCACGCTTCGGACAGAACACAAAGGCAGCTTCTGTAGGTGCGTAAGTGAATTTAATAACAGAAAGTCCATACATGTGCCCTAGCCCCTGAAACTAGTCTGTGCCCTTCACCCGTGCCAACTTACTACGTGTCTAATTTTTTGGTCGTACTACGCCTAGGTGGTTCCCCAGACGGTACAGAAGGACTGGAGGTGGACTCCTGCGATTCATGCCCTGTGACTCGGGATCCCTTTAGCGGACGTTTCCTGGGTCGGCCCGGCCTAGATGAGACAGGCTGCGGCTCGGGCGACTGGGATGGCGAGCTGCCAGCCTGTCCTACCCGCTGCCCACCAGATGCACCTGGGACGGAAGGGGGGGAGTCCGAAGTGGCGCGGTGTTCCGGGACCTCCCCTACAAGGGGACCCGGGACAGAGCACAGCACCTCCTCCTCCCTCGGGGTGCCCGATGGCCCCCGGGCCTCTACATGGGTCGGGGGTGCGAACGGACCGGCCATCCGACGCTCCCCCGACACCTGGCGCTGCCAGTCCTGGAGGCCCGTGCTGGTATCGACAAGGGTCCTCAGATCTGCAGCCATGGAGCTCGGGGAGTTGACCATCCCTGTTTGGTTTTTGGCGACGCCGGTGAGGTGGTGGACAATGGCACCGATGCCCTCAGCGATGGCTTGCTGAGACTGGGCCATGGCCTGCTGAGACAGGGCCACAACTTTGAGCGCCTCTGCCATCTGCCGCTGGGTATGGCTCATGGCTTCCTGTGAGTGGGAAGTCACGTCCTGGGACACGGACGCCGCCTGCATGGACAGCCCCAGACCTTGCATACTGCGACCCATGTCGAACACCGTTGCACCCATTGCCTCCACCGCGGACTCCAGTGCGGTTTCGGCCTGGGTGGCACGCATGACCGGCACGACTTCCTGCTCCTGGACACGGGTGGACTTCTCCACCTGCGTCTGCAGCCGCTGCAAGCCGGCCGTCACCCTCTTCCATCGACCCAGGTTTGGTGAATGCTTCGGGTCTATGGGTGGGTGTGTTAACTCCAGGAACCCGGAACCCGTCTGGGCGGCAGATGTTTGCTTGGGCCAGGATGCCCACCGACCTCCCGGCCCCTCTGCTGCTCCTACTTCCACCTGCTGTACCGGGACGACAGTGTTGTGTGAACCAGATGACTCATCACTAAAAAGCCCAGCCGGGGCGAGTGTCTCTGCGATGGTGGAGGGTGTTGGAGACAGCTGTGCCGTTGTGATGTGCGCATCCTCAGAGTCCGAATCCATGGTCCCCTGGTGTTCACCCATCCGCTCAGTCAGTCCAGTGTCATGGGTGGCAGTGTCCTGGATAGGCGTGTCCATGCTCAGGTGCGACGGGGGCCTCTGGCTGCACCCTTTATCGCTGCGTCTCTGAAGCCTGCGTCGCGGAAGCCGCACGAGACGCGGGCGTCGTCTGCCTTTAGCTGCACGTCTCTCCCACCCTGGGGGGGCCTGGAGGCGTGGCAGGCCAGAGGGGCCGGGTCGCTCCCTCTCCCGTGGCCGCCCTGGGGCATCCTGCGGGCGTTGCAGGCCAGAGGGGCCGGGTCGCTCCCTCTTCCGTGGCCGCCCTGGGGCATCCTGCGGGTGGTCGGCATCCGCGGGGACGGGTGCCTCGATGTCTGGTCCTGCAATACACAAAACAGCATGCATGGTTAGACACTCAGGCAGTGATCGGGGGTTATGGGGAGAGGGGATATGGGGGAGGGTGGATATGGGAGAGGGGGAAGGGCTGTGGGTGGCTCACTTGCTGGCAGGCCCCCGACCTCTGCCTCGGAAACCTCCCGGTCCTCAGGTCCGCCTGCCATTTCCAGGGCCCTTTCCTCGTGCGTTGTAAGCGGTCTCTCATCCGCAACGCCCCCTCCATTCCTCTGACACTTCCTGTTGTAAGATCGCTTGTCCTGTTGGAGGGGGGGGGGGGGGTAGCAGAGGTAGAAACAACAGTGTTAGACACGAGACCAATATTCCATTTGCCTTCCTAATTATCTAGTGAACTGCATGCTAGCTTTTTTTCATTTATGCTTGGAGACCCCCAAATCCAACGGTTCTGCAGCTTTCAGCACTCTTTCTCCATGTTAATAATATGCAGCTCCTTTATTCTTCCTACCATAGTGCAGAACTTCACATTTTCTTTATTTATATTCCATCTGCCATGTTTTTGCCAACTCACTTAATCTGTCCATATTCCTCTGTAGACTTGTGCCATCACACTAATTTATGTGTCGTCCACGATTATGGCAGAAGTGCATTCACTTCCCTTATTAATATAAATTGGCCTGTAATCTTCGTCCTGGAGACTAAGAGCAGATGCTGGGACTGAATTGATGTTGCTGTACTGTCCTGATAGCAGCGCCAGTGTCGAAGCCTTTCAGGACGTGCAAAGGGGCCAGCACCGGTGCCCAGTGGAACTCGTGCTAATCTAACAAAAGCAAACATTGAATTTGGTGCTGTCCTGATTGGCACCCGAGAGCTTGAATAGTTTGTGCTGCATATAAGCATTCCTCTCCCCACACACTTTCATTGCAGCCAGGAAGATGGTACCATAAAGAGTTGCACCGACATTCGCAGCTGTAGAGCTTGAGACACTGCTGAATGCCATGCAGGAGAGTTGGGACAACCTGTTCCCTGGACTAGGAAGGAGACAGACACCAGCCGGTGTCAGAGGTTAAGCGCCACGGGCCCCACTCCAAGGACTCGTCAGCAGTGCAGGAATAATCAGCCCAATGTCCTCAGGTCGGTCCATATGAGTCACCACCCCATATCCCCTGGCAGAGGTCACGACACGAGTTAGTGACCAAATTAGGGTGAAGGTCAAGTTCAGGGTGAAGGTCAAGGTCGGGGTGACTGTCAAGGTCGGTGTCAAGTTCAGGGCGAAGGTCAAGTTCAGGGTGAAGGTCAAGTTCAGGGTGACGGTCAAGGTCGGGGTGACTGTCAAGGTCGGTGTCAAGTTCAGGGTGAAGGTCAAGTTCAGGGTGACGGTCAAGGTCAGGGTCACGGGGAGGGGGACTCACCCTGGCTGCCCTGATGAGGTTGTTTATCTTCTTGTGGCACTGGGTGCCTGTCCTCGGGGTAAAACCCACAGAACTGACGGCCTCTGACACATCCCTCCACAGGCGCTTTCTGAGGCGTGGGGCGACCCTGCGACCATTTCCAGGATAAAGGTCCTCCCTCCTCTCTTCAACAGCGTCCAGGAGCGCCTGTAGGTCGCTATCCTGGAACCTCGGGGCTGAGTGGCGCCAAGCCATGATTGGAGTTCTTGCGGGGGGGGGGCGCTATTTATGTCATGTTTCGCCAGGCGGCGTTGATGATGTCGCCCGACGTCAACCGACGCGCCACTTCCGCAGCGGGTGAAACCGACGCGTACAGCGTTACTCTGCTGCTGGCCCTTTCGGGACCGGAGACTTCGAGCTGTTAAGCGGGCCCCGACGCCTGAGTCACCAGCGCCGTTTTTGCCCGCCGGTCAAGGGCATCGCGATGGACATCGGAGAATTTCGCCCGTGATATCCGAACCCCTCCAATGCTGGCTCTTTGAACATCCCTTATTTTAGTTGCTCTGTAATGCGTCTCTCAAAAACACATCCTTTTATTGAGTGACTTCTATTCCCATTAAGTGTTTTTTTTGCGTTTGTTCATTCTTCAGTGAGAGGAAGACAAACTGCAAAATCCAGCTGTACCAGCAATGTGGAGATGTAAGATTGTTTTTGGGTCAAGTGACAACTACATCATCCCATTTAAATTAATGCCTGAGAACTGCTAGGTTTGAGACCATGACAGAGCAGGAGAATAGTAGAGAAATAGCTATTATGCAATTGAGTTCAATGTAAAGATTGGAAAAACAAATTATCATGAGAAATAGGAGCACGAGTAGACCATTTGGCCCATTGAGCTTGTTCTGCCATTCAATAAGGTCATGGCTGATTTGATTACGGCCTGCTCCCCATAACTCTTCATCCATTGTAGATCAAAAATCTGTCTAACAGCCTTGAATATGTGCAATGACCGAGCCCCTACTTCTTTCTGGGGTGGAGAATTCTAAAGACTAACAACCCTCTGAGAGATGAATTTCCTCCTCATTTCGGGCTGCAAAGGGAGACTCCTTATTACAAAACTTTCCCAGAGTTCTAGATTCCCTTTCAGGGCAAATTTCCTCCCAGAATCTATCCTGTCAAACCCCCTCAGAATCTTAAATTTCATTAAGATTACCTTTTGTAGGGCAGCACGGTGGCCTAGTGGTTAGCACAACCGCCTCACGGCGCTGAGGTCCCAGGTTCGATCCCGGCTCTGGGTCACTGTCCGTGTGGAGTTTGCACATTCTCCCCGTGTCTGCGTGGGTTTAGCCCCCACAACCCAAAAAAATGTGCAGGGTAGGTGGATTGGCCACACTAAATTGCCCCTTAATTGGAAAAAATAATTGGGTAATCTAAATTTATTAAAAAAAAAGATTACCTTTTGTTCTTATAAACTCCAGGGAGTATAGGTCAACACTGATCGACCTTTCCTCATAATACGACCCCTTCATTCCTGGGCCCAGCCGAATGAACTTTCTCTGAACTGCTTCAGATGTATCCTTAGATGTGGAGACCAAATTTTGCATGGTACTCCAGGTACGGCAAAACCCGACAAAACTGCAGCAAGATTGCATTATTTATGTGCTCCAATCCACTTGCAATAAAATAAAATATGCCATTTGCTGCCTTAATTGTTTTCTGTATCTGTACGGCAACTTTCAGTGTTCCTTGGATACAGTACTCTTAGTCTTATCTAAGTCATTAATATAGTTCGTTAATAGATGGTCCTTGCGTCACTCCATTAGTTAAAACCTGCCAACTTGAAAATGTCACATTTATCCCTACTTTCTTAACAAATCATGTCTTAACCAATCTCCCATTCATGCCAATGTATTACTGCTAATTTCCTTTATTCTTACCTTACATATTATTCTTTTGTGTCGTACTTTTCAAATTTTATTTTTATGGGATGTGAGCATCATTGACAAGGCCAGTATTTGTTGTCCATCCCTCATTGCCCTTGAGAAAGTAGGGCAAACAAATCCAGAGCTCCCTGGATGGGAATGAGCTAGAAATTAAGAAAAGGAAGAAAAAGTATGCTTATGACTGGTGTCAGCTAGAAAATACAGTTGATAACCAAGAGGAATACAGAAGGCTCAGAGGGGAGGTGAAACAGCACATTAGAGAAGCAAAGAGGGATTTTGAAAAAAGACTGACAGCCAACATAAAGGGGAATCCCAAAGTCTTTATGGGCATATAGATAGTAAAAGGGTGGTAAAAGTAAGAGTACCGCCAATTAGGGATCCAAATGAAACTTACACATGGAGGCAGGGAGCATGGCTGATGTATTAAAAGAATACTTTGCATCTGTCTTTACCAAGGAGGTCATTGCTACCCAGGACATAGTGACAGACGAAGCAATTCTGACCTTAGAAGGATTAGAAATAGATAAGGAGAGAGTGTTGAATAGATTGTCGGCACTGAAAGTTGACAAAGCACCAGGATCGAATGAGATGCATACTATGATATTGAAGGGAGTGAGAATGGAAATTGCAGGGTCGCTAGCCATGATCTTTCTCGACTAAGGGGAGGTGCCCGAGGACTAGAGAATTGCAAATGTTACGCCCTTGTTCAAATAAAACTGGTTTGATTGTGTCATAACCCCCCACACCCCGAAGTCCAAGGGGAAACCATAATCAATCTCCCCGTGGGGCTCGTGGAATACGAGCTTCGCCGGTAGTGGGCAGAGGACCACTCAGCTGGGGATCGTAAGACGGAGCATAAAAGCCAGCCTGGGCAGGTACCAACATGTTGTTTATCCCAACGGGGACTGTGAATTGTAAATAGCTACTACCGTGGACAGACTTTATTTTCTGTTAAATAAATCCTATGCCGTTCCTAACATTGGCTTCCTGGTCATTAAACTGGCTACGAGGAAAAAGGAAGCTCTGGACTCTACTTCAGGCCGTCCAACTGCTCCGGAAGACTGCCGTGCAGCAGCATGAGGAACTAAATTTCAAAAATGCAACTGTTTGGTAAACTGAAGGACTTTGACACAGGCCTGGAAGACTGGGCTCAATATGTGGAACATATGAGATACTTTTTTCAGGCCAATGGCATTTCTGGAGAAAACAAGCAAAAGATAATTCTGCTAATGGCTTGCAGGGCCCCGACCTTCGATATTATAAAGAGTCTTACCTGCCCGGCTGCTCCAGATTCCAAGTAATTTGAGGACTTAGTTGCACTGGTGTCTAACCATTATGGTCCAAAGGATCAGTTATTATGCAACAGTACCGGTTCAACACGGTTGTGCAAACTCCGAGAGAGTTAGTGACTGAATTCTTGACCCGGTGGCTGGCGGAACACTACGAGCTCGGGACCTCTCTATCCAAAATGTTAAGGGATAGCCTTGTGTGTAAAATCAATAACGTGGTCACACAAAGAAAGCTGTTGGCAGAGCCCACAGTGCATTTACAGCGGGCCATTGTGTTAGCACTATGACGTGAAGACGCGTATCCTCAAGGTTCCATGCACTGTGGGGCCCATAGTGTGACCCGACTTCCATATTGGACTTCCTCAATATCCCAGTCAGTGCCCGAAGGGCCAGGTCATCTCCAAAATGACAACGAAAGGTACAATACCACAGTCAGGCTCAGTATTTGGAAGCCACTACAGACCAGCGGGACACTTCCCCCGAGGACAAGGGGGAATTCAGACAGCATTGCCAGGCATGTGGGCGGAGAAAACCGGGTAATCAGGGCGGCCAGAATCAGTCGAGAGAGTGCCGCCCAGGACAGGCGATGAGATCATCCCGGGCCAGGCCTTTCATGTGGCCCCACCCGAGGAAGACAACATGATGCAGCTAAACTGCATCACGGCCCCAAAGGTGGGTCACACTACAGGTGATTGGACGCCCCCTGGTGATGGAGATGGACACGGGAGCTACCACCTACATCATTGGTCAACAAACATTTTACCGACTCAGAACAGGGATCTTGCTACTAACCCTGCATAGCACCGAGGCCAGATTGGCAACTTGCACAGGTGAACGACTGAGCATCGTTGGAACCCCTGTGATCCACAGGCAGCAAGCAGTCAGGTTATTTTTAGCCATGGTGCAGGGGCCATGTGATAAATATAGGAATTTCAGATGTATTATAGGTATTGGGCACAGTAAGGGTTAAAAGCCTGAGTTAGTGCGTGTACGTCTGCTGCTATTATGTTTTAAAATAAAACCTAATTTGAAAGGCAAGTATATTTTGGGAGCTAGGGGTGCAATTAAAACATCGTTAAAAGTTTGGGCTAATGCAATTTTATTTGGACTAAGGAGGTGGAATGGTGACATAGTGGTTAGCACTGCTTCCTCATCGCACCAGAGACCTGGTTCAATTCCGGCTTGGATGACAGTCCACGTGGAATTTGCACAATCTCCCTGTGCCTGCGTGGGTTTCCTCCGGGTGCTCTGGTTTCCTCCCACCGTCCAAAGATGTGCAGGTTAGGTATATTAGCGATGCCAAATTGCCTCTTAGTGTCCAATTATGTGCCGGTTAGCTGAGGTAATGGGCAGGGGACGGTGCAGACTTGCACAGAATGGCCTTCTGCACTGTAGGAATTTTATGATTCTGTGGGAATTCTAAGGGGATTCCCTGTGGAGTTAGTTTGATTTCTGCTTGCTAACATGATGTCATTGCTAGGTGCAGCAAAGCCAGCAGGCATTTTGCAGAAAGCAGTTCAGTTATGAGCTGAATGAAGTTGTGACCGGATGTTTTTTTTCAGCAACATCTCCCTGTCTGCTCTTCCTCAGAGCCATACTGGCCTTATTTCTTAGTTCCCCCTCAATCTTTTCACTTCTGGTGGACAGAGATCTGGTGAACTGGTGCGACGACAATAATCTCTCCCTCAATGTCAACAAAACGAAGGAGATTGTCATCGACTTCAGGAAGAGTAGTGGAGAACATGCCCCTGTCTACATTAATGGGAACGAAGAGTCGAGAGTTTCAGGTTTTTAGGTGTACAGATCACCAACAACCTGTCCTGATCCCCCCATGCCGACACTATAGTTAAGAAAGCCCACCAACGACTCTACTTTCTCAGAAGACTAAGGAAATTTGGCATGTCAGCTACGACTCTCACCAATATCTACAGATGCATCACAGAAAGTATTCTTTCTGGTTGTATCACAGCTTGGTATGGATCCTGCTTTGCCCAAGACCGCAGGAAACTACAAAAGATCGTGAATGTAGCTCAATCCATCACACAATCTAGCCTCCCATCCATTGACTCTCTCTATAATTCCCGCAGTCTCGGAAAGGCACCCCACGCAACCCGGACATACTCTCTTCCACCTTCCACCTTCTTCTGTCAGGAAAAAGATACCAAAGTTTGAGGTCACGTACCAACCGACTCAGGAACAGCTTCTTCCCTACTGCCATCACACTTTTGAATGGACCTACCTCGTATTAAGTTGATCTTTTCTCTACACCTTTCTATAACTGTAACATTATATCCTGCAGTCTCTCCTTCCCCATGTACGGTACACATCGTTTGTACAGTATGCAAGAAATAATACTTTTCACGGTAGACTCATACATGTGTATATACATATACACATACATACATACCTTTAGATGGGTCCATTTTTGTCCAATGTGTGCAGGAGGGTTTCCTGACACAGTATGTAGATAGGCCAACGAGAGGCGAGGCCATATTGGATTTGGTACTGGGTAATAAACCAGGATAGGTGTTAGATTTGGAGGTAGGTGAGCACTTTGGTGATAGTGACCACAATTCAGTTACATTTACTTTAGTGATGGAAAGGGACAGGTATATACCGCAGGGCAAGAGCTATAGTTGGGGGAAAGGCAATTATGATGCAATGAGGCAAGACTTAGGATGCATCGGATGAGGAGGGAAACTGCAGGGGATGGGCACAATGGAAATGTGGAGCTTGTTCAAGGAACAGCTACTGCGTGTCCTTGATAAGTATGTACCTGTCAGGCAGGGAGGAAGTGGTCGAGCGAGGGAACCGTGGTTTACTAAAGTAGTTGAAACACTTGTCAAGAGGAAGAAGGAGGCTTGTGTAAAGATGAGACGTGAAGGTTCAGTTAGGGCGCTCGAGAGTTACAGGTTAGCTAGGAAGGACCTAAGAAGAGCCAGGAGGGGACATGAGTAGTCTTTGTCAGGTAGGATCAAGGATAACCCTAAAGATTTCTATAGATATGTCAGGAATACAAGAATGACTAGGGTAAGAGTAGGGCCAGTCAAGGACAGTAGTGGGAAGTTGTACGTGGAGTCCGAGGAGATAGGAGAGGTGCTAAATTAATATTTTTCGTCATTATTCACACAGGAAAAGGATAATGTTGTTGAGGAGAATACTGAGATACAGGCTACTAGACTAGAAGGGCTTGAGGTTCATACGGGGAGGTGTTAGCAATTCTGGAAAGTGTTAAAATAGATAAGTTCCCTGGGCCGGATGGGATTTATCCTAGGATTCTCTGGGAAGCAAGCAGGAGATTGCTGAGCTTTGATCTTCGAGTCATCTTTGTCTCCAGGAATAGTGCCAGAAGACTGGAGGATAGCAAATGTTGTCCCCTTGTTCAAGAAGGGGAGTAGAGACAACCCCAGTAACTATAGACCAGTGAGCCTTACTTCTGTTGTGGGCAAAGTCTTGGAAAGGTTTACAAGAGATAGGATGTATAATCATCTGGAAAGGAATAATTTGATTAGAGATAGTCATCACGGTTTTGTGAAAGGTAAGTTGTGCCTCACAAACTTTATTGAGTTCTTTGAGAAGGTGACCAAACAGGTGGACGAGGGTAAAGCTGTTGATGTGGTGTATATGGATTTCAGTAAAGCGTTTGATAAGGTTCCCCACGGTAGGCTATTGCAGAAAATACGGAGGCATGGGATTCAGGGTGATTTAGCAGTTTGGATCAGAAATTGGCTAGCTGCAAGAAGACAAAGGGTGGTGGTTGATGGGAAATGTTCAGACTGGAGTCCAGTTACTAGTGGTGTACCACAAGGATTTGTTTTGGGGCCACTGCTGTTTGTCATTTTTATAAATGACCTGGAGGAGGGTGTAGAAGGATGGGTGAGTAAATGTGCAGATGACACTAAAGTCGGTGGAGTTGTGGACAGTGCGGAAGGATGTGACAAGTTACAGAGGGACAGAGATAAGCTGCAGAGCTGGGCTGAGAGGTGGCAAATGGAGTTTAATGCAGAAAAGTGTGAGGTGATTCATTTTGGAAAGAATAACAGGAAGACAGAGTACTGGGCTAATGGTACGATTCTTTATAGTGTCAATGAGCAGAGAGTTCTCGGTGTCCATGTACATAGATCCCTGAAAGTTGCCACCCAGGTTGAGAGGGTTGTTGAGAAGCCGTATGGTGTGTTAGCTTTTATTTGTAGAGGGATTGAGTTTCGAAGCCATGAGGTCATGTTGGAGCTGTACAAAACTCTGGTGCGGCAGCATTTGGAGTATTGCGTGCAATTCTGGTCGCCGCATTATAGGAAGGATGTGGAAGCATTGGAAAGAGTGCAGAGGAGATTTACCAGAATGTTGCCTGGTATGGAGGGAAGATCTTAATGAGGGAAGGCTGAGGGACTTGAGGCTGTTTTCGTTAGAGTGAAGAAGGTTAAGAGGTGCCTTAATTGAGACATACAAGATGATCAGAGGATTGGATATGGTGGACAGTGAGAGCCTTTTTCCTCGGATGGTGATGTCTCGCACGAGGGGACATAGCTTTAAATTGAGGGGAGATAGATATAGGACAGATGTCAGAGGTAGGTTCTTTACTCCGAGAGTAGTAAGGGCGTGGAATGCCCTGCCTGCAACAGTAGTGGACTCGCCGACACTAAGGGCATTCAAATGGTCATTATTTTCTTGTGTTTAATTATTTTTGTCTCATTTTTTGCGAGCCCATAGCCAAAATGTAAATGAGAATGGGTACTCAGTGGGGTTTATTTTATTGCTTTTGTTTGTTTTCTGCAAAGGGACCCACTGCAGCTATATATGTGAAAAGTCTTCACTTACAGTTTGATCCCAGGCTTCTGATTTATGATCAATTATTTTCATTTAAATAGGAGTTGAATTTTGCAGGGTGGGGATGGAGAAGAAAAAAATTCAGCAATCATTTGGAAGCTCTCGATCTTGTCAATTCGCAGCATTTGGCATACCTGAAATTGTAGGACATTAAGTGGTAGACAAAAATGAAGGGAAGCTAAAAGAGTATGCAGACAAATGGCAGCAGTTAAGTGTGTGGCTTGCCGTCTGGCTTCTGAATTCAAGCAAGTGATGCATTCAATGCTGATAGTTATATTTCTTTTATGGATCAGCATCACAGTATGTTGCCAGGAAAGTGCAACCATGTTGCAGCTGCAGCTGACTATTTCTATCCCTACATGTGCCAGATAAAAGGATCCTCATATCTCATGGACACAAAAGCAAAATGCTGCAGATGCTGGAAATCTGAATTAAAACCACATGCTGGAAATATTCAGCAGGCCAGGCAGATCTGTGCGGAGTAATCTGAAAATATTACCCTGTTTCTCTTCCCATTGCCATGCAAATGAGCCAGGGCCTGGAACTGTGTTTGGTGGCATCTTGGCAGGTGTAACAATCAGACAATTTTGGTTCTTGATAACTGGGATTCTTTTCTTTCATACACCCAAAAGTGAGGTGTGCTATAACTGGGGTGCTTCTCATGAACCCATCAATTAACAATCAGGCCTTTGTGAAATGTAGCAACACTATTTGGCACAGATTCATTTGACCCTCTGACAGTACAATGTGATAGAATATTAAGAGTGTTATGGGCCAGGTTTCAGAGAACCCCAAGGTGTATCATGGTGTTCACCTGATCCACAACTTTTAATAGATTGTGGTATGGGGAGCACACGGCCCACTCTATAGGTGTGGTACAGCAGAAATGGAAAAGTATTTTTTAAAGCAAAACAACGTTTATTCTATGAACTCAAGTTAACCTTTTGAACACATACAATGAACATCTTTGCAACCATTAATTCAAATATAACCCCCAAAGAATACAACACGAAGTAATCCTTTAAGCTTTCCTTCTAACATCCATAAGACTTAAAAAAAGAAAACCTTTAACAGAAGCACCTCAGGTTTAACTTCACTACTGAGAACAGTTACCATGTTGAAATCAGCAAATGGACTTTCAAAGAACAAAGAAGAATGAAAAGTACAGAACAGGAACAGGCCCTTCGGCCCTCCAAGCCCGTGCTGACCATGCTGCCCATCTAAACTAAAATCTTCTACACTTCCTGGGTCCGTATCCCTCTATTCCCATCCTATTCATGTATTTGTCAAGATGCCCCTTAAATGTCACTATTGTCCCTGCTTCCACCACCTCCTCCGGCAGCGAGTTCCAGGCACCCACTACCCTCTGTGTAAAAAAACTTGCCTCGTACATCTCCTCTAAACCTTGCTCCTTGCACCTTAAACCTATGCCCCCTAGTAATTGACCCCTCTATCCTGGGGAAAAGCCTCTGACTATCCACTCTGTCTATGCCCCTCATAATTTTGTAGACCTCTATCAGGTCGCCCCTCAACATCCGTCGTTCCAGTGAGAACAAACCAGGTTTATTCAACCGCTCCTCATAGCTAATGCCCTCCATACAAGGCAACATCCTGGTAAATCTCTTCCGCAGCCTCTCTAAAGCCTCCACATCCTTCTGGTAGTGTGGCGACCAGAATTGAACACTATACTCCAAGTGTGGCCTAACTAAGGTTCTATACAACTGCAACATGACTTGCCAATTCTTATACTCAATGCCCCGGCCAATGCCGTATGCCTTCTTGACTATCTTCTCCACCTCTGTTGCCCCTTTCAGTGACCTGTAGACCTGTACACCTAGATCTCTCTGACTGTCAATACTCTTGCGGGTTCTACCATTCACGGTATATTCCCTTCCTATATTAGACCTTCCAAAATGCATAACCTCACATTTGTCCAGTTTAAACTCCATCTGCCATCTCTCTGCCCAGGCCCCCAAACGATCTAAATCCTGCTGTATCCTCTGACAGTCCTCATCACTATCCGCAATTCCACCAACCTTTGTGTCGTCTGCAAACTTACTAATCAGACCAGTTACATTTTCCTCCAAATCATTTATATATACTACGAACAGCAAAGGTCCCAGCACTGATCCCTGCGGAACACCACTAGTCACAGCCCTCCAATTAGAAAAGCACCCTTTCATTGCTACTCTCTGCCTTCTATGACCTAGCCATTTCTGTATCCAACTTGCCAGCTCACCCCTGATCCCGTGTGACTTCACCTTTTGTGCACGTCTACCATGAGGGACCTTGTCAAAGGCCTTACTGAAGTCCATGTAGACAACATCCACTGCCCTACCGCCATCAATCACCTTTGTGACCTCTTCGAAAAACTCTTATCAAGTTAGTGAGACACGACCTCCCCTTCATAAAACCATGCTGCCTCTCACTAATATGTCCATTTGCTTCTAAATGGGAGTAAATCCTGTCTCGAAGAATTTTCTCCAGTAATTTCACTACCATTGACGTAAGGCTCCTGTAGTTCCCTGGATTATCCTTGCTATCTTTCTTAAAGAAAGGAACAGCATTGGCTATTCTCCAGTCCTCCGGGACATCACATGAAGACAGTGAGGATCCAACGATTTCTGTCAAGGCCTCAGTAATTTCCTCTCTAGCCTCCTTCAGTATTCTGGGGTAGATCCCATCCAGCCCTGGGGACTTATCTACCTTAATATTTTTCAAGAAGCCCAACACCTCGTCTTTTTGGATCTCAATGTGACCCAGGGTATCTACACATCCTTCTCCAGACTCAACATCCACCAATTCCTTCTCTTTGCTGAATACTGATTCATATGCTTGCAGAGATACGCACACACCCTGCTGTGATTGCAGCTTCTCCAAAACTAAAATGAAACCAAAGCCACCCTGCAGCAAAAGTAAAAAGCTGACAGACAACCCAGCTCCACCCACTCTCTGACATCAGGGAAGGGCTATAGATGTCATATACATGGACATATAAGGCATTTGATAAGGTTCCCCATGGTAGGCTGATGGAGAAAGTGAAGTCTCATGGGGTCCAAGGTGTACTAGCCAGATGGATAAAGAACTGGCTGGGCAATAGGAGACAGAGAGTAGTAGTACAAGGGAGTTTCTCATAATAGAGAACTGTGACCAGGTGTGTTCCACAGGGATCCGTGCTGGGACCACTGTTGTTTGTGATATACATAAATGATCTGGAGGAAGGTATTGGTGGTCTGATTAGCAAGTTTGCAGATGACACTAAGATTGGTGGAGTAGCAGATAGTGAAGGGTATTGTCCGAGAATACAGCAGAATATAGATAGATTGGAGAGTTGGGCGGAGAAATGGCAGATGGAGTTCAATCCATTTAATCACCATTACAGAAACATGATTGCAAGAAGATCAAGGTTGGGAAATCAGCATTGTATGCCCTGGAATATTTTGGGGAGCGGATGAATGACAAAGAAGGACAGGTAGCTTTGATAGTAAAACATGGTGAAAGAACATTGGTGAGAAAGGATTTTGCCTCGGCAGAATTGGCATAGGTGCAAATTAGGAATAGCAAGAGCCTGGAAACTCTGGTAGGGTTAGTTTATAGGCCCCCTAACAGTAGTTAAACTGTTGGTCAGACCATTAAACAAGGAATTATTGGAGCTTGTAACAAAGGCAATGTAATAATTGTGGAGGACTTTAATCTTCCTCTGCACTTGGACAACCAAATTGGAAAGAGTGGTCGAGAAGATGTGTTTTTAGAATGTTTTTGTGACATTGTCATGGCGTAAGAAGTTGTAGAACCAAATAAGGATAAAGCTATCTTCGATCTAGTATTGTGTAATGAGGCAGCGTGAATGAGGAACATCAAAGCAGAAGATCTCCTGGGAAATAGTAATCATAAAATTATTAAATTCCATGTTGAGTTTGACAGGGGCATACTCCAGTCACAAACAAGACCTTGAAGGGAGAATTGCTTACAGTTGATGGGGAAAATAAACTAAAAGGTATGAACTCAGCACTCAGAAAGTTGAGGATTGTTTTAGATTAAAATAAAAAGTTTGCAATGAGAACTGGCAAGTCTGAGGAAATCAGCAAAGGGCCACCATCAAAGAGACATAGATAGGATGCAGAGCTGGGCTAAGAAGTGGCAGATGGAGTTTAACCCTGAAAAGTGTGAGGTTGTCCATTTTGGAAGGACAAATACGAATACGGAATACAGGGTTAACGGTAGGGTTCTTGGCAATGTGGAGGGGCAGAGAGATCTTGGGGTCTATGTTCATAGATCTTTGAAAGTTGCCACTCAAGTGGTTAGAGCTGTGAAGAAGGCCTCTGGTGTGCTAGCGTTCATTAGCAGAGGGATTGAATTTAAGAGTCGTGAGGTGATGATGCAGCTGTACAAAACCTTGGTATGGCCACATTTGAAGTACTGTGTGCAGTTCTGGTCGCCTCATTTTAGGAAGGATGTGGATTTGGAAAAGGTGCAAAGGAGATTTACCAGGATGTTGCCTGGAATGGAGAGTAGGTCTTAAAAAAAAAAAAAATTGCTTATTATCACGTTGGCTTCATTGGCTTCAATGAAGTTACTGTGAAAAGCCCCTAGTCGCCACATTCCGGCGCCTGTCAGGGGAGGTCTTACGAGGAAAGGTTGAGAGTGCTAGGCCTTTTCTCATTAGAACGGAGAAGGATGAGGGGCGACTTGATAGAGATTTATAAGATGATCAGGGGAATAGATAGATTAGACATTCAGAGACTTTTTCCCCGGGTGGAACAAACCATTACAAGGGGACATAAATTTAAGGTGAATGGTGGAAGATGTAGGGGGGATGTCAGAGGTAGGTTCTTTACCCAGAGAGTAGTGGGGGCATGGAATGCACTGCCTGTGGAAGTAGTTGAGTCGTAAACTTCATGGGACCTTCAAGCGGCTGTTGGATAAGTACATGGATTACGGTAGAATGATGGGGTGTAGATTAATTTGTTCTTAATCTAGGACAAAAGTTCGGCACAACATCGTGGGCCAAAGGGCCTGTTCTGTCCTGTATTTTTCTATGTTCTAAATGCGAGGTGATGCATTTTGGAAGATCCAATTCAAGAGCAAACTATACGGTAAATGAAAAAGCCCTGGGGAAAATTGATGTGCAGATATCTGGGTGTTCAGGTCCATTGTACCCTGAAGGTGGCTGCGCAGGTCGATAGAGTGGTCAAGAAGGCATACGGCATGCTTTCCTTCATCGGAAGGGGTATTGAGTACAAGACTTGGCAGGTCATGTTACAGTTGTATAAGACTTTGGTTCGGCCACATTTGGAATACTGCTTACAGTTCTGGTCGGCATATTACCAAAAGGATGTGGAAGCCTTGGAGAAGGTGCAGAGGAGGTTCACCAGGATGTTGCCTGGTAAGGAGGGCGCTAGCTATGAAGAGAGGTTGAGTAGATTAGGATTATTTTTATTGGAAAAATGGAGGTTGAGGGGGGACCTCATTGAGCTCCACAAAATCATGAGAGGTATAGACAGGGTATAGACAAGCAAGAAGCTTTTTCCCAGAGTGGGGGACAGAGTCGGCGCAGGCTTGGAGGGCCGAAGGGCCTGTTCCTGTGCTGTAATTTTTCTTTGTTCTCTTTGTTCTTATCACTGCAGTAATAAACACACATTTCTTAAAGGTACTCTCACATGACAACAGCCAGCTGGAGAAAAACATCAGTGGCTGAAAATTAGCTATCAAACATTTGCCCATGAAATTCACTGCCTTCTGTCTGGAGGTCTGTGCTCACCAACTCTCTGCAATCATTGGATTTGGGGTCTAGCTTGCTTTTTAAGCTCAGATTAAGTTCTCACTCAGTTTAAATGTCTATTTTAAACACTTGCCCTGGTGGGGCACAAAATGGAAGAGCAGATTTCAGCCAATTTTCTTGTTCATTACTCATTTCTGTCTCCATTTCCACGCACAAAGTGGGCAGAACATACCTAAAACGGCTACTTGGCGTATGAATTGCACACATGTCTGAATTAGTAAATTGGCATGGAAAGCCTAAAAAAAGAGCGAGATAAATTATGCAACAATTTATTTACTGGTGAAAACATCGCCCTTCACTAAATTCAGCTTTTTCCTCATTAAACACAGATGTTAATGGAATGATGAAGCAGAATTACAATGATGCTGCCAGTAAACAATTTCTTCTTTTTGTATAGGTTGACTGGGTCCAGTGTGATGGCAGCTGCAACCAGTGGTTCCACCAGATCTGTGTGGGTGTTTCCTCAGAAACAGCAGAAAAGGAGGACTATATCTGTGTCAACTGTACTGTAAAAGACCAGAGTAACAGGAAGCAGAATGGCCAGGGCTAACCTTTGGTAGTTGTTAATGAATCTCAGATTCCACTAGAAGCAGTGGATTTGGTATCTCTACAACCCACAAATGGTGCTATATATCTACTCATGGGATCTTCTACAAGGACTCTCAAACTTTTCCACCTTTGTATTTTCTCATTCTTGTATGAACTTTTTGTCTGTGGTTGTGAAAGTGTATGATGCTGGCGACACCCAGGATTTTCTATCCATCATGGAATTGGCTCTCTTTGAACAATACCCATTTCCCATCCCTCAGTTTGAGACTTGCCTGCATAGATACCCAATCCCATTGGGTGTTAAAGACCTGCATACACCCAAAAAAATTGACTTTTTTCTGGGGTCCTCTGTTCAGTACAAGCATCTTAATCTTAGAGAGATTCTGACTTGTGTTTTTGTAGGTTAGTTTTATTTATCTCAGCAATAACAGGTTTTGAGTTAAAGGGCCAGATACAATTTCTCAAATGTTTTGGCTGTTGTACAGAATGCAGGTGTTTAGGCTCTTAGTAGCACAGGAAAGATAGATAATGGACTGAGTTCTGTAATCTTACTGCCTACGCTGTACTTTGGCTTATTTTGGTAGCTTGTATCTAATGTTGCAGTCACCTTTGTGAAATAAACCTTTGTTTATGAATGAGGTTTTCAGACAGCAATTTATAATGCACCATTTAAAAAAATCCCATCCAGGATTAGTCCATTATGCCCAATGGCCTGATGACTGTGGCAGTGTGACCTGGAAGAGAAAATAGGGGCCTCATTTCTTTATGTTGCTAAGATCCTGGCAAAATGGTTAGTAATACTACAGTCACTCTGCAGCAACTCTTACTGCAAGAGAACAAATGTGCTCTCCGGCAATGATTATTGGGCAGAGCAGTGATGGTACCTTAGTCCAATTGCCTGTCAGCATTGATTGTTAACACTCACATGACTGGGTGCCTGGATGAGAGCACCAGTGAACTCATCCTCCAGTCTTCAAGAGAACAGTGCCAAATGGACAAGGGAGAAGAAAATAAAGCTGAAGTATTTGGGAATAATGTTTAAAATGCTACCATGTCAATCTCTAGTTTGGCGGTTTCAATGAACTTATGATGATTTGGGAGAGAAGTGAAAAAAGAGTGGCTAAAATAAAGGATGATAAAGGATAAAATAGAGGAAGAGAAGGGAGATTTAATAATGGGAGATGAGGAAATGGCTGAGGAACTGAACAGGTTTTTTGGGTCGGTCTTCACAGTGGAAGACACAAATAACATGCCAGTAACTGATGGAAATGAGGCTATGACAGGCGAGGATCTTGAGAAGATTGTTATCACTAAAAGGTAATGATGGGCAAGCTAATGGGGCTAAAGGTAGACAAGTCTCCTGGCCCTGATGGAATGCATCCCAGAGTGCTAAAAGAGATGGCTAGGGAAATTTCAAATGCACTAGTGATAATTTACCAAAATTCACTAGACTCTGGGGTGGTCCCGCCAGATTGGAAATTAGCAAACGTGACACCACTGTTTAAAAAAGGAGATAGGGAGAAAGCGGGTAATTATAGGCCAGTGAGCTTAACTTCGGTAGTAGGGAAGATGCTGGAATCTATCATCAAGGAAGAAATAGCAAGGCATCTGGATGGAAATTCTCCCATTGGGAAGACGCAGCATGGATTCATAAAGGGCCGATCGTGCCGAACTAATTTAGTGGAATTTTTTGAGGACATTACCAGTGCGGTATATATTGGGGAGCCAATGGGTGTGGTATATCTCGAATTCCAGAAAGCCTTTGACAAGGTGCCACACAAAAGATTGCTGCATAAGCTAAAGATGTATGGCATTAAGGGTAAAGTAGTAGCATGGATGGAGGATTGGTTAATTAATAGAAAGTAAAGAGTGGGGATTAATGAGTGTTTCTCTGGTTGGCAATCAGAAGCTAGTAGTGTCCCTCAGGGATCAGTGTTGGGCCCACAATTGTTCACAATTTACACAGATGATTTGGAGTTGGGGACCAAGTGCAATGTGTCCAAGTTTGCAGACGGCACTAAAATGAGTGGCAAAGCAAAAAGTGCAGAGGATACCAGAAGTCTACAGAGGGATTTTTATAGGTTAAGTGAATGGACTAGGGTCTGGCAGATGGAATACAATGTTGACAAATGTGAGGTTATCCATTTTGGTAGGAATAACAGCAAAAGGGATTATTATTTAAATGATAAAATATTAAAACATGCTGCTGGGCAGAGACCTGGGTTGCTAGTGCATGAGTCTCAAAAAGTTGGTTTACAGGTGCAACAGGTGATTAAGAAGGCAAATGGAATTTTGTCCTTCATTGCTGGAGGGGTGGAGTTTAAGACTAGGGAGGTTATGCTGAAATTATATACGGTGTTAGTGAGGCTACACCTGGAGTATTGTGTTCAGTTTTGGTCTTGTTATGGGAGAGGTGTTTTCAGAACCCCAAAATGTATCATGGAGTTCAACCAACCCCCACCTTTAATGAATTGTTGCTTTTGAAGCACACTGCTTGTTCCCCAGGTGTAGTATAACAATTATGGACATGTGGTTTTTAAAACAAAACAATGTTTATTCCATGAACTCAAATTAACCTTTTAAATAAACATTGGATCTCTTAACACCCCTTACTTCAAAGACAACCCCGAAACTAATATAACGCTACCCAGTCCTGTAAACTTCCTTTACACATCCAAAAGACTTAACAAATCCTTCAAACAGAAGCATATTAGATTTATATTCAATACTGAGACCTTTTTACAATTCCAATTTCACCAAAGGATTAACAGATAGTCCTTCATGGCAGAGATCACCAGCAATGCATCTCACAGCCACAAAAACACAATCACACCCAAGCTGCTGTCTCAAACTGAAACAAACTCCCAAAACTAACCTCAAAATGGCCGAACGGAGCTCAGTTCCACCCACTCTCTGACATCACAATGTTCTTAAAGGTACATTGCTTAAACATCTATTTCTTAAAGGTACTCTCACATGACACCTCCCCCCAAGAAAAAAAAAACCCATCAACTTCAAGATGGTTTCAATTTTCACTTTTGAATCCACTAAGAAATGCACACAGTAAAGATACGTTTTCGTTTAAAAAAAACAACATACGCAAACAGGCATAATAATAAAGTCCATCTTTCCCTTTCTTCTTCCTCCAAGCGAAAACCTTTTCGATTGACACTCTGATTCAACAAGGAAGTCTCTGCACGATCCATCCATTCATCTACTCCTCTGCATTTCTCTTTAGAATCAGATACTTTAGTTCAATCTGACCACAGAGAACCCCTTGCAATTCTCCAATACAGGAGCATTGGTGATCACAGCTTTCAGGCAGTCAGGCAGCCTGTTGAAAGTCCCCTGTCCATTGACATTTTTTACGTTTCTTCACCAATTCCATCAGTGGACTAAGCACACTACAAATCCTTTGCACAAAGGTTCAATCAACTTTATTCATGCCAAGAGATCACATTATTTCCCTTCGTCTTGAGGGTATCGAAAACTCCTCAATGAAAGTGATTCGGGCTTCTCCAAATTCACTTTCAGCTAGGTTCATCACCAAACCCGCCTCCTGAAGTCGATCGAAGAACTCCATACGATGTTTAAAATGTTCTTTCCATGTCTGGAAGTTGGAAATAAAAGCAGATTGTCCCACTTTCTCAATGCAATCCTCCAAACGTGGGATAGGATAAGAGTCCGTTCTTGTAACTGCATTCACCTTTCGATAGTCCACACACTACCATTGGGTACACAACTGGTTTAGGTACCATCACTATGGGTGAGCTCCATTGGCTGCAACCCACTTCAATTATGCCATTTTTAAGCATACTCTCAATCTCTTTGTTAACCTGTGCCAATTTTAAAGGGTTATGTCTGTATGGATGTTGTTTGATTGGAACAGCAATTCCCACATCTACATCATGTATAGCCATTTTAGTACTTCCCAATTTATCTCTACAAACTTGCCCATGTGATGTCAATAACTCTTTCAGGTCAGTTCGTTTTTCCTTTGGAAGGTAACTTAACAATTCATCCCAGTTTTTAAGAACATCCTCATTTTCCAATTTACTTTAAGGTATGTCAAATTCACAGTCATCTGGATTTGGTTTGTCACTTTGAGTTAGAATCATTAAACCTCCTTTTTCTCTCCTTCCCTTTCAAAGTACCTTTTAAGCACATTCACATAGAACATAGAACATTACAGCGCAGTACAGGCCCTTCGGCCCTCGATGTTGCGCCAACCTGTGAAACCATCTGAAGCCTATCTGACCTACACTATTCCATTTTCATCCATATGTCTATCCAGTGACCACTTAAATGCCCTTAAAGTTGGCGGGTCCACTACTGTTGCAGGCAGGGCGTTCCACACCCCTACTACTCTCTGAGTAAAGAAACTGCCTCTGACATCTGTTCTATATCTACCACCCCTCAATTTAAAGCTATGTCATCGCCATCCGAGGAAAAAGACTCTCACTGTCCACCCTATCTAACCCTCTGACTATGTCTCTATTAAGTCACCTCTCAGCCTTCTCCTCTCTAACGAAAACAACCTCAAGTCCCTGAGCCTTTCCTCGTAAGATCTTCCCTCCATACCAGGCAACATCCAAGTAAATCTCCTCTGAACTCTTTCCAAAGCTTCCACATCCTTCCTATAATGTGGTGACCAGAACTGCACGCAGTACTCCAGGTGCGGCCGCACCAGAGTTATGTACAGCTGCAGCATGACCTTGTGGCTCTGAAACTCAATCCCCCTGCTGATAAAGGCTAGCACACCATATGCCTTCTTAACAGCTCTATTAACCTGGGTGGCAACTTTCAGGGATTTATGTACCTGGATGCCGAGATCTCTCTGTTCATCTACACTACCAAGAATCTTGCCATTAGCCCAGTACTCTGCATTCCTGTTACTCCTTCCAAAGTGAACCACCTCACACTTTTCTGCATTAAACTCCATCTGCCACCTCTCAGCCCAGCTCTGCAGCTTATCTATGTCCCTCTGTATCCTATAACATCCTTCAGCACTATCCACAACTCCACCGACCTTCGTGTCATCTGCAAATTTACTAACCCATCCTTCTACACCCTCTTCCAGGTCATTTATAAAAATGACAAACAGCAGTGGCCCCAAAACAGATCCTTGCGGTACACCACTAGTAACTGAACTCCAGGATGAACATTTGCCATCAACCACCACCCTCTGTCTTCTTTCAGCTAGCCAATTACTGATCCAAACCGCTAAATCACCTTCAATCCCATACTTCCTTATTTTCTGCAATAGCCTACCGTGGGGAACCTTATCAAACGCCTTACTGAAATCCATATACACCACATCAACCGCTTTACCCTGATCCACCTGTTTGGTCACCTTCTCAAAAAACTCAATAAGGTTTGTGAGGCATGACCTACCCTTCACAAAACCGTGTTGACTATCGCTAATCAACTTGTTCTTTTCAAGATGATTATAAACCCTATCTCTTATAACCTTTTCCAACATTTTACCCACAACCAAAGTAAGGCTCACAGGTCTATAATTACCAGGGTTGTCTCTACTCCCCTTCTTGAACAAGGGGACAACATTTGCTATCCTCCAGTCTTCCGGCACTATTCCTGTCGACAAAGACGACATAAATATCAAGGACAAAGGCTCTGCAATCTGCTCCCTGGCTTCCCAGAGAATCCTAGGATAAATCCCATCTGGCCCAGGGGACTTATCTATTTTTACATTTTCCAAAATTGCTAACACCTCCTCCTTTTGAAAAATATCCATTTAACGCTTCCCGTATCTCCTCTGATTCCACACACAACCTTCAACTACTATCCTTGATTGGCCCTAATCTTACTCTAGTCATTCTTTTGTTCCTGATATACCTATAGAAAGCCTTAGGGTTTTCCTTGATCCTATCCGCCAACAACTTTTCGTGTCCTCTCCTCGCTCTTCTTAACTCTCCCTTTAGGTCCTTCCTGGCTAACTTGTAACTCTCAAGTGCCCTAACTGAGCCTTCATGTCTCATCCTAACATAAGCCTTCTTCTTCCTCGGTGACACACTCGGTGAGTCTTCCTTCTATCTGGTGTTTTTACCACACAATTCACCTCACTTAATTCCCTTTCAATCTGATACGGTCCACAAAACCTAGCTTTTAAAGGCTCACTTACCACTGGTAACAACACTAAAACTTTATCCCCACTGGCAAAACTACGAACTGTGGATTTCTTGTCCGCTACCCGTTTCATCACATTTTGTGCAACTTTCAAATGTTGTCCAGCCAATTCACCAGCTCTATTTAATCGTTCCCTAAAATTTGACACGTAATCCAATAGTATAATTTCTGATTTCTCACCCACCAATTTTTCTTTGATCAATTTAAGTGGTCCTCTTACCTCTTGACCAAACATTAGTGAATTTGGTTGAATTAATAGTGCATCCCTAATTGTAAACAGTACAAATGGAATTTCTTTATCCCAATCCTCTGGATAATCTTGACAATAAGCCCTCAACATTGTCTTTAATGTCTGATGCCACCTTTCTAACACTCCCTGCGATTCTGGATGGTACGCAGTTGATTTAAATTGTTTTATTCCTAAGCTATCCATAACTTCTTTGAATAACTTTGAGGTAAAATTTGATCCTTGATCCGATTGTATTTCTATGGGTAGTCCATATCTAGTAAAGAATTTAAGTAACTCCTCCACAATCTTTTTAGCTGTAATATTACGTACTGGAATGGCCTCTGGAAACCTAGTAGACACATCCATTATAGTCAAAAGATATTGATTCCTACTTTTGGTTTTAGGAAGCGATTCTACACAATCAATTAGGACCCTCGTAAAAGGTTCCTCAAATGCTGGAATGGGTATTAAGGGCGCTGGTTTTATCACTGCTTGAGGTTTCCCTATCACTTGACATGATTGACAAAATTTAACTACATCTTTATGTAGACCAGGCCAATAAAAATGTTTCTGGATTTTAGCTTGAGTTTTCCTTATTCCCAAATGACCTCCCACTGGTACCTCATGTGCAACTCGCAACACCTCCTTTCTATACCCTACCGGCAATGCTACTTGATGAACTTCTGCCCACTTTTCATCCGCCTGCATATGTACAGGTCTCCATTTTCTCATCAAGACATCACTTTTACGGTAGTAACACTCTGGTATACTCTCAGATTCCTCTTCCGTATATGCTTTCTGATACATCCGTTTTATTTCTACATCTTTCGGTTGTAACTCCGCCAATTTTCCTGAACTAAAAGTATCCGCCTCATCCTCCACCTGTTCTTGTTCTTTTTCAACCATCTGATCAAAAATCGTTTCTGATAATTGCACTTCAACTTTTTTGATTTCTCCTCTTGTCTTAACCTGTGACTTTGCGACCTTATTACTACACAATCCGGAAAAATCCCAGGATATTCGTCCTTCAACACTTCAGTTGTCTGATTTTCCACTGGCTTATCAACCACGGTAGGCATCACTCCCACCTGCGATCCAGCGATATCATTACCCAAGATAAACTGTATTCCTGGACAAGATAGTTCATATATTACTCCTATTACCACTTCACCACTCTTCACTGGACTTTCCAACCTTACCTTATATAATGGAACGCTACTCCTGAACCCTGAATTCCACATATCACCACCTTTTCTGGCAATATTCTTCCCAAACTACATAATTCCTCATCTCTTACCATTAAAGATTCACTAGCCCCTGTATCTCTTATAATTGTGACTTCTTTACCTGCTCGTCCTGATACACATGAATAAACTTTACCCACACAAGTAAATTATTTGAAGACATCTGGCACCTTCTTAACAATTACTTCTTGAACAGGCTGTACAATCGTTTGCACCTCTTTCGCTTCCCTTGGGCTTTCCATTACCACTCGAACAAATCCCACTGTCTTATCCTGTTTCACCACATCGGCCTTCCCAGTGCTTTTCTTCAACCACCAACACTGTGACTTTACATGGCCTAGTTTATTACAGTGAAATTTTTCATCTCGTTTCCACCCTCCTGGATTTCGTTTTTAATCTGAGGTACACTCTCTTTATTGTCTCCCATCAGATCACCTTTACCACTTGAGTATTTCTCATTTCCTCAGTTTCTATCCCTCACCGGCTGAAACTGATGTCGGAAACCAATCTTTGATTTATGAACTAATTCATAATCATCTGCCATTTCTGCTGCTATTCTCACAGTTTTAACCCTCTGGGCACGATTTTCCGATGCCGCGTGGCATTGGGAAAGCCGTCGTGAACTCGGCCGAGTTTTACGACGGCGTCGGAGACCGCTCCTCGCCCCCTATTCTCCTCCCCCTCCCCCCGGGGGCTATTAGCGATGTTGCGGGAAACTCGGCCGCCGGGCCTTGACGCTTGCGTGAAGGCGACGCACCGAGAATGACGCTGCGGCGGCGCCTAAGTGACGTCAACCGCGCATGCGCAGGTTGGCCGGCTCCAACCCGCGCATGCGCGGTTGCCGTCTTCCCCTCCGCTGCCCCGCAAGACGTGGCGGCTTGATCTTGCAGGGCAGCGGAGGGGAAACAGTGCGTCTCTTAGAGACGCCGGCCCGACGATCAGTGGGCACCGATCACGGGCCAGTCCCCTCCCGAGCACGCCTGTGGTGCTCGATCCCCTCTCCGCCCCCCACAGGTCCCACACTTACCTGTCGCGCGCTGTTCACGCCGGCAGCGACCAGGTGTGGTTGGCGCTGGCGTGAACCGGTCGGGTTTGTCAGGCCGCTCGGCCCATCCGGGCCGGAGAATCGCCCGTCGCCGTGACAAACGGCGAGCGCCAATTCAGTGACACACCATTTTGGGGGGTTGGGAGAATCGCGGGGGGTGCCAGGGCGGCGTGTCGTGATTCGCCCGGCCCTCCCGCGATTCTCCCACCCGGCGTGGGGAGCGGAGAATCGCGCGCTCTGTTCTTCCACATGAGTTCTCACTACATCAGGAATTGAATTTTTAAACTCCTCCCAAAGTATAATTTCTCTGAGAGCTTCATACGTTTGGTCTATTTTCAAAGCCCTTATCCACCTATCTAAATTATTCTATTTGAGCCTTTCAAACTCCATGTATGTTTGACCAAATTCTTTCCTTACATTTCTAAACCTTTATCTGTAAGCTTCAGGCACTAGCTCATATGCACCTAAGATGGATTTCTTCACCTCCTCATACGTTACAGATACCTCCTCCGGTTTTGATGCAATCACTTCACAAGCTCTACCTACCAGCTTTGTTTGAATTAGTAATACCCACATGTCCTGTGGCCATTTCATTTGTTTAGCTACCTTCTCAAATGAAATGAAAAAGGCTTCCACTTCCTTCTCGTCAAACCTTGGCAATGCTTGGACATATTTAAATAGATCCCCACCACGCCTTCGACTTTGACGCCCTTTCTCACTATCCTCATCACTATCATCCAACTGTACGTTTCCCTTTACATCTGCCAATTTTAACTGACTGTTTTGTTTCATGGCCATTTTCTGAAGTTCAAACTCTCTCTCTTTATCTTTTTCCCTGATCTGTATCTCCCTTTCTCTTTTTGTTCTGCTAGGGCTATTCGTTCTTTTCTCCTTTATTCTCTCTCCTTTTCTTTTTCCTCTCTTTCTTTTTCCGCTCTCTCTCTTTTGTATTCAAGCCGCTTTAATTCTTTCTCATGTACCATTTGTTTAATTTGCAACTGAACTTTTTGCCATTTCCAATGAGTCTAACTGTGTCTCAGGCAACTTTAAATGCTTAGCTACCGCCATAATTACCTCATCTTTTCGCATTCTGTCAGGTAATGTTAACTGCAATGCTTTCGCTAAATCTAACAGTCTGCTTTTAGTCTCTGTCCGTAAGGTACTGCGTGTGACAGTCTCCACCCCCAAAAACTTCTGAGCCTCTGAAAGAGCCATTGTCCACAACACACTTGAACTAAAATACCACACCGGAAAAGCAACAATCCTTCACTGTCTTTAAGTTCACAAAAGCCAATCCGATAGATAGACTTTTATCCCCCTCGAGCCCCCAATTGTTATGGGAGAGGTGTTTTCAGAACCCCAAAATGTATCATGGAGTTCAACCAACCCCCACCTTTAATGGATTGTTGCTTTTGAAGCACACGGCTTGTTCCCCAGGTGTAGTATTACAATTATGGACACGTGGTTTTTAAAACAAAACAATATTTATTCCACGAACTCAAATTAACCTTTTAAATAAACATTGGACCTCTTAACACCCCTTACTTCAAAGACAACCCCGAAAATAATACAACACTACCCAATTTAATTTTCTTTGTTCTTTTAATTTTCTTTGTTCTTTTACAAGGGGTCACGATTTCAAGGTGAGAGGGGGAAAGTTTAAGGGAGATGTGCGTGGAAAGTTTTTACGCAGAGGGTGGTGGGTGCCTGGAACGCTTTGCCAGCGGAGGTGGTAGAGGCGGGCACGATAGCATCATTTAAGATGCATCTGGACAGATATATGAACGGGCAGGGAACAGAGGGAAGTAGATCCTTGGAAAATAGGCAACAGGTTTAGATAAAGGATCTAGATCGGCGCAGGCTGGGAGGGCCTGTTCCTGTGCTATAATTTTCTTTGTTTTTTTACAATCCTGCAAACTGTTCCTTTACACATCCAAAAGACTTAACAAATCATTCAAACAGAAGCACATTAGATTTATATTCAGTACTAAGACCTTTTTACAATTCCGATTTCATCAAAGTATTAAGAGATAGTCCTTCATGGCAGAGATCACCAGCAATGTAGCTCACAGCCACAAAAACACAGTCACAGCTAAGCTGCTGTCTCAAACTGAAACTAAAACTCCCAAAATTAACCTCAAAATGGCCGAGCTGAGCTCAGCTCCACCCACTCTCTGATGTCACTATTTTCTTAAAGGTACATTGCTTAAACATCCATTTCTTAAAGGTACTCTCACATGACAGTCTCCCTACCTGAGAAAGGACTTACTGCCGCTGGAGGGTGTGCAGAGGAGATTCACTTGGTTAATCCTAGAGCTGAAGGGGTTGGATTACGAGGAGAGGTTGAGTAGACTGGGACTGTACTCGTTGGAATTGAGAAGGATGAGGAGGGATCTTATAGAACCATATAAAATTATGAAGGGAATAGATAGGATAGATGCAGGCAGGTTGTTTCCACGGGCAGCATGGTAGCATAGTGGTTAGCATCAATGCTTCACAGCTCCAGGGTCCCAGGTTCGATTCCCGGCTGGGTCACTGTCTGTGCGGAGTCTGCACGTCCTCCCCGTGTGTGCGTGGGTTTCCTCCGGGTGCTCCGGTTTCCTCCCACAGTCCAAAGATGTGCGGGGTTAGGTGGATTGGCCATGCTAAATTGCCCGTAGTGTCCTAAAAAGTAAGGTTAAGGGGGAGTTGTTGGGTTATGGGTATAGGGTAGATACGTGAGTTTGAGTAGGGTGATCATTGCTCGGCACAACATCGAGGGCTGAAGGGCCTGTTCTGTGCTGTACTGTTCTAAATTCTAAAGGTGAAAGCAGAACTAGGGGCATAGCCTCAAAATAAGGGGAAGTAGATTTAGGACTGAGTTTAGGAGGAACTTCTTCACCCAAAGGGTTGTGAATCTATGGAATTCCTTGCCCAGTGCAGCAACTGAGGCTCCTTCATTAAATGTTTTTAAGATGGAGATAGATAGTTTTTTGAAGAATAAAGGGATTAAGGGTTATGGTGTTCGGGCCGGAAAGTGGAGCTGAGTCCACAAGATCAGCCATGATCTCATTGAATGGCGGAGCAGGCCCGAGGTGCCAGATGGCCTACTCCTGCTCCTAGTCCTTATGTTCTTATGTGTAATTCTGAAGTTTGGGTTGTGAGGTATTTTTCGATGGGCAAATTTTACCATGCTGTATACAACCTCGGAATATGACCTTGAAGTGGAAATAGTACACAAATCCTAGCCCCCCCCCCCCCCCCCATACACAAACACACACACACACACACACACACACACACTGCCCCCTCCCCCAACCCAATAACATCCATTGGTTCGTCACTGTCCCAATTCCTAGCAAAAGCTTGGCCCCCGTAACATGTAACTAGTATTAAAACATCCTTGCAACTAAAACTCTCAACTATGTCCATTTGGATTTTAAAAAAATTCTCCTGACAAGGCTCTGCAGTTAAATCTTCTAGTTGGGAGGTGCTGCCAAAGAAGCAGCTTACAGACATAATGTACTGATGACAGAGGGAGTGAATATTTAAGCCAATGGATAGGTAGTCGATCAAATTGATCTTTGTCCTCGGTGGTGTCGGGCGTTTAAGTTGTTGCAGTTGCTCAGCTGTTGGCGGACTTTGAGAGAGAGAGGGTAGTAGAAGGTTGTTCTTTCTGGAAAAGAACTAGAGGAATAGACTTTTGAGAGGCAGTGAAGAAGTGCACGAGATAGGGTAGGAAATGGAAAGAACTGAACTAAATATGCACATAATAGGAAGATAGAGCAGCTAAACAGCTGGTGTAGGAGGGAGGGTTTCCATTATCTGGACCACTGGGAGCTCTTCCCGGGCAGGTGTGACCTGTATAAGAAGGACGGGTTGCATCTAAACTGGAGAGGCGTAAATATCCTGGCCGCGAGGTTTACTAGTGTCACACGGGAGGGTGTAAACTAGTATGGCGGGGGGGTGGGTACCGAAGCAATAGGTCAGAAGGTGAAAGCATTGAGGGAGAACTAGGGAATAGGGCCAGTATAGCTTTGAGGAAGAGCAAACAGGGAGATGTTGCTGAAAAAAGCGGGTCTGGTGGCCTGAAGTGCATATGCTTTAATGCAAGAAGTATTACGGTAAGGCAGATGAACTTAGAGCTTGGATTAGTACTTGGAACTATGATGTTGTTGCCATTACAGAGTCCTGGTTGAGGGAAGGACAGGATTGGCAGCTAAACGTTCCAGGATTTAGATGTTTTGGGTGGCATAAAGGGGGATGTAAAAGGGGTGGCGGAGTTCAGCTACTGGTTTGGGAGAATATCACAACTGTACTGCAGGAGGGCAGCACGGTAGCATTGTGGATAGCACAATCGCTTCACAGCTCCAGGGTCCCAGGTTCGATTCCGGCTTGGGTCACTGTCTGTGCGGAGTCTGCACATCCTCCCCGTGTGTGCGTGGGTTTCCTCCGGGTGCTCCGGTTTCCTCCCACAGTCCAAAGATGTGCAGGTTAGGTGGATTAGCCAGGCTAAATTTCCCTTAGTGTCCAAAATTGCCCTTAGAGTTGGGTGGGGTTACTGGGTTATGGGGATAGGGTTGACCTGGGTAGGGTGCTCTTTCCAAGAGCCAGTGCAGACTCGATGGGCCGAGTGGCCTCCTTCTGCACTGTAAATTCTATGAGGACACCTCAGAGGGCAGTGAGGCTATATGGGTAGAGATCAGGAATAAGAAGGGTGCAGCCACAATGTTGGGGGTTTACTACAGGCCTCCCAACAGCCAGCGGGAGATAGAGGAGCAGATAGGAGACAGATTTTGGAAACGAGTAAAAACAGGGTTGTTGCGATGGGAGACTTCAACTTCCACAATATTGACTGGGACTCAGTTAGTGCTGGGGGCCTGGACGGGGCAGAGTTTGTAAGGAGCATCCAGGAGGGCTTCTTAAAACAATATGTGGACAGTCCAACTAGGGAAGGGGCTGGACTGGACCTGATATTGGGGAATGAGCCCGACCAGGTGGTAGAATTTTCAGTAGGGGAGCATTTCGGGAACAGTGACCATAATTCAGTAAGTTTTAAAGTGCTGGTGGACAAGGATAAGAGTGGTCCTGGGGTGAATGTGCTAAATTGGGGAAAGGCTAATTATAACAATATTAGGCGGGAACTGAAGAACCTAGATTGGGGGGCGGATGTTTGAGGGTAAATCAACATCTGACATGTGGGAGGCTTTCAAATGTCAGTTGCAAGGAATTCAGGACCGGCATGTTCCTGTGCGGAAGAAGGATAAATACGGCAAATTTCGGGAACCTTGGTTAACAAGAGGTATTGTAGGCCTCGTCAAAAAGAAAAAGGAGGCATTTGTCAGGGCTAGAAGGCTGGGAACAGACGAAGTCTGTGTGGAAAATAAGGAAAGTAGGAAGGAACTTAAGCAAGGAGTCAGGAGGGCTAGAAGAGGTCACGAAAGGTCATTGGCAAATAGGATTAAGGAAAATCCCACGGCTTTTTACACGTACATAAAAAGCAAGAGGGTAGCCAGGGAAAGGGTTGGCCCACTGAAGAATAGGCAAGGGAATCTATGTGTGGAACCAGATGAAATGGGCGAGGTACTGAATGAATACTTTGCATCAGTATTCATCAAAGAGAAGGAATTGGTGGATGTTGAGTCTGGAGAAGAGTGTGTAGATAGCCTGGGTCACATTCAGATCCAAAAAGACACGGTGTTGGGCATCTTCAAAAATATTACGGTAGATAAGTCCCCAGGGCCGGATGGGATCTACCCCAGAATACTGAAGGAGATTAGAGAGGACATTGCTGAGGCCTTGACAGAAATATTTGGATCCTCACTGTCTTCATGTGATGTCCCGGAGGACTGGAGAATAGCCAATGTTGTTCCTTTGTTTAAGAAGCGTAGCAAGGATAATCCAGGGAACTACAGGCTGATGAGCCTTACGTCAGTGGTAGGGAAATTACTGGAGAGAATTCTTCGAGACAGGATCTCCTCCAATTTGGAAGCAAATGGACGTATTCGTGAGAGGCAGAATGGTTTTGTGAATGGGAGGTCGTGTCTCACTAACTTGATAGAGTTTTTCGAAGAGGTGGCAGAGATGATTGATGCAGGTTGGGCAGTGGATGTTGTCTATATGGACTTCAGTAAGGCCTTTGACAAGGTTCCTCATGGTAGACTGGTACAAAAGGTGAAGTCACACGGGATCAGGGGTGAGCTGGCAAGGTGGATACAGAACTGGCTAGGTCACAGAAGGCAGAGAGGAGCAATGGAAGGGTGCTTTTCTAATTGGAAGGCTGTGACTAGTGTTGTTCTGCAGGGATCAGTGCTGGGACCTTTGCTGTTCGTATTATATATAAATGATTTGGAGGAAAATGTAACTGGTTTGATTAGTAAGTTTGCAGACGACACCAAGGTAGGTGGAATTGCGGATAGCGATGAGGACTGTCGGAGGAAACAGCAGGATTTAGATCGTTTGGAGACTTGGGCGGAGAGATGGCAGATGGAGTTTAATCTGGACAAATGTGAGGTAATGCATTTTGGAAGGTCTAATATAGGAAGGGAATATACCATGAATGGTAGAACCCTCAAGAGTATTGAAAGTCAGAGAGATCTAGGTGTACAGGTCCACAGGTCACTGAAAGGGGCAACACAGGTGGAGAAGGTAGTCAAGAAGGCATACGGCATGCTTGCCTTCATTGGCCGGGGCATTGAGTACAAGAATTAGCATGTCATATTGCAGCTTTATCGAACCTTAGTTAGGCCACACTTGGAGTATAGTGTTCAATTCTGCTCGCCACACTACCAGAAGGATGTGGAGGCTTTAGAGAGGGTGCAGAAGAGATTTACCAGGATGTTGCCTGGTATGGAGGGCATTAGCTATGAGGAGCGGTTGAATAAACTTGGTTTGTTCTCACTGGAACGACCGTTGTTGAGGGGCGACCTGATAGAGGTCTACAAAATTATGAGGGGCATAGACAAAGTGGATAGTCAGAGGGGTAGAGAGCTCAATTACTAGGGGGCATAGGTTTAAGGTGCGAGGGGCAAGGTTTAGAGGAGATGTACGAGGGCAAGTTTTTTACACAGAGGGTAGTAGGTGCCTGGAACTCGCTGCCAGAGAGGGTGGTATAAACAGGGACGATAGTGACATTTAAGGGGTATCTTGACAAATACATGAATAGGATGGGAATAGAGGGATACGAACCCCGGAAGTGTAGAAGATTTTAGTTTAGATGGACAGCATGGTCGGCACAGGCGTGGAGGGCCGAAGGGACCTTTGCTGTACTTTTCTTTGTTCTTTTTTGTAAGGGCTGGTGCAGACTCGATGTGCCGAATGTCGTCCTTCTGCACTGTAAATTCTATGATTCTATGAAATGAGACTTATAATAAATAACTTATTTTTAAACAGTGACCCCCAGTTCTAGATTCTCCCACAAGACAAAACACCCTCTCCACATCAACCCTGTTAATACCTCTCAGGTCTGAAAGGTTTTAATCAAGTCATCCACTCTTCTAAACCTCTGAACTTCTAATGAATTTGTATTTTTTCTTAAATGTCCTCCTAGATGTGGGCTCACTAATGCCCTCTACAGCTGAAGCATGGTGTCCCTACTTTTGTATTTAGTTTCCCTCACAATAAGCAATAACATTCTATTAACTTTCCTAATTACTTGTTGTACCTGCATACCTTTTGTGATTCATGCACCAGACCCGTCAGAATGTCAGACCTCCGCAATTTCTTGCCACTTTGATCATTGTTTTTAGTCATACTGCCAAAATGGACCAATGTACACTTTCCCATCTTATAATAATCTTTATTAGTATCAGATGTAGGCTTACATTAACACTGCAATCAAGTTACTGTGAAAAGCCCCTAGTCACCACACTACGGTGCTGTTGGGTAAACTTGTGAGAGAATTTGGTATGTCCAATTCATCTATCAAGCACGTCTTTCGGGACTTGAGGGGAGAAACCGGAGCGCTCAGAGGAAACCAATGCTGACACTGGGAGAACGTGCAGATTCCACACAGACAGTGGTCCAATCCGGGAATCAAACTTGGTCCCTGGTGCTACCGTGCAGCCCATTACTCCATTATACTCATTATACTCCATTTTGCCAGATCTTTGCCCACATACTTATCCTCTCTCTGTCCCTTTGTCCTCTTCACAATTTACTTATCCACCTGTCGTCATCAAATTTAGCAACCAGTCATATATATAAATTGGAAAAAGTTGAGGCTCCTGTGGCACACCATTCGTCACATTCTGCCAGCCAGAAAAAGACCTCTATATGTTCGCTGTTTCCTGTTAGCTAGCTGTAGAATCCGCATAGAGTGAACACATATGGAACGGTTGGCTGGGTGCAATTTACTCATAGTGCGCAACAGCTCTCCACTCCCCAAAGGGTCTCTTTTTTCCGATGAGGTCTCACTTGTTGAGGGCCCATCCCCATCCCCAGTATTTTGTATTCCATGACGGTCAGAGGGAACCGGATGGACACCCCAGGACCTCCTGGAACATCCCTCCCCTACGCCCCCCAGGTCCGGAGTGCTCGGGCTTCATTTGTGTGGTGTCAGAGGCATATATCACACAGGAGACCAATGTTTGTGCGCGGAACGTCAAGGCAAGACCGGTGAGACTGGTGCGGTGTCGGGAACCATGAACATCCATGTCTGAATCAGACTCTTGAGTCGAACTGGCCCATGTCAGGCATCTCAGCGTCACAAAACGATACAACATAGAAGAGGTCCTTTGGCCCATTGAGTTTGCCCCAATGTATGAAAAACACCTGACCTGTCTACCTACTTCCTGGATCTCAATGGCCAGGGGTGACAGTGGTGGTAGTGGTAGCTGCAGCAACAGTGGGGACGACAGAACACATGGGACCGGGGAATCCAGGATCGGGTCCGGCACTTCAGTAACGTGGCTACGGAGGTGGTCCACGTGCCAGATAGACTCTCGACCTTGTGCCCCTATTTTGTAAGATACCTGCCCAGACTGCGACAACACCATGCCTGGGACTCACGAGGCACCGTTGCCAAAATTGCGGATGGAAACAAAATCTCCGGAGGCGAACCCATGCAAAGATGCACGACGACCTGCATCCGCCTTGGCCCTGTCTTGTCCTCGGTGGACATTCCCAGCAATGTCCGGGATTACCAAGCTCAGCTGGAAGCGGAGGTGACATCCCATCAATAATAAGGCCGGTACGACCCCTGTCGTGGCATGCGGTGTGGTCCCAGAGCAGAACAGAAATCGTGCTAACCGGGTCTCCCAAGACTCAGAGGTCTGCTTCTTCATGCCCTGCTTGAACATTTGGACCGCCTGTTCAGCCAAACCATTGGAGACAAGGTGAATACAAGGTGTATGTGGCGAATCCCATTGGCGGTCACAAAAATACCAAATTCTGCGCTCGTGAATGCTGTCCATTGTCCCGAGACCAGCACCTCGGGGATGCCGTGCGTGCTGAAAATTTGGCGTAGTCACACAATTGGGGCTGGTTTAGCTCACTGGGCTAAATCGCTGGCTTTTAAAGCAGGCCAGCAGCACGGTTCAATTCACGTACCAGCCTCCCCGGACAGGCGCCGGAATGTGGCGACTAGGGGCTTTTCACAGTAGCTTCATTGAAGCCTACTTGTGACAATAAAGCGATTTTCATTTTTCATTTTCATTGTGGCCTTAATGGTGGTTGCCTGCATTCGCTGGACCTCCATCCACTTGGAATAGGTGTCCACGACAACGAGAAACATTGCCTTTGTGGGTCCTTTCCAGGGAACAATGTCGACCCGGCTATTCCCACGGCTGGAGCGCCATTGCCGGGGGAAATGTCTGATGTTCCTGGCAGGACTCACTGAGCTAAATCGCTGGCTTTTTAAAGCAGACCAAGCAGGCCAGCAGCACGGTTCGATTCCCGTACCAGCCTCCCTGGACAGGCGCCGGAATGTGGCGACTAGGGGCTTTTCACAGTAACTTCATTGAAGCCTACTCGTGACAATAAGCGATTTTCATTTCAATGCTAGGCCAACCGTTCAGTCTCCATCAATACAGAGCCACCAGACATGGTAGCGGGCCAGCATTTGCATCTTTTGAAAAAATATTTTCTTCATGCAGTTATGATTTTAACAATTTTAACAGCAAGGTATTTAACAGTAACAAAACAACCACGTCCAGTCCCCCAACAACCAAACCCCAGCCAACATGGCTTACACAAACAGGATCGCAAAGACCTCACTCATGCCCATATTCAATTTATCCCCAGCACCCGCCACATAAAATCTACATCATCCCAGTTTAGGGAATAGATATTTACCAATACTATCGCCAACCCAGTTTCCCACTTACCATGACAAATCTTCCCCAGAGCCAGCCACTATACTTCCCACTTCAAACGCCACCCGCTTGTTACTCAAAATCGCCACCCTCCTCATTTTCAAGTCCAATCCCGAGTGAAATACTTGCCCGATCCACCCCTTCCTCAGTCCAGTCTGGCCCGCCCCCACCTTCGGATGCATCTCCTGCAACATAGCCACAACCACCTTCAAGCTTTGGCCTTCAAGCTTTTTAAATTTGCGAACACACGGGCCCTTTTGACTGGCCCATTCAACCTTTGCATGTTCCACATGATCAGCCTGGTCAGGGGGCACCCAGCCCCACCCCCCTCGTCAATCAACCCGTGTCCCGCACGTCCTTGGGCCCGCCTTCGGGCACCCACCGTCATCGATCCTGCCCCCTACCACTTTTTTGAAACCCCTCCCCTGTCAGCAGTTCATCCCCCTTCCCCCTGCAGTCCCCCATAGCAACAGTGCCAACCACAATCCCCCCACTAACCACCTGCTCACCCCCCCCCCCCCCCCCCCCCCCCACTGCGCTTCCGTGAACTAGCCCGGCCAGCCAGCCCATGACGCCTAGCATCCTACCCCCCACTGATTCCCCCCCCCCCTCCCCCCCCCGCTCACCCATCCTGCTAATACAAAAGAAACAACCCTGCCCAAGCCCAATCATAAAGAACAATCCACTACCCCCATCAAAGAACAGAAACAAACCCAGAGCAAAACAATGGTCTCAAACACAGTATAACAGTAACCCAACTCAACCCCTGACCAACAGCACAAAGGCCTCAATGTCCTCCTTCTCCTGCCAGTCCATTGTCTCTGACAAATGTTCTTCCTCCAATGTTCCAAAATACAGTTCCTGGTCTTCATAAGTCAGGACGCGCGCTGGGGACAACATCCCAAACTTCACCCCCTTCTTAAACAGTGCCGCCTTGACCTTGTTAAAACTCGCCCTCTTCTTGGACAGCTCTCCACCCAGGTCCAGGAATACCCGAAGTTCACTGCCCTCCTAGGTGCAGCACCTCGCCTACTTGACCCATCTCAAAATCCGCTCCTTGTCCAGAAAACGGTACAATCGCACCACCATCGCCCTCGGCGGCTCATTCGCCTGCCGCTTCCTCATTAGTGCCCAATGCGCTCGGTCCACTTCCAGAGGTCGTGTGAATGCTCCCTCTCCCAGCATCTTTCCGACATATGTGCCGGCGTTCGCTCCCCTCCGGCAGTTTCTAACTGCGCGCCCAGTTCTCCAGGTCCTCAACCTTCTCCTGTAGCCGTCTCTGCTGGTCCCGCATCAGCGCTGTCTCCACTGCCGTCGAGGCGAGCTGCTCCTCGTGATCAGAGGATTAGATAGACAGTGAGAGCCTTTTTCCTCGGATGGAGATGTCTAGCACGAGGGGACATAGCTTTAAATTGAGGGGAGATAGATATAGGACAGATGTCAGAGATAGGTTCTTTACTCAGAGAGTAGTAAGGGCATGGAATGCCCTGCCTGCAACAGTAGTGGACTCTCGAACATTAAGGGCATTTAAATGGTCATTGGATAAACATATGGATGTTAAGGGAATAGAGTAGATGGGCTTTAGAGTGGTTTCACAGGTCTGTGCAACATCGAGGGCCGAAGGGCCTGTACTGTGCTGTAATGTTCTATGTTCTATGTTCCCCCACCACCTCCTCCAGCTTCTGGATCACCTGCCCTGGGCCTCCAGCCTCATCTCACTGCAGTCGAGCCACGCCTTAATCGGGTCCATCTGGAGGTCGGGTTCCTCCCGGTTCTTCTTTCGTTGCTGAGTGAACATCCTATTCAGGAAGTCCATGAGCTGCGCTGTTGACCATTGAGCTGGCAGGGTCGATCCCTGACCCTCCGCCATCTCCACCTGTGTCGCAGGCACCACACCAGCTTTTGTTATCTGTTCCACCCTCTTACGACCTCTTCTCATCCTCAACTCCATTCATCGATTGGTCACTCTCTCCTAGTAACACTCCTGCACCTATTTTCTGGTTTACCTCACTGGGCTAAATCGCTGGCTTTTAAAGCAGGCCAGCAGCATGGTTCGATTCCCGTACCAGCCTCCCCGGACAGGCGCCGGAATGTAGCGACTAGGGGCTTTTCACAGTAACTTCATTGAAGCCTACTCATGACAATAAGCGATTTTCATTTTTTAATTTTTCTCCCAAATCTCAACCATTAACCGGGGAAGGTCCAAAAGCACCGCCTCGAGCAGGAGCTACCAAATGTGCGACCACTCAATCCCTGGCCTCCACTGGAACTCCAGCATTTGCATCTTTGACACACCAAGTGTCTGTTGTGGATGTCCTGCAAGAGTGGATTGTGTTCTGGAACCACCACACTTGTTCCCCACAAAATAATGGCAATAATTGGCACTGAGCTCCTAAATACAAAGAACAAAGAAAGGTACAGCACAGGAACAGGCCCTTCGGCCGTCCAAGCCTGCGCCGACCATGCTGCCCGTCTAAACTAAAATCTTCTACACTTCCAGGGTCCGTATCCCTCTATTCCCATCCTATTCATGTATTTGTCAAGATGCCCCTTAAACGTCACTATCGTCCCTGCTTCCACCACCTCCTCCGGTAGCGAAGTTCCAGGCACCCACTACCCTCTGTGTAAAAAAACTTGCTTCGTACCTCTCCTCTAAACCTTGCCCCTCGCACCTTAAACCTATGCACCCCTAGTAATTGACCCCTCTACCCTGGGAAAAAGTCTCTGACTATCCACTCTGTGCCCCTCATAATTTTGTAGACCTCTATCAGGTCGCCCCTCAACCTCCTTCATTCCAGTGAGAACAAACCAAGTTTATTCATCCTTAGCTAAATCTTCGAAGTAGAGGCCTTCAAATCATCCAGCAAGGCCAGGTGTTGGATTCCATACTGAATGATGTGGTGGATGCAGGGCAACTACAGGTTTTTCTGGCTCCAAACTTGGATGTGAGACGCTGTGACCGGCAAGGGGTTCCATGAAATGGAGGGTGGTGATGACTTTGTCAGCTGATGCTGGCGTCGGCAGCCTGGTGGGGAGGGGAAGGAGGCTCAATCTATCCGTGTGGGGAATCTTTGCCTGTGAACGCTGTTCCAGCTTATATATGCGGCCAGCAACAGGGCCCAACGTTGGATCTGAGTGGATGCGATGGGGGAATCGCCCAATCCTCCTTGACCAGGCTCAGTCAGGGCTTATGGTCCGTGAACACTTTAAACGTATGCCCTCATACTGGTGGAATGTTTTCACTCCAAAGACGACAGCCAGACCCTCCTTGATCTGCACGTAGTTCCTCTCCACGTCACTGAGTGTCCTGGACACAAACACTATAGGACGCTCCGAACCACCGTCCATGCAGTGGACAAGGACGGCCCGACCTCGTAAGGAGAGGCATTGAATGTCAGAAGGAGTGGCTTGGATGGGTCAAAATAGGTCAACAGCTTTGAGGACGAAAGTTGCCGCTTTACTTCAGTGAAATCTGAGTGCTGAGGCTGGGTCTGTTTCCATGGTTTGCCCTTTTTTAATAGTCGATGGAGGGGGGGCTAGCAGAGTAGCCAGGTTCATGATAAACTTCCTGTAATAGTTCATGAGGCCCAAGAAAGAACGGAATTCCGTCGGTCCTTCCGGGACGAGGGCCGATCGGATGGCCCGCACTTTGTCCTCAACGGGGTTTAGGCCATGGCTGCCATGGCCTAAACCCCGTTGAGGACAAAGTGGTAACATGGTAACCCAGATCCGTGTCCTCGTCCGCGTTGAAGATACATTTTTCCTCAGCACTCAGCCAAGTTCTATCAATGCTCCTGGTCGGAGGAGCAAGTAATCAGGACATCGTCCAGGTATACCGCTAGGAACAGGATGTTTTCCATCACTCTTTGGAAGATAGCACTCGTCGAGGAAACCACTGTTGTATCTTTATAACCTCTGATGCATTCAACCAGTTTACTTACTCAAAAGTTTTACTCTTATTTGCGAGGTGAACAAAAGACAAAACAGGTTCTGATTTGATTTGATTTGATTTATTATTGTCACATGTATTAGTATACAGTGAAAAGTATTGTTTCTTGCATGCTGTACAAACAATGCATACCGTACATAGGGAAGGAAGGAGTGACTGCAGAATATAATGTTACAGTTACAGCAAAGTGTAGAGAAAAGATCGACTTAATACGAGGTACGTCCATTCAGAAGTCTGATGGCAGTAGTGAAGAAGCTGTTCTTGAGTCGGTTGGTATGTGACCTCAAACTTTGGTATATTTTTCCTGACGGAAGAAGTTGGAAGAGAGTATGTCCGGGGTGTGTGGGGTCCTTAATTATGCTGGCTGCGGCAATTGTAGACAGAGTCAGTGGATGGGAGGCTGGTTTGCGTGATGGACTGGTTCACAGTTTAACACAATTTTATTCACAACTCAAGAAAATATGACTCAGATTCACAGCTGAGCTTTGAGTTTTACCCATACTTTGCAAAGGAGGTTGGCAGGCTACGATCACTCGATGTGGATGTCTTCTCTGAGTTCGAAACCAGGGTCCTTTCTTCCTGCGATGGTTATGCCCGGGGAACTCCCAGGTTATCGCAGAGGATCTGTTCGATATTGTTTTCCTTATACTGTAAGAAGTATTACAACACCAGGTTAAAGTCCAACAGGTTTGTTTCAAATCGCTAGCTTTCACAGTGGAAGACACAAATAACATGCCAGTGACTGATAGAAATGAGGCTATGACCGGTGAGGACCTTGAGATGATTGCTATTACTAAGGAGGTAATGATGGGCAAGCTAATGGGCCTAAAGGTAGACAAGTCTCCTGGCTCTGATGGAATGCATCCCAGAGTGCTAAAAGAGATGGCTAGGGAAATTGCAAATGCACGAGTGATAATTTACCAAAATTCACTGGACTCTGGGGTGGTCCCGGTGGATTGGAAATTGGCAAACATGACACCACTGTTTAAAAAAGGAGGTAGGCAGAAAGCGGGTAATTATAGGCCAGTTAGCTTAACTTCGGTAGTAGGGAAGATGCTGGAATCTATCATCAAGGAAGAAATAGCGAGGCATCTGGATGGAAATTGTCCCATTGGGCAGACGCAGCATGGGTTCATAAAGGGCAGGTCGTGCCCAACTAATTTGGTGGAATTTTTTGAGGACATTACCAGTGCGGTAGATAATGGGGAGCCAATGGATGTGGTATATCTGGATTTCCAGAAAGCCTTTGACAAGGTGCCACACAAAAGGTTGCTGCGTAAGATAAAGATACATGGCATTAAGGATAAAGTAGTAGCATGGATAGAGGATTGGTTAATTAATAGAAAGCAAAGAGTGGGAATTAATGGGTGTTTCTCTGGTTGGCAATCAGTAGCTAGTAGGTGTGTTAGTGCATGAGTCGCAAAAAGTTGTTTTACAGGTACAACAGGTGATTAAGAAGGCAAATGGAATTTTGTCCTTCATTGCTTGAGGGATGGAGTTTAAGACTAGGGAGGTTGTGCTGCAATTGTATAAGGTGTTAATGAGGCCACACCTGGAGTATTGTGTTCAGTTTTGGTCTCCTTACCTGAGAAAGGACGTACTGCCGCTGGAGGGAGTGCAGAGGAGATTCACTAGGTTAATCCCAGAGCTGAAGGGATTGGATTACGAGGAGAGGTTGAGAAGACTGGGACTGTACTCGTTGGAATTTAGAAGGATGAGGGGGGATCTTATCGAAACATATAAAATTATGAAGGGAATAGATAGGATAGATGCGGGCAGGTTGTTTCCACTGGCGGGTGAAAGCAGAACTGGGGGGCATAGCCTCAAAATAAGGGGAAGTAGATTTAGCACTGAGTTTAGGAGGAACTTCTTCACCCAAAGGGTTGTGAATCTATGGAATTCCTTGCCCAGTGAAGCAGTTGAGGCTCCTTCATTAAATGTTTTTAAGATAGAGATAGTTTTTTGAAGAATAAAGGGACTAAGGGTTATAGTATTCGGGCCGGAAAGTGGAGCTGAGTCCACAAAAGATCAGCCATGATCTCATTGAATGGCGGAGCAGCCCGAGGGGCCAGATGACCTGCTCCTGCTCCTAGTTCTTATGTTCTTATGTTCTTTCGGAGCACTGCTCCTTCCTCAGGTGAATGAACAGGTAGGTTCCAGAAACATATATATCGACAAAGTCAAAGATACAAGACAATGCTTTGAATGCGAGCATTTGCAGGTCCCATGTGTGCAGAACGTGGCTATAAGTTTCTGTTCGGCAATTCTGCATTGCCGCGCGTCCTGAAGGCCGTCTTGGAGAACACGTACCCGGAGATCAGAGGCTGAATGCCCTTGGCTGCTGAAGTGTTCCCGACTGAAAGGGAACATTCCTGCCTGTCGATTGTCACACGATGTCCGTTCATCCATTGTTGCAGCATCTGCATGGTCTCGCCAATGCTTCGGGACATCCTTTCCAGCAGCGTATGAGGTAGACAACATTGGCCGAGGTAGACAACGTTGGCCGAGTCGCACGAGTATGTACCGCGTACCTGGTGGGTGGTGTTCTCACGTGTAATGGTTGTACCCATGTCAGTGATCTGGCACGTCTTGCAGAGATTTCCATGGCAGGGTTATAGATAGAATAGATAGAACAGTAAAGCACAGAACAGGCCCTTCGGCCCTCGATGTTGTGCCGAGCAATGATCACCCTACTCAAGTCAACCTATCCACGTAACCCAACAACCCCCCCCATTAACCTTATTTTTTAGGACACTAAGGGCAATTTAGCATGGCCAATCAACCTAACCCGCACATCTTTGGACTGTGGGAGGAAACCGGAGCACCCGGAGGAAACCCACGCACACACGGGGAGGACATGCAGACTCCGCACAGACAGTGACCCAGCCGGGAATCGAACCTGGGACCCTGGAGCTGTGAAGCATTTATGCTAACCATCATGCTACCATGCTGCCCCTGGTTGTGTGGTGTTGTGGTCACTGTTCTGAAGGCTGGGTAGTTTGCTGCAAACAATGGTTTGTTTGAAGTTGCGCGGTTGTTTGAAGGCAAGTAGTGGGGGTGTGGGGATGACCTTGGCAAGATGTTCGTCTTCATCGATGATGTGTTAAAGGCTGTGAAGAAGATATCGTAGTTTCTCCACTCTGGAGAAATACTGGACGACGAAGGGTACTCTGTCGGTCCTGTCCCATGTTTGTCTTCTGAGGAGATCGGTGCGGTTTTTACTGTGGTGCATTGTCGATCGATGAGTCGAGCGCTGTATCCCGTTCGTACGAGGGCATCTTTCAGCGTCTGTAGATGTCTGTTACGCTCCTCCTCGTCTGAGCAGATCCTGTGTATACGGAGGGCATGTTCATAGGGGATGGCTTCTTTAATGTGTTTAGCCGGAGAAGTGGAGCATCGTGAGGTTATCCGTGGGCTTGCAGTAAAGCTGAGGTCCTTGATGGAGATGAGTGTGTCCAAGAATGCAACCGTTTTTGGAGAGTAGTCCATGGTGAGTCTGATGGTGGGATGGAACTTATTGATGTCATCGTGTAGTCGTTTCAGTGATTCTTCGCTGTGGGTCCAAAGGAAAAAAATGTAATTGATGTATGTGGTGTATAACGTAGGTTGAAGGTCCTGTGCGGTGAGGAGGTCTTGTTCAAACTTGTGCATGAAGATGTTGGCAAATTAATAGATTTTTAAAAAATAAATATTTTTATTCTCCTTTTTCACCCGAATTTTCTCCCGAATTTACACCCACCAACAATAAACAATAATCAGCAACAGATATGTCAATCCCCATAACAATAACAACGATCCCCTCCTCCCACCAACCCCAAAACATCAGCCCGCATGTTCACAAAATGACAAAAAGGAATCAGGCATTACCCATAGTCATCCTTAATATACACAGCCCCCCTCCCCCCAACCCTCCAACCCATCCCACCCCAAACTAATGTTTGATGTTACCCAGTTCTTGAAAGTGCATAATAAATAATGCCCATGACTTGTAGAACCCCTCCAAGCTTCCCTTCAGTTCAAACTTAACCTTCTCAAGGGTCGAGTATTCCAACAGTTCCCCTGCCACGCCAGGGCACAAGGTGGAGAGGCTGCTCTCCATCCCAGCAGGATCCGCCTTCGGGCGATCAACAAGACGAAGGCTACGATATCTGCCTCTGCACTCGTTTCCAACCCTGGCTGGTCCGACACCCTGAATATGGCATCCTGGGGGCCTGTTGCACGTTTTACTTGAGTGTATTACGTGTTTATTGGAGTGTATTAACACGCCTCCGTTTAAAGGCCGTGTGCTTAACACTGCTACAGCTCTGTGTGTGTAATTTCAGCTCGGAGTCGCCAGGTGCCGTATATAGACACCTCACAAGTATCTCAAGGTCAGGTTCAAAGTAATAAAACTATACACCGATTAGTAAGTTCCAACGATCAATATTTATTATACAAATATAATAAATACGCATGCACACGCTAAAGACTAATACCTATTTCTACTATTAAACGACTAAATACTTATCTAAGTGGGAACCAGCAAGGTCAGGGGACAAGGCCTTTGTTCCTTTCTGGGCTGCACCTTCTGTTCGTTACTAGTTGATTAATGTATAGGCAAGGCTGGGTTCACGTAGCGAGCGTCGTTTTGGCACTTACTGAACGATGGCTGGTGCTCAACGGCTGGTGATGGAAGACAGGATCTGGAGGCTGGAGTCGGAGTCGAAACAGCAAGCCGGAGCAACAAAACAGCGGAGCCGGAGCAAAACAGACAGAACCATGTGCGGGGTCTATCTTTATAGGGCCCCCAATGTCCGTGCCTTTTCGGGGCGGGCTTTTACCTGCCATGTATCGATTGGATCATTTCCCAATCGATGTCTTACAAATCCCCCAATCTGAGGGTCTCTTCTCGATGGGTGGGGCGGTCTCTAGGGTCTTTTGTGATGGATACTTCTGGTGCCGTTTCGTCTGGGCGTCCACTCAAAGTATCCATTCAAACCCAAATGTTGCTATTGTGTGTGTCCAGATCTGGATTGCCTCATTGCTATGCAAAGCGTTTTGCTATTTACACCTTTGGTTGAGATCTTCCACCTGGCCATAAACTAGTTTTGCTACGTGCAGAATGCTAATTAGCCTTTGCAGACTGCTTGTCTTGGCTAAAACTGTTTTCTCCATTTTGTTAGCCCAGTGTCCATCTTAGGTGGCTACAGAACCGGGTCCAGTTCCACGTGCACCACCTTGGAAATTACCCTAAAACCTCCTTCCAATAAACCTCTAGATTTGGACAGGACCAAAGCATATGAACGTGATTAGCGGGGCCTCCCCCGCAACGTTCACACACATCTTCTACTCCTTCAAAGAATCGGCTCATCCTCGCCCTCGTGAGGTGTGCTCTGTATACCACCTTCAGCTGTATAAGCCCCAACCTCGCACATGAGGTGGAGACATTTACTCTCCGGGGCACCTCACACCAGATCCCCTCCTCTATAACCTCTCCCAACTTGTCCTCCCACTTTGCTTTGATCCATTCCAGTGGTGCCTTATCCTTGTCCAAAATAGCTCCGTACACCGCTGACATTACCCCCTTCTCCAGCCCCCTTGTCGTCAGCACCTCCTCCAGCAATGTGGAGGCCGGTTCCTCCGGGAAGCTCTATACCTCCTTCCCAGCAAAATCTCGAACCTGCATGTATCGAAACATTTCTCCCTGCTCCAGCCCATACTTCGCTTCCAGCTCCCTCAATCCTGCAAACCGACCCCTAAGAAACAAATCTTTTAGCGTCTTAATCCCCTTCTCTTTCCATTTCCGAAAACATCCATCCCACCTCCCTGGCTCAAATCTGTGGTTCCCCCGAATCGGCATTTCCCTTGACCCTGCCCCCAACCCAAAGTGTTGGCGAAACTGCCTCCAGATTTTCAATGAAGCTATTATTACCGGATTCCCTGAGTATTTCCCCGGGGCGATCTGGAGCGGCGCTGTTGCTCGTGCTTTCAATCCCGACCCCCTGCACAAACTCTCCTCCATTCTGACCCACTGGGAATCAACCCCTCTGACCCAGCTCCGCACCTTCTCCACATTCGCCGCCCAGCAGTAGTACATCAGGTTCGGGAGACCCAAACCCCCTGCCTGCCTTCCCCTCTGTAGCAGCACCTTTCTCACTCTGGCCACATTCCCTCCCCATATGTACAAGGTAATCTTTCCCTCAATCTCCCTGAAAAAAGCCTACCTGGTGGGTGGTGTTCTCACGTGTAATGGTTGGGGCGGGGAGGAAGCATCCATCTCGCCCCCCCCTCTCGCTCGCCTCTAGGCCCATTGACGCCTGCTATCCAGGCTCCAACGTCCGCAGTCCTCCTCTCACCTCACCTCCGTTCACTAGCTGACTTTAGTTTGCTAGCGCGGGTGGCTCCCCCCGCCAAGATATATCGTCCCCTTCCACCCAGTCCCAGAGAAAGAAAAAAAATACACAGAACCAACAATCCAACCCATACAATTCACTAACATAACATTTAACCATCGCAACACAGAACGCCAATCAACCCACCATTAACTTGAACTCTGTAACAATGCAAAGAGAAGTAAATTACAATACACATCAGTAAAAAGAAAGTTGTAGCATTCATACATTTTCCAGCTGCTCAAACACAGTCCACAGTCTCTCTTCCAGTTCCGCTTCTCACGTCTGTCCCAACCCTTCTGCCCTCACGAATGCCTCAGCCGCCTCCGCTGTCTCAAAATAAAAGTCTTTGGCGTTATACGTTACCCTCAACTTTGCCGGGTACACCATACCAAATAGCACCCCCTTCTTGTACAATGCCGCCTTCACTCGCCCAAATGCCACTCGTCTTTTTGCCAACTCCACCGTCAAGTCCTGGTCGATCCGAAGTGCAGTACCATCCCACAGCACCTCACGCTTCTGCTTCACCCAGCTTAATACCTTCTCCTTCATGCAGTACTTATGGAAGCAGGCAATTACTGCTCTTGGCGGCTCGTTCACTTTGGGCATCGTCCTTAATGACCGATGAGCTCGGTCTAGTTCATACCGGGAGGGCTTCTCACCCTCCCCCATCAGCTCTGCCAACTTCTTTGCGAAGAATTGTGTTGACCTTGGGCCCTCTGACCCTGCGGGCAAGCCCACAATCCTCAAATTGTGCCGCCTTGAGCAGTTCTCCAAGTCTTTGAGCTTTGCTCGGAGTCCTCTGTTGACCTCCACCACCCTCCGCAGCTCGTCCCCCATCGAGGTGACCTAGTCACTGTGTCATGACATGGCCTCCTTCACTTCCTTCATCTTCTCACCCTGCTCTCTCACCTCGGCCGATGCCTTTGCCACCACCACGCTCACCGGGGCGATTGCCTCCAGCAATGACTTCAATGCGACCACCGACTCCTTCCTCAAGGCCTCCATGTGCCTCGCAAACTGCTTTTCCAGCTCCACCGCCATCACCTCGGTCATCTTCTCCACCGTAAGTCGTGCGGCCCCGCCTTGCGGTTCGCCTTCCGCCATCCTGTCAGCACCTTTGCTCGTCCTCTCATTCAGCGGCGAACCCGCGTTTTCTCCTTTCTTCGACGCATCCTTTAGCGGCTTATTGTTTTTTCTTTCTTTTCTCTTCTCTCCCCCTCCACCCTCCTGTCCTTCATCAATCTGAATTTTTTAATTTTTTTTAAAACAATTTTTCTTCCTTCACACACAAAAAAAAGAGAAAAATAGGAGAAAAGAAAACTTTCAGAAAACTTCTTTAAACCTTCTTTCTTTCTCCTCTACATTCCCCCAGAGCTCCCCCTGGGACTGGACTTCAGCCTTCTTTCTTCATCCTTGGTGGGAGCCAGCCGATGTGAGACATCGTGCCCTGGTCTAGGGCCTGCCGCCTCGGCCTCCTTGTAGTTCTGCCCCCGCTGCTCTGAACTCCACGCAGTGCTGGGCCCAGCGCCTCAGCCCCCGCCGCCCGTCACCCGCGCGGGGTTCTTCGCCGGTTTTCAAACCGGCCCCACTAGCTGCCCGTGACGGCCCCAAAGGCCGACGATAGTCGGGGGGTGAGTTAAGACTCGGGGAAATCCCCGATATCGCCGCAAATCGTGGCCACCGGCGGTGATCCTCTAAATGCGGCCACCCTGCTCGCCCACGCCACCGGAAGTCGAAGATATAAGAACATAAGAACATGAGAACTAGGAGCAGGAGTAGGCCATCTGGCCCCTCGAGCCTGCTCCGCCATTCAATTAGATCATGGCTGATCTTTTGTGGACTCAGCTCCACTTTCCGGCCCGAACACCATAACCCTTAATCCCTTTATTCTTCAAAAAACTATCTATCTTTACCTTAAAAACATGTAATTCCATAGATTCACAACCCTTTGGGTGAAGAAGTTCCCCCTAAACTCAGTCCTAAATCTACTTCCCCTTATTTTGAGGCTATGTCCCCTAGTTCTGCTGTCACCCGCCAGTGGAAACAACCTGCCCGCATCTATCCTATCTATTCCCTTCATAATTTTAAATGTTTCTATAAGATCCCCCCTCATCCTTCTAAATTCCAACGAGTACAGTCCCAGTCTACTCAACCTCTCCTCATAATCCAACCCCTTCAGCTCTGGGATTAACCTAGTGAATCTCCTCTGCACACCCTCCAGCGCCACTACGTCCTTTCTCAAGTAAGGAGACCAAAACTGAACACAGTTGCCACTGGTTGCCACCTGGTTGCCACCCAGGTTAATAGGGCTGTTAAGAAGGCATATGGTGTGCTAGCCTTTATAAGCAGGGGGATTGAGTTTCGGAACCACAAGGTCATGCTGCAGCTGTACATAACTCTGGTGCGGCCACACCTGGAGTACTGCGTGCAGTTCTGGTCACCACATTATAGGAAGGATGTGGAAGCTTTGGAAAGGGTTCAGAGGAGATTTACTAGGATGTTGCCTGGTATGGAGGGAAGGTCTTACGAGGAAAGGCTCAGGGAATGAGGTTGTTTTCGTTAGAGAGGAGAAGGCTGAGAGGTGACTTAATAGAGACATATAAGATAGTCAGAGGGTTAGATAGGGTGGACAGTGAGAGTCTTTTTCCTCGGATGGTGATGACCAACACGAGGGGACATAGCTTTAAATTGAGGGATGGTAGATATAGGACAGATATCAGAGGCAGTTTCTTTACTCAGAGAGTAGTCGGGGTGTAGAACGCCCTGCCTGCAACAGTAGTAGACTCGCCAACTTTAAGGGCATTTAAGTGGTCACTGGATAGACATATGGATGAAAATGGAATAGTGTAGGTCAGATAGGCTTCAGATGGTTTCACAGGTCGGCGCAACATCGAGGGCCGAAGGGCCCGTACTGCGCTGTAGTGTTCTATGTTCTACAATACTCCAGGTGTGGCCGCACTAACACCTTATACAATTGCAACATAACCTCCCTAGTCTTAAACTCCATCCCTCTAGCAATGAAGGACAAAATTCCATTTGCCTTCTTAATCACCTGTTGCACTTGTAAACCAACCTTCTGTGACTCATGCACTAGCACACCCAAGTCTCTTTGCACAGCGGCATGCTTTAATATTTTATTGTTTAAATAATAATCCCGTTTGCTGTTATTCCTACCAAAATGGATAACCTCACATTTGTCAACATTGTATTCCATCTGCCAGACCCTAGCCCATTCACTTAACCTATCCAAATCCCTCTGCAGACTTCCAGTATCCTCTGCACTTTTTGCTTTACCACTCATCTTAGTGTCATCTGCAAACTTGGACACATTGCCCTTGGTCCCCAACTCCAAATCATCTATGTAAATTGTGAACAATTGTGGGCCCAACACGGATCCCTGAGGGACACCACTAGCTACTGATTGCCAACCAGAGAAACACCCATTTATCCCAACTCTTTGCTTTCTATTAATTAACCAATCCTCTATCCATGCTACTACTTTACCCTTAATGCCATGCACCTTTATCTTATGCAGCAACCTTTTGTGTGGCACCTTGTCAAAGGCTTTCTGGAAATCCAGATATACCACATCCATCGGCTCCCCATTATCTACTGCACTGGTAATGTCCTCAAAAAATTCCACTAAATTAGTTAGGCATGACCTGCCCTTTATGAACCCATGCTGCGTCTGCCCAATGGGACAATTTCTATCCAGATGCCTCGCTATTTCTTCCTTGATGATAGATTCCAGCATCTTCCCTACTACCGAAGTTAAGCTCACTGGCCTATAATTTCCTGCTTTCTGCCTACCTCCTTTTTTAAACAGTGGCGTCACGTTTGCTAATTTCCAATCCACCGGGACCACCCCAGAGTCTAGTGAATTTCGGTAAATTATCACTAGTGCATCTGCAATTTCCCTAGCCATCTCTTTTAGCACTCTGGGATGCATTCCATCAGGGCCAGGAGACTTGTCTACCTTTAGCCCCATTAGCTTGCCCATCACTCCCTCCTTAGTGATAACAATCCTCTCAAGGTCCTCACCTGTCATAGCCTCATTTCTATCAGTCGCTGGCATGTTATTTGTGTCTTCCACTGTGAAGACCGACCCAAAAAACCTGTTCAGTTCCTCAGCCATTTCCTCATTTCCCATTATTAAAACTCCCTTCTCATCCTCTAAAGGACCAATATTTACCTTAGCCACTCTTTTTTGTCTTATATATTTGTAAAAACTTTTACTGTCTGTTTTTATATTCTGAGCAAGTTTACTCTCATACTCTATCTTACTCTTCTTTATAGCTTTTTTAGTAGCTTTCTGTTGACCCCTAAAGATTTCCCAGTCCTCTAGTCTCCCACCAATCTTTGCCACTTTGTATGCTTTTTCCTTCAATTTGATACTCTCCCTTATTTCCTTAGATATCCACGGTCGATTTTCCCTCTTTCTACCGTCCTTCCTTTTTGTTGGTATAAACCTTTGCTGAGCACTGTGAAAAATCGCTTGGAAGGTTCTCCACTGTTCCTCAACTGTTCCACCATAAAGTCTTAGCTCCCAGTCTACCTTAGCTAGTTCTTCTCTCATCCCCTTGTAATCTCCTTTGTTTAAACACAAAACACTAGTATTTGATTTTACTTTCTCACCCTCCATCTGTATTTTAAATTCCACCATATTGTGATCGCTCCTTCCGAGAGGATCCCTAACTATGAGATCATGAATCAATCCTGTCTCATTACACAGGACAAGATCTAGGACCGCTTGTTCCCTCGTAGGTTCCATAACATACTGTTCTAGGAAACTATGGTGGATACATTCTATAAACTCCTCCTCAAGGTTGCCTTGACCGACCTGGTTAAACCAATCGACATGTAGATTAAAATCCCCCATGATAACTGCTGTACCATTTCTACATGCATCAGTTATTTCTTTGTTTATTGCCTGCCCCACCATAACGTTACTATTTGGTGGCCGATAGACTACTCCTATCAGTGACTTTTTCGCCTTACTATTCCTGATTTCCACCCAAATGGATTCAACCTTATCCTCCATAGCACCGATTCATCCCTTACTATTGCCCGGATGTCATCCTTAAATAACAGAGCAACACCACCTCCCTTACCATCCACTCTGTCCTTCTGAATAGTTTGATACCCTCGATATTTAACTCCCAGTCGTGACCATCCTTTAACCATGTTTCAGTAATGGCCACTAAATCATAGTCATTTACGATGATTTGTGCCATCAACTCATTTACTTTATTCCGAATACTACGAGCATTCAGGTAAAGTACACTTATGTTGTTTTTTTTACCTCTGTTTTGAATCTTAACATCTCCAGTTTTATTCCTTTTGTTGGCATATTGAGGTGCGAATTTGGTTCCCATGGCTTGGCTGTTCCGTGTGTCTGGATGAAGAACTTGTTGTCGAAGGTGAAGACGTTGTGATCCAGAATGAAGCCGATGAGTTGCAGAATGGCGTCTGGAGATTGGCAGTTGTCGGTGTTGAGTACTGAGGCTGTTGCAGCAATGCCGTCGTCTTGAGGGTGCTGGTGTAGAGTGCCGAGACGTCCATTGTGACGAGGAAAGTTCCTGGTTCAACTGGCCCATGGGTGCTGAGTTCCTTATTAGAACATACAGTGCAGAAGGAGGCCATTCGGCCTACCGAGTCTGCACCGACCGACTTAAGCCCTCACTTTCACCCCATGCCCATCACCCAAAAACCCCCCCTGACCTATTTGGTCACGAAGGGCAATTTACCATGGTCAATCCACCTAACCTGCACGTCTTTGGACTGTGGGAGGAAACCGGAGCATCCGGAGGAAACCCATGCAGACACGAGGAGAACGTGCAGACTCCGCACAGACAGTGACACTGCAGGGAATCGAACCTGGGACCTTGGCGCTGTGAAGCCACAGTGCTATTCACTTGTGCTACCGTGCTCCCCTTTTGGCCCTCAGCAGAGGGCAGCAGAGCAGAGCTACTGATCAGCTGTTCTGGGGAAATTTGCATACGTGCAGTGCGGTCAGCCTAATTTGAAGGTGTACCTGCGAAGGAGGCCCAAGGAGTTTGAGTGAAGGCAAGCATCCAGCAGAGGGCAGCAGAGCAGAGCTACTGATCAGCTGTTCTGGGGAAATTTGCATACGTGCAGTGCGGTCAGCCTAATTTGAAGGTGGTTTGTGGAGGAGCTGTTGTCAAGTGACAGTTAAACCCAAAACACTTTGTCAGTGTTTCCCACCCTACCTCCTCCTCTAACCAGACCCCCCCCCCCCCCCAACGGTCATTGGGAAGCGGGAGCAGGGACCTGTCGTGAAGGTAAGTGAGTGCCTTTAAATTTGCTTACCTTTCAGCGGGGGCAGGGTTTGAGGGAATATCAGGTAAACTCTTCCTTTATTTTTATTTTTGTTGGTTTTTTTTAAATCTAGAGGTGATGTCAGGGAAGGCAGTACAATGCTCCTCCTGCAGAATGTTTGAGGTGAGGGACACCGTCAGTGTCCCTGCTGATTTCATCTGTGGGAAGTGCACCCAACTCCAGCTCCTCAAAAACCGTGTTAGGGACCTGGAGCTTGAGCTGGATGAACTTCGGATCATTCGGGAGGCAGAGGGGGTCATAGATAGGAGCTTCAGGGAAGTAGTTACGCCAAAGACTGGAGATAGATGGGTAACTGTAAGAGGGACTGGGAAGAAGCAGTCAGTGCAGGGACCCCTTGCGGTCGTTCCCCTGAGTAACAAGTATACCGTTTTGGATACTTGTGGGAGGGGGGGGACTTACCAGGGGTAAGCCATGGGGTACGGGCCTCTGGCACGGAATCTGTCCCTGTTGCTCAGAAGGGAAGGGGGGAAAGGAGTAGAACATTAGTAATTGGGGACTCAATAGTCAGGGGCACAGATAGGAGATTTTGTGGGAGCGAGAGAGACTCACGTTTGGTATGTTGCCTCCCAGGTGCAAGGGTACGTGATGTCTCGGATCGTGTTTTCCGGGTCCTTAAGGGGGAGGGGGAGCAGCCCCAAGTCGTAGTCCACATTGGCACTAACGACATAGGTAGGAAAGGGGACAAGGATGTCAGGCAGGCCTTTAGGGAGCTAGGATGGAAGCTCAGAGCGAGAACAAACAGAGTTGTTATCTCTGGGTTGTTGCCCGTGCCACGTGATAGTGAGATGAGGAATAGGGAGAGAGAGCAATTAAACACGTGGCTACAGGGATGGTGCAGACGGGAGGGATTCAGATTTCTGGATAACTGGGGCTCTTTCTGGGGAAGGTGGGACCTCTATAGACAGGATGGTCTACATCTGAACCTGAGGGGCACCAATATCCTGGGGGGGAGATTTGTTAGTGCTCTTTGGGGGGGTTTAAACTAATTCAGCAGGGGCATGGGAACCTGGATTGTAGTTTTGGGGTACGGGAGATTGAGAGTATAGAGGTCAGGAGCACAGATTTGACTTTGCAGGAGGGTGCCAGTGTTCCGGTAGGTGGTTTGAAGTGTGTCTACTTCAATGCCAGGAGTATACGAAATAAGGTAGGGGAACTGGCAGCATGGGTTGGTACCTGGGACTTCGATGTTGTGGCCATTTCAGAGACGTGGATAGAGCAGGGACAGGAATGGTTGTTGCAGGTTCCGGGGTTTAGGTGTTTTAGTAAGCTCAGAGAAGGGGGCAAAAGAGGGGGAGGTGTGGCGCTGCTAGTCAAGGACAGTATTACGGTGGCGGAAAGGATGCTAGATGGGGACTCTTCTTCCGTAAATTCTTCCTCCTCGACCGGTTGTCCAACTCCTCGAACCGCTCCTGCCATCTTTTATGGAGCGCCTCGTGCACCTCCACCTTCCCCACCACGGCCACGACCTCGTCCTCCCTCTCGGCGGCTTGCTGCTGCAGCTCCCGGATCGCAGCCCCCTGGGCTGTCTGGGTCTCCATCAGTTCCCTGTTGGTTACCTTGATGGACTCCAGCAGCTCCACTTTCAGATCCTGGAAGAGGCTCAGCAGAGTCGTCTGGACCCACTTCTTCAGTTCTTCAAAACTTTCACCGGCCGCCATTTTGTCCTGTGTGTCCCGATTTTTTTCAAAAGTTTTTCCTCCCGATTCTCTCCCTGCTCTGCTCCTGGTCTGCACCATGGGACCTCTGGGGAAACTCCTGGCCTCTTCCCCCGTCGGGATTTGCCTCTTAAGCTCCGTTGGGGACCTTTAAAAAAGCTCCGAAGTCCGTTTTTTTCGGGAGCCTCCTAACGTGCGGCTCAGCTGGTCATTGCCACTACCGGACGTCTAACAGGGTAGTTGTTAAGGGAGACTTTAACTTTCCAAATATTGACTGGAAAAGATATAGTTCGAGTACATTAGATGGGTCGTTCTTTGTACAATGTGTGCAGGAGGGTTTCCTGACACAATATGTTGACAGGCCAACAAGAGGCGAGGCCACATTGGATTTGGTTTTGTGTAATGAACCAGGCCAGGTATTAGATCTGGAGGTAGGTGAGCACTTTGGAGACAGTGACCACAATTCGGTGACCTTTACGTTAGTGATGGAAAGGGATAAGTATACCCCGCAGGGCAAGAGTTATAGCTGGGGGAAGGGCAATTATGATGCCATTAGACATGACTTAGGATGTGTAGGTTGGAGAAGTAGGCTGCAAGGGTTGGGCACACTGGATATGTGGAGCTTGTTCAAGGAACAGCTATTGCGTGTTCTTGATAAGTACGTACCAATCAGGCAGGGAGGAAGGGGTCGAGCGAGGGAACCGTGGTTTACCAAAGAAGTGGAATCTCTTGTTAAGAGGAAGAAGGAGGCCTATGTGAAGATGAGGCGTGAAGTTTCAGTTGGGGCACTTGATAGTTACAAGGAAGCGAGGAAGGATCTAAAGAGAGAGCTAAGACGAGCAAGGAGGGGACATGAGAAGTCTTTGGCAGGTAGGATCAAGGAAAACCCAAAAGCTTTCTATAGGTATGTCAGGAATAAAAGAATGACTCAGGTAAGAGTAGGGCCAGTCAAGGACAGTGGTGGGAAGTTGTGTGTGGAGGCTGAGGAGATAAGTGAGATACTAAATGAATACTTTTTGTCAGTATTCACTCAGGAAAAAGATAATGTTGTGGAGGAGAATGCTGAGACCCAGGCTATTTGAATAGATGGCATTGAGGTGCGTAGGGAAGAAGTGTTGGCAATTCTGGACAAGGTGAAAATAGATAAGTCCCCGGGGCCTGATGGGATTTATCCTAGGATTCTCTGGGAAGCCAGGGAAGAGATTGCTGAGCCTTTGGCTTTGATTTTTATGTCATCATTGGCTACAGGAATAGTGCCAGAGGACTGGAGGATAGAAAATGTGGTCCCTTTGTTCAAGAAGGGGAGTAGAGATAACCCCGGTAACTATAGGCCAGTGAGCCTAACGTCTGTGGTGGGTAAAGTCTTAGAGAGGATTATAAAAGATACGATTTATATTCATCTAGATAGGAATAATATGATTAGGGATAGTCAGCATGGTTTTGTGAAAGGTAGGTCATGCCTCACAAACCTTATCGAGTTCTTTGAGAAGGTGACTGAACAGGTAGACGACGGTAGAGCAGTTGATGTGGTGTATATGGATTTCAGTAAAGTGTTTGATAAGGTTCCCCACGGTCGGCTATTGCAGAAAATACGGAGGCTGGGGATTGAGGGTGATTTAGAGATGTGGATCAGAAATTGGCTAGTTGAAAGAAGACAGAGAGTGGTAGTTGATGGGAAATGTTCAGAATGGAGTTCAGTTATGAGTGGCGTACCACAAGGATCTGTTCTGGGGCCGTTGCTGTTTGTCATTTTTATAAATGACCTAGAGGAGGGCGCAGAAGGTTGGGTGAGTAAATTTGCAGACGACACTAAAGTCGGTGGAGTTGTAGACAGTGTGGAAGGATGTTGCAGGTTACAGAGGGACATGGCTGCAGAGTTGGGCTGAGAGGTGGCAAATGGAGTTTAATGTAGAGAAGTGTGAGGTGATTCACTTTGGAAAGAATAACAGGAATGCGGAATATTTGGCTAATGGTAAAATTCTTGATAGTGTGGATGAGCAGAGGGATCTCGGTGTCCATGTACATAGATCCCTGAAAGTTGCCATCCAGGTTGATAGGGTTGTGAAGAAGGCCTATGGTGTGTTGGCCTTTATTGGTAGAGGGATTGAGTTCCGGAGCCATGAGGTCATATTGCAGCTGTACAAAACTCTGGTACGGCCGCATTTGGAGTATTGCGTACTGTTCTGGTCGCCTCATTATAGGAAGGACGTGGAAGCTTTGGAACGGGTGCAGAGGAGATTTACCAGGATGTTGCCTGGTATGGAGGGAAAATCTTATGAGGAAAGGCTGATGGACTTGAGGTTGTTTTCATTAGAGAGAAGAAGGTTAAGAGGTGACTTAATAGAGGCATACAAAATGATCAGAGGGTTAGATAGGGTGGACAGTGAGAGCCTTCTCCCGCGGATGGAGGTGGCTAGCACGAGGGGACATAGCCTTAAATTGAGGGGTAATAGATATAGGACAGAGGTCAGAGGTAGGTTTTTTACGCAAAGAGTGGTGAGGCCGTGGAATGCCCCACCTGCAACAGTAGTGAACTCGCCAACATTGAGGGCATTTAAAAGTTTATTGGATAAGCATATGGATGATAATGGCGTAGTGTAGGTTAGATGGCCTTCAGTTTTTGACTTCCCATGTCGGTGCAACATCGTGGGCCGAAGGGCCTGTACTGCGCTGTATCGTTCTATGTTCTATGTCCTCAGCTGTCATAGCCTAATTTCCATCAGCCACTGGCATGTTATTTGTGTCTTCCACTGTGATGACCGATCCAAAAAACCTGTTCAGTTCCTCAGCCATTTCCTCCTCCCCCATTATTAAATCTCCCTTCTCATCCTCCAAAGGACCAATATTTACCTTAGCCACTCTTTTTTATTTTATATATTTGTAGAAACTTTACTGTCTGTTTTTATATTCTGAGCAAGTTTACTATCTTACTCTTCTTTGTAGCGTTTTTAATAGCTTTCTGTTGCCCCCTAAAGATTTCCCAGTCCTCTAGTTTCCCACTTATCTTTGCCACTTTGTATGCTTCTTCCTTCAATTTGATACTCTCCCTTATTTCCTTAGATATCCACGGCCGATTTTCCCTCTTTCTACCATCTTTCCTTTTTGTTTTGTTTTTTAAATAATTTTTATTGAAATTTTTTGAAAAAAAGTATAGCAACAGAACAATAATAATAATAACAATAATAAACACCCCCCCCCCGGCACTCGTAACAACGCATATAGCAACGAACCCCCCCCCCCCAACCCAATAAAGAACAAAATAAATTAACAATAATCAAATTAACTTAAACAATAACCCCCTGAACACCCCCCCTTCCCTCCCTCCCCCTCCCCCTCCCCCTCCCTCCCTCCCATCCCATCCCATCCCATCCCATCCCCCCCCCCCCCCCCCCCCGGGTTGCTGCTGCTGCTGACCTAGTTCCTTATCGTTGAGCCAGAAAGTCGAGGAAAGGCTGCCACCTCCTAAAGAACCCTTGTACCGACCCCCTCAGGGCGAATTTCGCCTTCTCCAGCTTAATGAATCCCGCCATGTCACTGATCCAGGTCTCCACGCTTGGGGGTCTCGCATCTTTCCATTGCAACAAGATCCTCCGCCGGGCTACTAGGGACGCAAAGGCCAAAACACGGGCCTCTTTCGCCTCCTGCACTCCCGGCTCCACCCCAACCCCAGATATCGCGAGTCCCCAGCCTGGCTTGACTCTGGACCCTACCACCCTCGACACCGTCCTCGCCACCCCCTGCCAGAATTCCCCCAGTACCGGGCATGCCCAAAACATATGGGCATGGTTCGCTGTCCTCCCTGAACACCTAATGCACCTGTCCTCACGCCCAAAAAACCTCATCCTCGTCCCGGACATATGAGCTCTGTGCAGTACCTTGAACTGGATGAGGCTAAGCCTCGCACATGAAGAGGAGGAGTTCACCCTCTCCAGGGCGTCCGCCCATGTCCCCCCCTCAATCTGCTCCCCCAGCTCCACTTCTCACTTAGCCTTCAGCTCCTCTACCGACGCCTCCGCCACCTCCTGCATCACCTGGTAGATGTCAGACATCTTCCCATCCCCGACCCACACCCCCGAAAGCACCCTATCTCTTACCCCCCGCGGGGGCAGCAAAGGGAACCCCTCCACCTGCCGCCTAGCAAACGCCTTAACCTGAAGGTACCTGAACATATTCCCCGGGGGGCGCTCAAACTTCTCCTCCAGCTCACCCAGCCTCGCAAACCTCCCGTCAATGAACAGGTCTCCCAACTTCCTTGTGCCCGTCCTGTGCCACCCCAAGAACCCGCCATCAATGTTCCCTGGGACAAACCGATGGTTCCCCCGCAGCGGGGCCTCCACTGAGCCCCCCATTTCCCCCTGTGTCGCCTCCACTGCCCCCAAATCTTGAGGGTAGCTGCCACCACCGGGCTCGTAGTGTACCTCGTTGGAGGGAGGGGCAACAGAGCCGTTACCAGTGCCTTAAGGCTCGTGCCTCCACAGGATGCCATCTCCATCCGTTTCCATGCTGCCCCCTCCCCATCCATTACCCACTTACGTACCATCGAGACATTAGCCACCCAGTAGTACCCAGAGAGGTTGGGCAGCGCCAGCCCCCCTCTATCCCTGCCCCGCTCCAAAAAGACACTCCTCACCCTCGGAGTCCCGTGCGCCCAAACAAATCCCAGAATGCTGCTGTTCACCCTCCTAAAAAAGGCCCTCGGAATGAAAATGGGGAGGCACTGAAACAAAAACAAAAACCTCGGGAGCACCATCATTTTCACGGACTGTACTCTACCTGCCAATGACAGCGGCAGCATGTCCCACCTCTTGAACGCCTCCTCCATCTGCTCCACCAACCTAGTAAAATTAAACTTATGCAAGGTCCCCCAACTCCTAACCACCTGAACCCCCAGGTACCTAAAACTCCTCACTGCCCTTTTTAGCGGGAGCCTACCAATCCCCTCCTCCTGATCTCCCGGGTGTACAACAAACAGCTCGCTCTTGCCCAGGTTCAACTTGTAGCCCGAGAAACTCCCAAACTCAGCAAGAATCTCCATCACCTCCGGCATTCCCTCCACCGGGTCTGCTACATACAGCAGCAAGTCATCTGCACACAGCGACACTCGGTGCTCCTCCCCAACCCGCACCAGACCCCTCCACCTCCCTGACTCCCTGAGCGCCATGGCCAGAGGCTCAATTGCCAACGCTAAAAGCAAGGGGGACAGGGGGCACCCCTACCTCGTCCCACGGCAGAGCCTGAAGTACTCGGACCTCCTCCCATTTGTCACTACACTCGCCATCGGGGCCTCGTACAGCAACCTCACCCATTTAATAAACCCCTCCCCAAACCCGAACCTCTCTAACATCTCCCACAAGTACCCCCACTCCACCCTGTCAAAGGCCTTCTCCGCATCCAATGCCACCACAATCTCCGTCTCTCCTTCTGCCGCCGGCATCATTATCACATTTAGCAGCCTTTGCACGTTAGTGTTCAGCTGCCTCCCCTTCACAAAACCCGTCTGATCTTCATGTATCACCCCCGGCACACAGTCCTCTATTCTAGTGGCCAAGATCTTCGCCAGCAACTTGACGTCCACATTCAGCAGTGAAATTGGCCTATATGATCCACACTGCAAGGGGTCCTTATCCCGCTTCAGGATCAGGGAAATCAGCGCTCGTGACATCGTCGGGGGCAAAACACCCCCCTCCCATGCCTCGTTAAAGGTCCGAACCAACAGGGGGCCCAACAGGTCCGCGTATTTCTTATAAAATTCAACCGGAAACCCATCCGGTCCCGGCGCCTTCCCCGACTGCATGTCGCCAATCCCTCTAACCAGCTCCTCCAACTCGATCGGCGCCCCCAGTCCTTCCACCTGCTCCTCCTGCACCCTTGGAAATCACAGCCTGTCCAAAAAGCTCTCCATTCCCCCCACCACCGGCGGCTCCGACCGGTACAGTTCCCTGTAGAAGTCCCTAAAGACCCCATTGACCTCTGCCCCCTGCCGCACCACATTCCCACCCCTATCCTTCACTCCACCAATCTCCCTAGCCGCGTCCCGCTTGCGAAGCTGATGCGCCAGCATCCTGCTCGCCTTCTCTCCATACTCGTAGACCGCTCCCTGCGCCTTCCTCCACTGTGTCTCCGCCTTCCTGGTGGTCAATAAATCAAACTTGGCCTGCAGGCTACGCCGCTCCCCCAGCAATCCCTCCTCCGGGGCCTCCGCATATCTCCTATCTACACTCAACAGCTCCCCCACCAGTCTCTCCCTCTCCCTCCTCTCCCCTCTCTCCCTATGGGCTCGGATGGAGATCAGCTCCCCCCTAATCACTGCCTTCAGAGCCTCCCACACCATCCCCACCCGGACCTCCCCAGTATCATTGACCTCGAGGTACCTCTTGTAACATCCCCGGACCCTCCTACACGCCTCCTCATCAGCCAACAACCCCACGTCCAGACGCCAAAGCGGGCGCTGGTCCCTCTCCCCCAATGCGGAGCATGGTCCGAAATCGCTATAGCCGAATATTCGGCATCCTCCACCCTCGGGACCAGTCCCCTACTCAGGACAAAGAAATCAATACGGGAATAAACCCTGTGCACGTGGGAGAAAAAAGAGTACTCCCGAGCCCTCGGCCTCCCAAACCTCCAGGGATCCACCCCTCCCATCTGGTCCATAAACCCCCTCAACACCTTGGCCGCCGCCGGCCTCCTGCCTGTTCTTGAACTAGAACGATCCAGCACCGTATTGAAGTCCCCCCCCCCCCCCCATGATCAGGCCCCCCACCTCCAGGTCGGGAATGTGGCCCAACATACGCCTCATGAAACCAGCATCATCCCAATTTGGGGCATACACATTTACCAACACCACCCTCTCCCCTGCAGCTTACCGCTCACCATCACATATCTGCCGCCACTATCAGCCACCACCTCCGACGCCTCAAACGCCACCCTCTTCCCCACCAGGATCGCCACCCCCCGGTTCTTCGCGTCGAGCCCTGAATGGAAAACCTGCCCCACCCCCGCCTTCCTCAGACGAACCTGGTCCGCCACCTTCAGGTGAGTCTCCTGGAGCATGGCCACGTCCGCCTTCAGCCCCTTCAGATGCGAAAACACCCGGGCCCGCTTAACCGGCCCATTCAACCCCCTCACGTTCCACGTGATTAGCCGGATCAGGGGGCACCTCGCCCCCCCCCCCCCCCCCCCCCTCCCCCGTCGACTAGCCATAGCCCATCGACTGCTCGCCCCTGGCCAGCACCCACTCGGCCCATTTCCCACGGCGAGAGAACCTCACCCCGACCCCCCCCGACCCACACCAGCTCCTCCCTGGCCAGTCCAGCAGCAACCCGGTATCCCCCCCCCCCCCCCCCCCCAAGGCTAGGACCCCTCCTAGCTGCGACGCTCCCTCCATAGTACTCCCGTGAGCCAGCTGACTTCTGCTGACCCCGGCAGCTCCCGCTCTAACTCCGACCCCTCCCGATATGGGGTCCCCCCCCCCCCCCCCCCCCCCCCCCCCTGCATCAGCTCCTGGGCACCGCTTCAGCGCGGGGAAATGGATCTGATATCCACGCCCCTTGCCTCCAGCTCCACCCCCCTCGTCCCGCAACGCGGGAAACCAGAGGAAAGCCCGCGCTTTCCCACTGCCCCACCCCACCCCCTCAACGCAGCTCCCAAATAGCAGTCCCAACCCATCCACCACCCCGTACAAACAAAAACAGATCAACCACAGACACCAACACCCCCCTTTAAACACAAAACCATAACCAACATCATCCGAAAGCGAGAAAAAAAACCAAACAGAATAACCAGCAACAGTGATACACAAAACCCCCACAGCCCCCAATCCCTAGTTCGAGTCCAACTTTTCAGCCTGCACAAAGGCCCACGCCTCCTCCGGGGACTCAAAATAGTAATGCCGGTCCTTGTAGGTGACCCACAGGCGCGCAGGCGGCAGCATGCCGAATTTCACCTGCTTGCTGTGGAGCACCGCCTTCGTCCGGTTGAACCCGGCCCTCCACCTAGCCACCTCCGCACTCCAGTCCTGGTAGACGCGCATTACCGAATTCTCCCACTTGCTGCTCCTCACCTTCTTGGCCCATCGCAGAACACACTCCCGGTCATTGAACCGATGGAACCGCACCAGCACCGCCCGCGGGGGTTCATTCGCCTTAGGCCGCCTGGCCAGTACTCTGTGGGCCCCCTCCAGCTCCAGGGGCAGATGGAAGGATCCTGCCCCCACCAGCGAGTTCAGCATCACGGCCACATAGGCCGGCAGGTCCGACCCCTCCAGCCCCTCCGCGAGGCCCAGGATCCTCAAGTTCTTCCTCCTTGATCGAAACTCCATCGCCTCGAAACGATCTAGCCTCTTTTTGTGGAGCACCTCGTGCATCTCTACCTTCCCCACGAGGGCCGAGACCTCATCCCCGCGCTCAGAGGCCTGCTGCTGCAACTCAAGTATCGCTGCACCCTGAGTTGTCTGGGTCTCCAGCAGCTTACTTGTCGTAACCTTCAGGGATTCCAGCAACTCCCCTTTCAGCTCCGTAAAATAGCGCAGAAGGGCTGCCTGCTGCTCCTCCGCCCACTGCCTCCACTCCTCAGGGGCTCCACCGGCCTCCATTTTGTCCACCTCCCCCGCTTTTCCAGGGGAGCTGCTGCCGCTTTTCTCCTCGCCCCACTCCGGGTCCGCACCATAAATCCCGGGGGGTTTTGCTCCAGACCCCTTTATCCACCGGGAATCGTCGAATCAGCGCCACTTGGGGCCCTTAAAAGAGCCCACAAGTCCTATTAAAGCGGGAGCTGCCGATCTTGCGGTTCAGCTCCGCATAGCCGCAACCGGAAGTCATCTTTCCTATTTGTTGAGATAAACCTTTGCTGAGCACTGTGAAAAATCGCTTGGAAGGTTCTCCACTGTTCTTCAACTGTTTCACCATCAAGTCTTTGCTCCCAGTCTGCATCAGCTAGCTCTTCTCTCATCCTATTGTAATCTCATTTCTTTAAGCACAAAACACTAGTGTTTGATTGTACCTTGATGTGGAGATGCCGGCGTTGGACTGGGGTGAGCACAGTAAGAAGTCTTACAACACCAGGTTAAAGTCCAACAGGTTTGTTTCAAACACGAGCTTTCGGAGCACGGCTCCTTCTTCAGGTGAATGGAAAGGCTTGTTCCAGAAATGTTTATATAGACACAGTCAGAGATGCCCCGGAATGCGAGCACCTGCAGGCAATCAAATCATCAAAGATGCAGAGAGAGAGGTAACTCCAGGTTAAAGAGGTGTGAATTGTCCCAAGCCAGTTCAGTCGGTAGGCCTCTGCAAGTCCAGGCTTGTTGGTGGGGGCCGAATGTAATGCGACATGAATCCCAGATCCCGGTTGAGTCCGCATTCATGCGTGCGGAACTTAGCTATAAGTTTTTGCTCAGCAATTTTGCGTTGTCGCGTTTCCTGAAGGCCTCCTTGTAGAATGCTGACCCGGAGATCAGAGGCTGAATGTCCTTGACTGCTGAAGTGTTCCCCAACTGGAAGGGACTGTTCCCTTCCAGTTGGGGAACACTTCAGCAGTCAAGGACATTCAGCCTCTGATCTCCGGGTCAGCATTCTACAAGGAGGCCTTCAAGAAACGCGACAACGCAAAATTGCTGAGCAAAAACTTATAGCTAAGTTCCGCACGCATGAATGCGGACTCAACCGGGATCTGGGATTCATGTCGCATTACATTCGGCCCCCACCAACAAGCCTGGACTTGCAGAGGCCTACCGACTGAACTGGCTTGGGACAATTCACACCTCTTTAACCTGGAGTTACCTCTCTCTCTGCATCTTTGATGATTTGATTGCCTGCAGGTGCTCGCATTCCGGGGCATCTCTGACTGTATCTATATAAACATTTCTGGAACAAGCCTTTCCATTCACCTGAAGAAGGAGCCGTGCTCCGAAAGCTCGTGTTTGAAACAAACCTGTTGGACTTTAACCTGGTGTTGTAAGACTTCTTACTGTGATTGTACCTTCTCACCCTCCATCTGTATTTTAAATTCCACCATATTGTGATCGCTCCTTCCGAGAGGATCCCTAACTATGAGATCATTAATCAATCCTGTCTCATTACACAGTACCAGATCTAGGACCGCTTGTGCCCTCGTAGGTTCCATTACATACTGTTCTAGGAAACGATCGCAGATACATTCTATAAACTCCTCGTCAAGGCTGCCTTGACCGACCTGGTTAAACCAATCGACATGTAGATTAAAATCCCCCATGATAACTGCTGTACCATATGCATCAGTTATTTCTTTGTTTATTGCCTACCCCACCATAATGTTACGGTTTGGTGGCCTATAGACTACTATAAGTGACTTTTTCACCTTACTATTCCTGATTTCCACCCAAATGGATTCAACCTTATCCTCCATAGCACCGATGTCATCCCTGACTATTGCCCGGATATCATCCTTAAATAACAGAGCTACACCATCTTTACCATCCACTCTGTCCTTCCGAATAGTTTGATACCCGTGGATATTTAACTCCCAGTTGTGACCATCCTTTAACCATGTTTCAGTAATGGCCACTAAATCATAGTCATTCACGATGATTTGCGCCATTTACCTTATTCCGTATACTACGAGCATTCAGGTAAAGTACACTTATGTTGGCTTTATTACCTCTGTTTTGAATCTTAACACCTCGATCAGTAACCTCTCCTAAGTTATTTTTCTTCTTAACGTTTCTCCTAATTTTCCTTGTCGTTGAACCCATATCTTCATGTAACAACCTGCCGCGTCGCTTTCCATTTATGTTTTTACTTCCTGTTTTATTCCTTTTAGTATTACTGGGACTACTCACTGAGCTCTCCTCAGTCACTGTACCTTGTACTGTCGCCCTTTTTGATTTTTGACTCTGACTTCTCTGCCTTACACTTTCCCCCTTACTGCCTTTTGTTTCTGCCCTTGTTTTACTACCTTCCGACTTCCTACATTGGTTCCCAGCCCCCTGCCACATTAGTTTAAACCCTCCCCAACTGCTCTGGCAAATAGCCCCCCGAGGACATCAGTTCCAGTCCTGCACAGGTGTAACCCGTCCAGTTTGTACAGTTCCCACCTCCCCCAGAACCGGTCCCAATGCCCCAGGAATCTGAAACCCTCCCCCTGACACCATCCCTTCAGCCACGTATTCATCCTATATATCCTGTCATTTCTACTCTCATTAGCACGTGGCACCGGTAATAATCCTGAGATCACTACCTTCGAGGTCCGATTTCTTAACTTCCTTCCTAGCTCCCTGTATTCTGCTTTTAGGACCTCATCCTTTTTTTTTACCTATGTCATTTGTACCGATGTGTACCATGACAACTGGCTGTCCACCCTCCCCCTCCAGAATGTCCCGTACCCGCTCCGAGACATCCTTGACCCCAGCACCAGGGAAGCAACATACCATCCTGGAGTTTCGTTTGCGGCCACAGAAACGCCTGTCTGTTCCCCTTACAACTGAATCCCCTATAACTGTCACACTTATCACCCCTCCCCTCTGCAGCAGAACCAACCGTGCCACAAGTTTGGCTGTTGCTGTTTTCCCCTGAGAGGCCATTCCCCTCAACAGTATCCAAAGCTGTATATCTGTTCTGCAGGGGAATGGCCACAGGAGATTCCTGCAGTACCTCCCTTGCTCTCTTGCTCTGTCTGGTGGTCACCCATTCCCTTACTGCCTGCGGAGCCTGAGCTTGCGGTGTGACCACCTCTCTATACGTGCTAGCCACGATGCTCTCCGACTCGCGGATGCTCCACAGTGTCTCCAGCCGCCACTCCAGCTCTGAAACTCGAGCTTCCAGGAGCTGTAACGGGAGACACTTCCTGCACACATGCTGACCCTGGGGACTGGAACTGTCCCCAGCCTGCCACATGGAGCAAGAGGAGCAGACCACGCCTTGGAGCTGGCCTGCCATGTATTTTTCCTTCAAATTCAACCTTTAAAATTAAATTTAAGATGTTTTTGTGTCAGATTAAATCTAATCCCCGTGTACTATTTAATTAGCTTTATCCCTGAGTATTTATCTTGCTTCATTTTACAACAAATTAAATAGTTATTTAATTGAAATTTAAAAAGTTATTCAATTAAAATTTTAAAAATTATTTAAATCAACTGAAAAATAGTAATTTAAATCAACCCAAAATATTTATTTAAGTGAGATTTAAAATTTAAGAAATAGTAATTGAAATCAACTTAAAAATAGTAATTTGAATCAAACTAAAACCAGTAACTCCCCAAATATTCAGATTTAGCCCAGTCTGCCTTTCAGCCAATCAGGTCACAGTCTCCAGTGACGTCACTTTACCGGGTTTTTTTTTCAATTTTCCAGCTGTCCTACCTGCAGCACAGTGTCCCGCCCAGGGTCCCGCGCAGCTCCGAGCCTGCTGCTGCCTTTATCCTCTCCCCTGCAGCACAGTGTCCCGCCCAGGGTCCCGCGCAGCTCCGAGCCTGCTGCTGCCTTTATCCTCTCCCCTGCAGCACAGTGTCCCGCCCAGGGTCCCGCGCAGCTCCGAGCCTGCTGCTGCCTTTATCCTCTCCCCTGCAGCACAGTGTCCCGCGCAGGCCCGCTCCTCTCTGCTCAGCCCCGAGCCTGGCGCTGCCTTTATCCTCTCCCCTGCAGCACAGTGTCCCGCGCAGGCCCGCTCCTCTCTGCTCAGCCCCAAGCTTGACGCTGCCTTTATCCTCTCCCCTGCAGCACAGTGTCCCGTGTAGGCCCGCTCCTCTCTGCTCAGCCCCAAGCTTGACGCTGCCTTTATCCTCTCCCCTGCAGCACAGTGTCCCGCGCAGGCCCGCTCCTCTCTGCTCAGCCCCAAGCTTGACGCTGCCTTTATCCTCTCCCCTGCAGCACAGTGTCCTGCGCAGACCCGCTCCTCTCTGCTCAGCCCCGAGCCTGCCGCTGCCCTTATCCTCTCCCCTGCAGCACAGTGTCCTGCGCAGACCCGCTCCTCTCTGCTCAGCCCCAAGCCTGATGCTGCCTTTATTCTCTCCCCTGCAGCACAGTGTCCCGCGCAGGCCCGCTCCTCTCTGCTCAGCCCCAAGCCTGCCGCTGCCTTTATCCTCTCCCCTGCAGCACAGTGTCTTGCGCAGGCCCGCTCCTCTCTGCTCAGCCCCAAGCCTGACGCTGTCTTTATCCTCTCCCCTGCAGCACAGTGTCTTGCGCAGGTCCGCCCCTCTCTACTCCTGGAAGGTAAGACCATCTGCCAGATCATTGCGCACCTGCCATCATGGGGGAGGACACCCGCTCCCCGTGGTCACCCTGAAACTTTACACCACAGGGTTCTTCCAGATGCCGTGTGGGAATCTGTCCATGGTCTCGCAGACCTTGGTGCACAGGTGCATCCATGCTGTCATGGAGGCCCTATGTGCCCAGTTGGCACAATACATCCATGTCAATGTGGACTGAGCCCACCAGGATGCCCAGGCAGTGGGGTTTGTCACCATTGCCGAATTGGGTCTCGGTGGGACCGACGAGATGCATGTTGCTGTACAAGCACCTGCAGATGACAGGCCACTCCACACAAACTGAAAAGGGTTCCACTCGATGAATGTGCAACTGGTGTGTGGCCAGCAGATGCACATCATGCACTCCTACGCCAGATACCCGGGCAGTGTTCATGGCAGCCTTCATCATAGCTACACCAACAGCCATGCTGCGACCATTGGTGTGATCAAGCGGTGCTTTGGCATCCTGAAGATGCGGGGATTGCAAGGATTTGCAGGACATGGGACCCAGGCAGGCACGGGAAGCCGTAGGACTTGTGCACCAGGGACAACGCGCATGGGACCGATCGCCTCCAGGTTCAACGGCTGGGGGTGGGGGGATCTGGCCAGAGGCACAGGTCCCGCATTACACCCTCCCCATTCCCCCCCACCCCGGTCAACCCCCAGCCTGCAGCCCCCTCCATGATATAGCGTTTAACAATGTCTGACTCATGCCCACGGTAGCACTTCCCACCATCCACCTGAGTATTACTGACCTGACCTGTGCCTGAGTCCACCTGACGTAGCAGGGCCCATAAGGTCAGAAAGTTAGAAACCAATTAGGTTGGCACGGGTGCAGGGCACAGTATAGCGCTAGGGGCTAGGGCACATATATGTATATATTTGTCCACATTAAACACCTGTTCACACTGTTACAACCTGCCTCGGTGCTGTGTCAGATGGGGAAGAAGGGTGGGCTGGGGTGGGCTGGGCTGGGCAGGCCAGAGAGGTGGCGGGGCTTGGGGGGGGGGGGGGGGGGGGGGGGGGGGGGAAGGGGGGGGAATGGGCAGCCATTGTGGGTGGGCTGGGCTCCTCCCTGCTGACCATCCCACACCAGAAATTTGATGGAACCATGTGATGGAATGCCTCCCCCCCCACCCCCAAGTTGGTAACCTGGAGATAATCAGAGCACCCTGTGCTTGTTGGCCCTGGTATACAGGTTATGCCTGCCTGGGTCCCATGTCCTGCCCATCCTTGCCCTCTGCCACATCCTCCTCATCGGACAAGGACTGGTGTTCCCCCTCCTCCTCCAGCACGACGCCCCTCTGCTGCGCGATGTTGTGGAGGACACAGCAGGCCGCCACAATGTTCGCGACCCTTTCAGAATCATACTGGAGGGCCCCCCAAGAGCGGTCCAGGCACCTGAATCACATCTTCAGGAGGCCGGAGCACCGCTCGATCACGCCCCTGGTCGCTACATGGGCGTCGATGTAGCGGTCTCCGCCGCAGGTGTGGCCTTCGGATTGACGCCATCAGCTACGACAGCAGTGGGCAACGCTGCCACCTGGAGCCAAGCCTCCAGCCGGGGGCATCTCAAAGAGGCTGAGAATCATTGCGTGTGCCAGGATGAAGGTATCGCGCACACTGACCGGGTATTGGGCACATACGTGTATGATGAGCAGCTGATGGCCACATATCAGCTGCACGTTCATCGAGTGGAACTCTTATGGGTTTGTGTAAAGCCGCCTGTCATCTGCAGGTGCTCGTAAGGCGACATGCATCCTGTCGATCATCCTCTGGACCCGGGGCATGTCAGTGATGGTGGCGAACCCTGCTGCCCAGGCATCCTAGTGGGCTCGGTCCACATTGAAATGGATGTATTGTGCCGACTTGGCATATAGGGCTTCCACGACAGAGCCCACCTGTGCACCCAGCTCTGTGAGATCCCGGAAAGGCCCCCACTCGGTGCCTGGAAGGACCCGTGGCGTAAACATTCAGGGCGACTGTCACATTGATGTCCGCTGGGAGCGGGTGTCTTCGCCCGAGGTGCAAGGTACATCATCTGGCAGATATGTCTCACTGCCCCCCTGCTCAGCCGGAGTCTTCGATGGCATTCCTGGTTCAGCAGGTCCTCGAATGACAGGTGGTACCAGTACACACGAGGCCTCATGCGGCACCTCCTCCTCGGCCTGTTGGGCAGCCAGCTGTCCATCCTCAGCCGCTGCCTCCTGTTCCTCTGCGGCACACTCTGCTGCTGCAGCTTCCTCCTCTATCCCGGTAAGAAGTCTTACAACACCAGGTTAAAGTCCAACATGGTTGTTTCAAACACTAGCTTTCAGAGCACTGCTCCTTCCTCAGGTGAATGAATGAGAAAGGAGCAGTGCTCCAAAAGCTAGTGTTTGAAACGAACATGTTGGACTTTAACCTGGTGTTGTAAGACTTCTTACTGTGCTCACCCCAGTCCAACGGCGGCATCTCCACATCATCCTCTATCCCGAGTAGCTCCAACTCGTACAGCCGTAGGGCCTCCCACAGGGCAGAAGCATCTGGCAGGAAGGCCACTATTGCTGGTTGAATTCCAATATCCATTGTCTGCAGGGAGTGAAAGGCTGACATGTTAGCATGGTGCGTACCGCCATGCCCAACCAGGTCCAAAGGGCTACATGGTGCCCCTGGTTGGCACTGCGGACCCTGCCCCTGCATGTCCATCCCTGCCCCCAGCCCTGCACCTTGCTCCCGTTGGTGCCTGCACCGGCTTGTTGATGGCTGGTACCGTGGGGGTCTCTGCCCTGACACCCATCCCAGCTGCCAGGGAA